>NW_028327205.1:314947-629895 GCF_987537825.1 Furipterus horrens | reverse complement strand
GCTGCTGCTTCATTTGAAAGACTTCATTTTCTAACTGCACAATAGTCCTTTCAATCTCATAATTCTTACTGACCAGGGACACCCAATTTGACTCCGTTTCCCTTAACTTAGATCCAGCTGTGAGTTGCATGTTCTTCCGCTGCCAGTTTAAGTCTTGAATATGTTTCCTTAACTTCTGGAGTTCTTTCTGTGCCCGTTCAATCATATGAACTAGATTTTCATTGTACGCTTTCCAGGCGTTGCACCCGTGCTGCGACATTAGCTCCAGATTCTCGATTCGAACCGCTTGGTGCTCTAACTGGGCCATAGAATTGTTTACACACTCTTGCCAGGCAGTGATGTCATTTTTCTGACCTGAAGAAGGAGCTGGAGTTCATATCGTTTCATGCTGAGCAATTCAATTGGTTGTCCGGCAGCCAGTCTTTCAAACTCATTTCTCATTATGTCGGTCTCAAAAGCGGAATAATCCGGCGTTGTCAGGGAGCTCAGGTAGTTCTTAGTGGGTCGGTACCTGCGAGTTTCCTCCTCCACCAGCGCCGCAGCCGCTTCTCGCACACCAGGCGCCTCGTAACCTTGGTCAAAATACGGCAGCGCATCCACCACCACCTCTCCAGCCACCAGGCCCGTACCCGCCATGCTCCAGGCCGCCTGCGTCTCGCCCCATTCTGCTTTCTTAACGCTTGGATCCAGCCGCTCACACCATCTGGCTTTGCACTGCTTTGCCGATTTCCTAGGCAGCAATGAAGCAACCCTAGACCACTGATTTTTCCCATATTTCATAACAGCTGCTTTCAGAATTTCATCCTCGGTATTCCTCCACACGCCCCCCTTAATCACAATTCGAGGAATTTTGGCGGCGCGGTGTGTCGGCAAGTGGCCGAGAGGAGCTTCAGAAAAATAGCAACGGCGCTCCGCCTGCAGGACCGAGAGCCGCCACTTCCTCCGGGCACGACGTTCTGCTATAGCAGCTTTCTTCTAAGCTCACCTTCTCTCGGTAGCTAAGCCTGGGCACCTGGGAGTGGTGTGTGTCACCTTGTGGCTTCTCGGGTTTGATTGACATCAAGCTTGAGGCTTACCCCCCCCACGCTCACCCCACCCACGCTTTTAAGATCCCAGCTGCTCCCGGGAGAGTCTCATTTGCACTGAAGTGAGATCACAAGTTAAGGAGGCTTCATGACTTCATTACCTTGGAGTCAAGTTCTCTTCATCCTACTCAAGCATCCTTGGGCCCCTCTCAAGTGATTCTTTTCAGTACTCCTCCATCCTCCCCTTCTCTACCCATCTCCTGCCTCCAGGCCCTCGGTGCGTAGGGTGTATGTAGGCGCACAGGTGCGGTATCCTGGCGCAGCCTCCGCTTGTACTCCATCCAGGGCTTCAGCAGGTTGCTGGGTGTTCAGCCAGCTCATTGCTGCTATCTGCTGGGTGTTCCTGGTGAGCACCCGCATCTTCCGTGTCCACCTCCCGGTGATGGGCACCTGACTCTCCTCCAACTGTGCCCCCTAAAAGAGGGCTTACAGCTGCTTATGCTGCCCCTCAGAATGTGAGATGTAAGAAGAGAGGGGGTGGTGGGTGTAGACAAGCCAGCCCTCAGCTCAAACCCTGAAGGACACGTAGGGCCGAGAGGGCCCCAGAATGGCTTGCCAGGGCTTGGGCTGATAGAGAAGGCCGCCTCCCACACCAGGGCTGCAGGCGGCCGGGGTATGCCGTGCCCGGTGGCAATGGGGCACGGGCCCCTCTGAAGGTTCCCTCATACTCTGCCTCCTCAAAAGGAAGGAGGTCTCAGCCCTGGCTGCTGTGGCTCAGTGGATTGAGCATCAGCCTGCGAACCAAGTGTCGCTGGTTTGATTCCCAGGCAGGGTACATGACTAGGTTGCACGTCAGTTCCCCAGCTGTGGGGGGCTCGTGAGAGGCAACCACACAGTGATGTTTCTTTCCCTCTCTTTCTCCTTTCCCCTCTCTAAAAAGAAATAAATTAAATAAATAAATCAATAAACTGTTTTAAAAAAATTCAGAGCCAAGACTCAAATTTAAAAGCAGCAGAAGAAGAAGCAGCTCTTTAAGGAGTTCCAGTCCTTCTTTTACAAAAGAGGAAGCCGAGGCCAAGATGGTGGCTACTGTCTGGAGAAACTTGGTCATTTCTTTAATGAAAATAAGCTAAGAAGAAGCTGAGTTGGGTGACCTAAAGAGATGGCTTTCATCAGAGCTCCGTGGTGATTAGAGGAACGTTGACTCCTTTGGGCTGAGTGGAGTCTTGTCTAAGGGCCCCCTAGAGCTCTCTGATGCAGCAGGGATGTGACTATTGTAACTGTAGATCTCTGGCAACCCAGTTCCAATGCCCTAGGGGCTCAATACATTCATCTCCTCACTGTGGGAGAATGCAGCCCACTGACCTTGAATGTGTTTTGCTCACAAGAGAGTTCCTTCCTTACTCCTCGTCTGTGTGTACAGGTAGGCCACCTGTAACCTCCCAAGCTATGACAAGTGTTCCTACAATGCGAAGTTATATACATCACATGCCTTTGACCCCGTGGCTCGTGAGATTCACCTTTGTACTGTGGGCATCCCATTGAGCCATGCTGTACTTCGGGCTCCCTGGGAAGAAGTCTGAGATGAGGTCTCAGGGCAGGCAGGTAGTGTGTCAGGGAGGTCATCCTGGGAGGCAGCGGGTAGCAGAAGGAAGGAAATAGAAACAAGGACATATCGAGGCGGCTTCTGTGAGACACTGGGACCACCTGTGAGAGGTGTACGCATGCTTTGTAGAACTGGCCACCCAAGGGGTGGGGACCAGTGGGAAGCCTCTTTAGGCACTAGTTTTGTTTTTGGTTTTCGTTTTTCTTTTCATTTGTTCGTTGGTTCTCCATTAAGTGAGGCTCGAATCTGGGCTTGAAGTCAGCTACACTTGGGAGCGGCACCTGTGCATCTGTGGTGAAAGCTAAATCTCTGGGCAGAAAGCAAAGCTGTACTGAAGCCCGCAGAGGTTGCGGTCAGAGGTACAGCGTCGGTATTATGTACCCGAGAGGGACTTCATTGCTAGTATGTGCTGAGATGCAAAAAACAAGACAAAACCCTGCACATTTGCATTTATTATACTTATATACCAATATACACGATTTTCTTATTTTCAGTTACAATCTAGAAATTAAATATGAAAACAAAGAATGGTTTTCTTTTTTTTCAAACAACACACATGAATATTTCTTTCAAAAGCAAAACGCAAAATGTCTTTAACGTTAGTTAGAACCTCCAACAGCTGGCTTTGCAAAACATCTTAGCAGTCATAGCAAACAATCTTGCAGCGCTGAAGGCATAAACACTTCACGACGCTTGCAAAAAATGTTTTGATAAGCGACTTGTTTTGGATGCACGACACCTCACACCTTTTTTTCTCGTCAAGGGAGCCGTATCTATATCGTCATTAGCATTTCCTCCAGTTTTTGTTTGAAATTGAAGTTTCGGGTGTAAAGGCTTATGCACACCCGTAGAGATGCCAACACCTTTTTATTTGTTCTGACACTGACTGCATTGATATTTCTAAGAAACCTTCTGCGCCTTGTTTTCGCATTGCCATTTAGCAGGTGAATAGCCTGAGCACCTTTCGTGCAGTATTCAGAAGTGTGTAGAATATAACTGTCGGCCATCTCCTGGTGTTCCTGGCCACGTTATATGTACCTATCATTCGACCCACCGTGTCAGCTCCTGACTTTGGTCGTGATGTTCTATGGTGTCAGGATTCTGCGAATCTGAATGTTTGGCGTGACTGAAATACATACTGACCTCGCTTCCTCTTTATTTTATTTAGTTATTTATTTATTCGTTTGTTTGTTTGTTTGTTTTTGCTTTTATTTTATTTTATTTCTTTTTACAATATCACTCTTTTATCTGAAAAAGTCGGGGTCAGTGGGGACTGGGGCGGGGGGTTCTGGGGTTAAGTATGCAAAGCACCTCAGTCCTTCGGGTAGTTTCGTGTCAGTTCTACAAAGTCACCTCTGGCTTCCCGGCGCCAGTGAGCCAGCAACCCTCCCTCCTGGGTCTCAGTCACAGGGTGGCCTCGGGCAGGGCAGAGAGAGGAGACGACAACCTCGACAAGGCGACATCAGTATCCAAGGACTACTTGCAGGGGGGCTTTTTCCGGGACTAGGAATCACTTCATGAACGCCACCTCTGGAATTTCACCCTTGGCCTTGAGATGAGTAAAGGCCTGCGCGGATCTGGTGTAGTCCCAGTTGTTGTCCTGAAGGCACTTGTGGGACCATTCGAGTTTCATGCCGGACTGTGTGGAGAAGGCCTGCAGCACTTCCTGCTGCTGCGGGGAGAGGGCGGGCGCTGGGCTGGAGGAGGGCGCGGGCGCAGGCATGGCGAAAGCTCTCGGGATCTCATCGGAGCTGGCGTTCCGCACAAACAGCTCGTCGTTTACAATGCACAGCCCTGAATTGCTGGCTGGAACAGCGACGAACGTCCGCGTGAAGGCTCGCAAAGAGTCCCGAGACTTTCCATCCACTTCCTTGAAGACCCCGTTGACAGAAAAACACAGCAATGTGTGGGTTTGGGCGCTTATGTCTACCACAAAGGAACTGACGTCGTGCTGAGTTCTGGGCAATTCGTTGAGGAAGGCAACGACGCTGAGCCGTGTGTGCTTCAGCAGGCGAAACCGCAGGGCCGGGTCTTTCAGTTTCTTCACGTTCCTGCTATCCTTGAAGTACTCGGCCAGGCTGCTTCGGGAAGGGTTCCGGGGGGTGAAAGGGATGCTCAGGGAGCAGCAGGCTCCATCGTGGTAGGCGTCCAGGAGCCGCTGCCGGTTTCCAGAGTCATAAATGGCATAGTACTGCTGCAAGAAGTGCAGGACCAGATCCTTCAGCGTCTCTGTTCCAAGATAGCTTCCCTTGCAGGGCGGTAACGCCGTGGGGGCTTCAAGGTCAAAGGCGATTGGTGGGGGCAACTCATGGCCATCCAGGCGTAATACTTTGGGAAAGCGTTCACGAATGGCGCTGACGTAGGCGGACTGATCGCGGAAGGCGTCGCTCAGGGGGTTTCCTACGAGCCACACTTCCTCTAGCTTCAGCCCTTTTACCTTGTCCAGTTCCCGCTCAGATCTCAACTCATTTCCGGAGAGGCTTAGGACCTTCAGGTTGGGTGCTTTCTGCACAATGCTGGACATGTCATCCAGCCTATAGAGCTTGTTATTACTCAAGTTCAAGGACAAGAGCTCAGGGAGGTTTTCCCCAATGATTTGCAGGGTGGCTGCCATCCAGCTTCTACGATGGAGGACAACATCGATGTTCTGGGCCACCAGGTCTGGGTCTGAACGGAGGCCCTGGAGGTCAAGCGCTTTTTGGGAGCCATCGTACCGTTTGCTCATGATCAGCTTCAGCTGCTCCACCTGCTCTGGCTTCAGTTCATTCTGTACAGGAAGTGGCGGAGGAGAGGAGTTGACGATGATAGAGAGCCTTCGGTTCTCCTGATCCAAAATCTTAGCGTTGACAGCCTCCAATGCAGAGGCGGTAGTAGCATCCTCAACAAAGAACTGGGCCCGTGTGTTTTCGTAGCGATAGTCAATGGGGGTGAAAGGGACACTGCACTTGCTCCGAATCCTACTCAGGAGCCATGACTTGTCATATTTCCTGCCGTAAGGAATCGTAATCTTAAACCAGCTCTTCGAGGTCCCGTCCTGGCCGGTGCCGGCCCCTGCTCTCTGTGGAGGAACTCTGTGTCTCCGCACAGTAACGTGAATGCGGTCTCGATCACGCCAGCTATCGCCCCGGCGGTCGGGTCGCACCACATAGGGATCGTATCGTACGCGAGGAACATCCTGGGCATCACTCATTGCCACATCTCTGTCGTCGTCCTCAAGGCGGGAAGGCCGAAGGCCAGCACCTCCTCTTCCAGGCCTACGGTTCCCCTCGCCACACTTCCACCGGGAAGGACCCTGGCCTTTCTTTCTTCTTCGAGGGAAACTGACGCGATCATCGTGCTCGCTGTAGGACTTGCCCCCGTCCGCCATGGCACAGAGAGAAGCGGGTCGGGCTCAGGCGCAGGCCGAAACGCCACCAGACGTCCGAACGCCCAGGTACCCCAGGTCGAGTTGTTACAGAAACAGGGGAGTCCAAAACTGCCCGGAGTTTGCGGCTGGGTGATGGGGAGAAATAAGCGGCTTTCAGAATGCCTCCACACGCCTGAGGCCGGTGGCTGGTGTCTTTGCTTATGCAAACTTGCTTGGATGCTTCCAAGGCCTCAGGTGGATGGGAGGGGTCTTGAACCAGGGCACGGTATGGAAAGCACACAGAGCCTACGTGGGGTTCTGCCAATGGTCAGAACTATTGGCAACACCCACTGCGTCAGAGGACGCACTCAGGGATATGTAGGCAGCTGCGAACACTGTAGGGCGGGGGGTGGGGTTGGGGGCACGCTCTGGGGCTGTCTCCCTCGCTGGTGAGTGTTCGCAGAGGTGCTCTGGAGAAGGAGAGGAGATCCACGCGGCTCACAGAAAGAAGAACGGTTTGCAAGGAGGCTGAGAATCCAGGTGGCCCTACATTGAGAGCTGGAGGGCACCACAGCACAGAAAGGACCTCCCCAATCAGATGGAGTGACTGGCGGCTGCTGGTAAAGATGAACGGTGCCTAAGAGGGAGGGAAACGGTGTTTCCGACCCCTCCCCCCGCAAAACTGGCTAGGTTTGGTAGACGGAAGGCAAGGATATGTGTACCTGTTAAATAAACAATTTTCTTTTCACTCAACTGTAATACTCAGAGTTATAATTTTGGCGGCGGGCAATCGGACCCCTAACTAAAGGGCCCGTGGGTTTGTTTTCAATTGGAGCAGCCCAGGGGCTCTGTAACAGAAGTCTCGCTTCCTCTTGGCCAAATGCAAGAGTCTTTCCTCTTCTTCTCTGGACCATTCTGTTATTTTTTTTTTTTTCTTAAGTCTTGACTGGTCATCAAGAATTTGTGTAGAACTATCTTTATTTGAAAAATATATAAACCCAAAGTTTCCAACTTCTTGTACATGTTGAAGATTTTCAACAAAGATCTCTTGAATACAAAATATGGTCCAAGTGACTCAAAATTAATTCTATGATACAGTATTCTAAAGTTGTATTATTTTGAAAGTCTCGAGATTTTTTTAATGGCAAAAATATACCAACTTGAAATTTTGTATTTTGCTAATGTACAAAGAGAATATAACGGTCCCCTTTGTACGGTTTCTAAACGCCACTGACGATTTCCGTAAGATATTGTCCTTCACAGACCAGTCTGAGCTTCTGTAAAAGCCCAACCTGCCTTCCTTTCTATCAACCGAATTCATCAGTCTCTTCAGAAGTCCTGTCGGATGTTTTCTTTGTTGGCCTCTCCGTGCTGCTGCTTCATTTGAAAGACTTCATTTTCTAACTGCACAATAGTCCTTTCAATCTCATAATTCTTACTGACCAGGGACACCCAATTTGACTCCGTTTCCCTTAACTTAGATCCAGCTGTGAGTTGCATGTTCTTCCGCTGCCAGTTTAAGTCTTGAATATGTTTCCTTAACTTCTGGAGCTCTTTCTGTGCCCGTTCAATCATATGAACTAGATTTTCATTGTACGCTTTCCAGGCGTTGCACCCGTGCTGCGACATTAGCTCCAGATTCTCGATTCGAACCGCTTGGTGCTCTAACTGGGCCATAGAATTGTTTACACACTCTTGCCAGGCAGTGATGTCATTTTTCTGACCTGAAGAAGGAGCTGGAGTTCATATCGTTTCATGCTGAGCAATTCAATTGGTTGTCCGGCAGCCAGTCTTTCAAACTCATTTCTCATTATGTCGGTCTCAAAAGCGGAATAATCCGGCGTTGTCAGGGAGCTCAGGTAGTTCTTAGTGGGTCGGTACCTGCGAGTTTCCTCCTCCACCAGCGCCGCAGCCGCTTCTCGCACACCAGGCGCCTCGTAACCTTGGTCAAAATACGGCAGCGCATCCACCACCACCTCTCCAGCCACCAGGCCCGTACCCGCCATGCTCCAGGCCGCCTGCATCTCGCCCCATTCTGTTTTCTTAACGCTTGGATCCAGCCGCTCACACCATCTGGCTTTGCACTGCTTTGCCGATTTCCTAGGCAGCAATGAAGCAACCCTAGACCACTGATTTTTCCCATATTTCATAACAGCTGCTTTCAGAATTTCATCCTCGGTATTCCTCCACACGCCCCCCTTAATCACAATTCGAGGAATTTTGGCGGCGCGGTGTGTCGGCAAGTGGCCGAGAGGAGCTTCAGAAAAATAGCAACGGCGCTCCGCCTGCAGGACCGAGAGCCGCCACTTCCTCCGGGCACGACGTTCTGCTATAGCAGCTTTCTTCTAAGCTCACCTTCTCTCGGTAGCTAAGCCTGGGCACCTGGGAGTGGTGTGTGTCACCTTGTGGCTTCTCGGGTTTGATTGACATCAAGCTTGAGGCTTACCCCCCCCACGCTCACCCCACCCACGCTTTTAAGATCCCAGCTGCTCCCGGGAGAGTCTCATTTGCACTGAAGTGAGATCACAAGTTAAGGAGGCTTCATGACTTCATTACCTTGGAGTCAAGTTCTCTTCATCCTACTCAAGCATCCTTGGGCCCCTCTCAAGTGATTCTTTTCAGTACTCCTCCATCCTCCCCTTCTCTACCCATCTCCTGCCTCCAGGCCCTCGGTGCGTAGGGTGTATGTAGGCGCACAGGTGCGGTATCCTGGCGCAGCCTCCGCTTGTACTCCATCCAGGGCTTCAGCAGGTTGCTGGGTGTTCAGCCAGCTCATTGCTGCTATCTGCTGGGTGTTCCTGGTGAGCACCCGCATCTTCCGTGTCCACCTCCCGGTGATGGGCACCTGACTCTCCTCCAACTGTGCCCCCTAAAAGAGGGCTTACAGCTGCTTATGCTGCCCCTCAGAATGTGAGATGTAAGAAGAGAGGGGGTGGTGGGTGTAGACAAGCCAGCCCTCAGCTCAAACCCTGAAGGACACGTAGGGCCGAGAGGGCCCCAGAATGGCTTGCCAGGGCTTGGGCTGATAGAGAAGGCCGCCTCCCACACCAGGGCTGCAGGCGGCCGGGGTATGCCGTGCCCGGTGGCAATGGGGCACGGGCCCCTCTGAAGGTTCCCTCATACTCTGCCTCCTCAAAAGGAAGGAGGTCTCAGCCCTGGCTGCTGTGGCTCAGTGGATTGAGCATCAGCCTGCGAACCAAGTGTCGCTGGTTTGATTCCCAGGCAGGGTACATGACTAGGTTGCACGTCAGTTCCCCAGCTGTGGGGGGCTCGTGAGAGGCAACCACACAGTGATGTTTCTTTCCCTCTCTTTCTCCTTTCCCCTCTCTAAAAAGAAATAAATTAAATAAATAAATCAATAAACTGTTTTAAAAAAATTCAGAGCCAAGACTCAAATTTAAAAGCAGCAGAAGAAGAAGCAGCTCTTTAAGGAGTTCCAGTCCTTCTTTTACAAAAGAGGAAGCCGAGGCCAAGATGGTGGCTACTGTCTGGAGAAACTTGGTCATTTCTTTAATGAAACTAAGCTAAGAAGAAGCTGAGTTGGGTGACCTAAAGAGATGGCTTTCATCAGAGCTCCGTGGTGATTAGAGGAACGTTGACTCCTTTGGGCTGAGTGGAGTCTTGTCTAAGGGCCCCCTAGAGCTCTCTGATGCAGCAGGGATGTGACTATTGTAACTGTAGATCTCTGGCAACCCAGTTCCAATGCCCTAGGGGCTCAATACATTCATCTCCTCACTGTGGGAGAATGCAGCCCACTGACCTTGAATGTGTTTTGCTCACAAGAGAGTTCCTTCCTTACTCCTCGTCTGTGTGTACAGGTAGGCCACCTGTAACCTCCCAAGCTATGACAAGTGTTCCTACAATGCGAAGTTATATACATCACATGCCTTTGACCCCGTGGCTCGTGAGATTCACCTTTGTACTGTGGGCATCCCATTGAGCCATGCTGTACTTCGGGCTCCCTGGGAAGAAGTCTGAGATGAGGTCTCAGGGCAGGCAGGTAGTGTGTCAGGGAGGTCATCCTGGGAGGCAGCGGGTAGCAGAAGGAAGGAAATAGAAACAAGGACATATCGAGGCGGCTTCTGTGAGACACTGGGACCACCTGTGAGAGGTGTACGCATGCTTTGTAGAACTGGCCACCCAAGGGGTGGGGACCAGTGGGAAGCCTCTTTAGGCACTAGTTTTGTTTTTGGTTTTCGTTTTTCTTTTCATTTGTTCGTTGGTTCTCCATTAAGTGAGGCTCGAATCTGGGCTTGAAGTCAGCTACACTTGGGAGCGGCACCTGTGCATCTGTGGTGAAAGCTAAATCTCTGGGCAGAAAGCAAAGCTGTACTGAAGCCCGCAGAGGTTGCGGTCAGAGGTACAGCGTCGGTATTATGTACCCGAGAGGGACTTCATTGCTAGTATGTGCTGAGATGCAAAAAACAAGACAAAACCCTGCACATTTGCATTTATTATACTTATATACCAATATACACGATTTTCTTATTTTCAGTTACAATCTAGAAATTAAATATGAAAACAAAGAATGGTTTTCTTTTTTTTCAAACAACACACATGAATATTTCTTTCAAAAGCAAAACGCAAAATGTCTTTAACGTTAGTTAGAACCTCCAACAGCTGGCTTTGCAAAACATCTTAGCAGTCATAGCAAACAATCTTGCAGCGCTGAAGGCATAAACACTTCACGACGCTTGCAAAAAATGTTTTGATAAGCGACTTGTTTTGGATGCACGACACCTCACACCTTTTTTTCTCGTCAAGGGAGCCGTATCTATATCGTCATTAGCATTTCCTCCAGTTTTTGTTTGAAATTGAAGTTTCGGGTGTAAAGGCTTATGCACACCCGTAGAGATGCCAACACCTTTTTATTTGTTCTGACACTGACTGCATTGATATTTCTAAGAAACCTTCTGCGCCTTGTTTTCGCATTGCCATTTAGCAGGTGAATAGCCTGAGCACCTTTCGTGCAGTATTCAGAAGTGTGTAGAATATAACTGTCGGCCATCTCCTGGTGTTCCTGGCCACGTTATATGTACCTATCATTCGACCCACCGTGTCAGCTCCTGACTTTGGTCGTGATGTTCTATGGTGTCAGGATTCTGCGAATCTGAATGTTTGGCGTGACTGAAATACATACTGACCTCGCTTCCTCTTTATTTTATTTAGTTATTTATTTATTCGTTTGTTTGTTTGTTTGTTTTTGCTTTTATTTTATTTTATTTCTTTTTACAATATCACTCTTTTATCTGAAAAAGTCGGGGTCAGTGGGGACTGGGGCGGGGGGTTCTGGGGTTAAGTATGCAAAGCACCTCAGTCCTTCGGGTAGTTTCGTGTCAGTTCTACAAAGTCACCTCTGGCTTCCCGGCGCCAGTGAGCCAGCAACCCTCCCTCCTGGGTCTCAGTCACAGGGTGGCCTCGGGCAGGGCAGAGAGAGGAGACGACAACCTCGACAAGGCGACATCAGTATCCAAGGACTACTTGCAGGGGGGCTTTTTCCGGGACTAGGGATCACTTCATGAACGCCACCTCTGGAATTTCACCCTTGGCCTTGAGATGAGTAAAGGCCTGCGCGGATCTGGTGTAGTCCCAGTTGTTGTCCTGAAGGCACTTGTGGGACCATTCGAGGTTCATGCCGGACTGTGTGGAGAAGGCCTGCAGCACTTCCTGCTGCTGCGGGGAGAGGGCGGGCGCTGGGCTGGAGGAGGGCGCGGGCGCAGGCATGGCGAAAGCTCTCGGGATCTCATCGGAGCTGGCGTTCCGCACAAACAGCTCGTCGTTTACAATGCACAGCCCTGAATTGCTGGCTGGAACAGCGACGAACGTCCGCGTGAAGGCTCGCAAAGAGTCCCGAGACTTTCCATCCACTTCCTTGAAGACCCCGTTGACAGAAAAACACAGCAATGTGTGGGTTTGGGCGCTTATGTCTACCACAAAGGAACTGACGTCGTGCTGAGTTCTGGGCAACTCGTTGAGGAAGGCAACGACGCTGAGCCGTGTGTGCTTCAGCAGGCGAAACCGCAGGGCCGGGTCTTTCAGTTTCTTCACGTTCCTGCTATCCTTGAAGTACTCGGCCAGGCTGCTTCGGGAAGGGTTCCGGGGGGTGAAAGGGATGCTCAGGGAGCAGCAGGCTCCATCGTGGTAGGCGTCCAGGAGCCGCTGCCGGTTTCCAGAGTCATAAATGGCATAGTACTGCTGCAAGAAGTGCAGGACCAGATTCTTCAGCGTCTCTGTTCCAAGATAGCTTCCCTTGCAGGGCGGTAACGCCGTGGGGGCTTCAAGGTCAAAGGCGATTGGTGGGGGCAACTCATGGCCATCCAGGCGTAATACTTTGGGAAAGCGTTCACGAATGGCGCTGACGTAGGCGGACTGATCGCGGAAGGCGTCGCTCAGGGGGTTTCCTACGAGCCACACTTCCTCTAGCTTCAGCCCTTTTACCTTGTCCAGTTCCCGCTCAGATCTCAACTCGTTTCCGGAGAGGCTTAGGACCTTCAGGTTGGGTGCTTTCTGCACAATGCTGGACATGTCATCCAGCCTATAGAGCTTGTTATTACTCAAGTTCAAGGACAAGAGCTCAGGGAGGTTTTCCCCAATGATTTGCAGGGTGGCTGCCATCCAGCTTCTACGATGGAGGACAACATCGATGTTCTGGGCCACCAGGTCTGGGTCTGAACGGAGGCCCTGGAGGTCAAGCGCTTTTTGGGAGCCATCGTACCGTTTGCTCATGATCAGCTTCAGCTGCTCCACCTGCTCTGGCTTCAGTTCATTCTGTACAGGAAGTGGCGGAGGAGAGGAGTTGACGATGATAGAGAGCCTTCGGTTCTCCTGATCCAAAATCTTAGCGTTGACAGCCTCCAATGCAGAGGCGGTAGTAGCATCCTCAACAAAGAACTGGGCCCGTGTGTTTTCGTAGCGAAAATCAATGGGGGTGAAAGGGACACTGCACTTGCTCCGAATCCTACTCAGGAGCCATGACTTGTCATATTTCCTGCCGTAAGGAATCGTAATCTTAAACCAGCTCTTCGAGGTCCCGTCCTGGCCGGTGCCGGCCCCTGCTCTCTGTGGAGGAACTCTGTGTCTCCGCACAGTAACGTGAATGCGGTCTCGATCACGCCAGCTATCGCCCCGGCGGTCGGGTCGCACCACATAGGGATCGTATCGTACGCGAGGAACATCCTGGGCATCACTCATTGCCACATCTCTGTCGTCGTCCTCAAGGCGGGAAGGCCGAAGGCCAGCACCTCCTCTTCCAGGCCTACGGTTCCCCTCGCCACACTTCCACCGGGAAGGACCCTGGCCTTTCTTTCTTCTTCGAGGGAAACTGACGCGATCATCGTGCTCGCTGTAGGACTTGCCCCCGTCCGCCATGGCACAGAGAGAAGCGGGTCGGGCTCAGGCGCAGGTCGAAACGCCACCAGACGTCCGAACGCCCAGGTACCCCAGGTCGAGTTGTTACAGAAACAGGGGAGTCCAAAACTGCCCGGAGTTTGCGGCTGGGTGATGGGGAGAAATAAGCGGCTTTCAGAATGCCTCCACACGCCTGAGGCCGGTGGCTGGTGTCTTTGCTTATGCAAACTTGCTTGGATGCTTCCAAGGCCTCAGGTGGATGGGAGGGGTCTTGAACCAGGGCACGGTATGGAAAGCACACAGAGCCTACGTGGGGTTCTGCCAATGGTCAGAACTATTGGCAACACCCACTGCGTCAGAGGACGCACTCAGGGATATGTAGGCAGCTGCGAACACTGTAGGGCGGGGGGTGGGGGTGGGGGCACGCTCTGGGGCTGTCTCCCTCGCTGGTGAGTGTTCGCAGAGGTGCTCTGGAGAAGGAGAGGAGATCCACGCGGCTCACAGAAAGAAGAACGGTTTGCAAGGAGGCTGAGAATCCAGGTGGCCCTACATTGAGAGCTGGAGGGCACCACAGCACAGAAAGGACCTCCCCAATCAGATGGAGTGACTGGCGGCTGCTGGTAAAGATGAACGGTGCCTAAGAGGGAGGGAAACGGTGTTTCCAACCCCTCCCCCCGCAAAACTGGCTAGGTTTGGTAGACGGAAGGCAAGGATATGTGTACCTGTTAAATAAACAATTTTCTTTTCACTCAACTGTAATACTCAGAGTTATAATTTTGGCGGCGGGCAATCGGACCCCTAACTAAAGGGCCCGTGGGTTTGTTTTCAATTGGAGCAGCCCAGGGGCTCTGTAACAGAAGTCTCGCTTCCTCTTGGCCAAATGCAAGAGTCTTTCCTCTTCTTCTCTGGACCATTCTGTTATTTTTTTTTTTTTCTTAAGTCTTGACTGGTCATCAAGAATTTGTGTAGAACTATCTTTATTTGAAAAATATATAAACCCAAAGTTTCCAACTTCTTGTACATGTTGAAGATTTTCAACAAAGATCTCTTGAATACAAAATATGGTCCAAGTGACTCAAAATTAATTCTATGATACAGTATTCTAAAGTTGTATTATTTTGAAAGTCTCGAGATTTTTTTAATGGCAAAAATATACCAACTTGAAATTTTGTATTTTGCTAATGTACAAAGAGAATATAACGGTCCCCTTTGTACGGTTTCTAAACGCCACTGACGATTTCCGTAAGATATTGTCCTTCACAGACCAGTCTGAGCTTCTGTAAAAGCCCAACCTGCCTTCCTTTCTATCAACCGAATTCATCAGTCTCTTCAGAAGTCCTGTCGGATGTTTTCTTTGTTGGCCTCTCCGTGCTGCTGCTTCATTTGAAAGACTTCATTTTCTAACTGCACAATAGTCCTTTCAATCTCATAATTCTTACTGACCAGGGACACCCAATTTGACTCCGTTTCCCTTAACTTAGATCCAGCTGTGAGTTGCATGTTCTTCCGCTGCCAGTTTAAGTCTTGAATATGTTTCCTTAACTTCTGGAGTTCTTTCTGTGCCCGTTCAATCATATGAACTAGATTTTCATTGTACGCTTTCCAGGCGTTGCACCCGTGCTGCGACATTAGCTCCAGATTCTCGATTCGAACCGCTTGGTGCTCTAACTGGGCCATAGAATTGTTTACACACTCTTGCCAGGCAGTGATGTCATTTTTCTGACCTGAAGAAGGAGCTGGAGTTCATATCGTTTCATGCTGAGCAATTCAATTGGTTGTCCGGCAGCCAGTCTTTCAAACTCATTTCTCATTATGTCGGTCTCAAAAGCGGAATAATCCGGCGTTGTCAGGGAGCTCAGGTAGTTCTTAGTGGGTCGGTACCTGCGAGTTTCCTCCTCCACCAGCGCCGCAGCCGCTTCTCGCACACCAGGCGCCTCGTAACCTTGGTCAAAATACGGCAGCGCATCCACCACCACCTCTCCAGCCACCAGGCCCGTACCCGCCATGCTCCAGGCCGCCTGCGTCTCGCCCCATTCTGCTTTCTTAACGCTTGGATCCAGCCGCTCACACCATCTGGCTTTGCACTGCTTTGCCGATTTCCTAGGCAGCAATGAAGCAACCCTAGACCACTGATTTTTCCCATATTTCATAACAGCTGCTTTCAGAATTTCATCCTCGGTATTCCTCCACACGCCCCCCTTAATCACAATTCGAGGAATTTTGGCGGCGCGGTGTGTCGGCAAGTGGCCGAGAGGAGCTTCAGAAAAATAGCAACGGCGCTCCGCCTGCAGGACCGAGAGCCGCCACTTCCTCCGGGCACGACGTTCTGCTATAGCAGCTTTCTTCTAAGCTCACCTTCTCTCGGTAGCTAAGCCTGGGCACCTGGGAGTGGTGTGTGTCACCTTGTGGCTTCTCGGGTTTGATTGACATCAAGCTTGAGGCTTACCCCCCCCACGCTCACCCCACCCACGCTTTTAAGATCCCAGCTGCTCCCGGGAGAGTCTCATTTGCACTGAAGTGAGATCACAAGTTAAGGAGGCTTCATGACTTCATTACCTTGGAGTCAAGTTCTCTTCATCCTACTCAAGCATCCTTGGGCCCCTCTCAAGTGATTCTTTTCAGTACTCCTCCATCCTCCCCTTCTCTACCCATCTCCTGCCTCCAGGCCCTCGGTGCGTAGGGTGTATGTAGGCGCACAGGTGCGGTATCCTGGCGCAGCCTCCGCTTGTACTCCATCCAGGGCTTCAGCAGGTTGCTGGGTGTTCAGCCAGCTCATTGCTGCTATCTGCTGGGTGTTCCTGGTGAGCACCCGCATCTTCCGTGTCCACCTCCCGGTGATGGGCACCTGACTCTCCTCCAACTGTGCCCCCTAAAAGAGGGCTTACAGCTGCTTATGCTGCCCCTCAGAATGTGAGATGTAAGAAGAGAGGGGGTGGTGGGTGTAGACAAGCCAGCCCTCAGCTCAAACCCTGAAGGACACGTAGGGCCGAGAGGGCCCCAGAATGGCTTGCCAGGGCTTGGGCTGATAGAGAAGGCCGCCTCCCACACCAGGGCTGCAGGCGGCCGGGGTATGCCGTGCCCGGTGGCAATGGGGCACGGGCCCCTCTGAAGGTTCCCTCATACTCTGCCTCCTCAAAAGGAAGGAGGTCTCAGCCCTGGCTGCTGTGGCTCAGTGGATTGAGCATCAGCCTGCGAACCAAGTGTCGCTGGTTTGATTCCCAGGCAGGGTACATGACTAGGTTGCACGTCAGTTCCCCAGCTGTGGGGGGCTCGTGAGAGGCAACCACACAGTGATGTTTCTTTCCCTCTCTTTCTCCTTTCCCCTCTCTAAAAAGAAATAAATTAAATAAATAAATCAATAAACTGTTTTAAAAAAATTCAGAGCCAAGACTCAAATTTAAAAGCAGCAGAAGAAGAAGCAGCTCTTTAAGGAGTTCCAGTCCTTCTTTTACAAAAGTGGAAGCCGAGGCCAAGATGGTGGCTACTGTCTGGAGAAACTTGGTCATTTCTTTAATGAAAATAAGCTAAGAAGAAGCTGAGTTGGGTGACCTAAAGAGATGGCTTTCATCAGAGCTCCGTGGTGATTAGAGGAACGTTGACTCCTTTGGGCTGAGTGGAGTCTTGTCTAAGGGCCCCCTAGAGCTCTCTGATGCAGCAGGGATGTGACTATTGTAACTGTAGATCTCTGGCAACCCAGTTCCAATGCCCTAGGGGCTCAATACATTCATCTCCTCACTGTGGGAGAATGCAGCCCACTGACCTTGAATGTGTTTTGCTCACAAGAGAGTTCCTTCCTTACTCCTCGTCTGTGTGTACAGGTAGGCCACCTGTAACCTCCCAAGCTATGACAAGTGTTCCTACAATGCGAAGTTATATACATCACATGCCTTTGACCCCGTGGCTCGTGAGATTCACCTTTGTACTGTGGGCATCCCATTGAGCCATGCTGTACTTCGGGCTCCCTGGGAAGAAGTCTGAGATGAGGTCTCAGGGCAGGCAGGTAGTGTGTCAGGGAGGTCATCCTGGGAGGCAGCGGGTAGCAGAAGGAAGGAAATAGAAACAAGGACATATCGAGGCGGCTTCTGTGAGACACTGGGACCACCTGTGAGAGGTGTACGCATGCTTTGTAGAACTGGCCACCCAAGGGGTGGGGACCAGTGGGAAGCCTCTTTAGGCACTAGTTTTGTTTTTGGTTTTCGTTTTTCTTTTCATTTGTTCGTTGGTTCTCCATTAAGTGAGGCTCGAATCTGGGCTTGAAGTCAGCTACACTTGGGAGCGGCACCTGTGCATCTGTGGTGAAAGCGAAATCTCTGGGCAGAAAGCAAAGCTGTACTGAAGCCCGCAGAGGTTGCGGTCAGAGGTACAGCGTCGGTATTATGTACCCGAGAGGGACTTCATTGCTAGTATGTGCTGAGATGCAAAAAACAAGACAAAACCCTGCACATTTGCATTTATTATACTTATATACCAATATACACGATTTTCTTATTTTCAGTTACAATCTAGAAATTAAATATGAAAACAAAGAATGGTTTTCTTTTTTTTCAAACAACACACATGAATATTTCTTTCAAAAGCAAAACGCAAAATGTCTTTAACGTTAGTTAGAACCTCCAACAGCTGGCTTTGCAAAACATCTTAGCAGTCATAGCAAACAATCTTGCAGCGCTGAAGGCATAAACACTTCACGACGCTTGCAAAAAATGTTTTGATAAGCGACTTGTTTTGGATGCACGACACCTCACACCTTTTTTTCTCGTCAAGGGAGCCGTATCTATATCGTCATTAGCATTTCCTCCAGTTTTTGTTTGAAATTGAAGTTTCGGGTGTAAAGGCTTATGCACACCCGTAGAGATGCCAACACCTTTTTATTTGTTCTGACACTGACTGCATTGATATTTCTAAGAAACCTTCTGCGCCTTGTTTTCGCATTGCCATTTAGCAGGTGAATAGCCTGAGCACCTTTCGTGCAGTATTCAGAAGTGTGTAGAATATAACTGTCGGCCATCTCCTGGTGTTCCTGGCCACGTTATATGTACCTATCATTCGACCCACCGTGTCAGCTCCTGACTTTGGTCGTGATGTTCTATGGTGTCAGGATTCTGCGAATCTGAATGTTTGGCGTGACTGAAATACATACTGACCTCGCTTCCTCTTTATTTTATTTAGTTATTTATTTATTCGTTTGTTTGTTTGTTTGTTTTTGCTTTTATTTTATTTTATTTCTTTTTACAATATCACTCTTTTATCTGAAAAAGTCGGGGTCAGTGGGGACTGGGGCGGGGGGTTCTGGGGTTAAGTATGCAAAGCACCTCAGTCCTTCGGGTAGTTTCGTGTCAGTTCTACAAAGTCACCTCTGGCTTCCCGGCGCCAGTGAGCCAGCAACCCTCCCTCCTGGGTCTCAGTCACAGGGTGGCCTCGGGCAGGGCAGAGAGAGGAGACGACAACCTCGACAAGGCGACATCAGTATCCAAGGACTACTTGCAGGGGGGCTTTTTCCGGGACTAGGAATCACTTCATGAACGCCACCTCTGGAATTTCACCCTTGGCCTTGAGATGAGTAAAGGCCTGCGCGGATCTGGTGTAGTCCCAGTTGTTGTCCTGAAGGCACTTGTGGGACCATTCGAGGTTCATGCCGGACTGTGTGGAGAAGGCCTGCAGCACTTCCTGCTGCTGCGGGGAGAGGGCGGGCGCTGGGCTGGAGGAGGGCGCGGGCGCAGGCATGGCGAAAGCTCTCGGGATCTCATCGGAGCTGGCGTTCCGCACAAACAGCTCGTCGTTTACAATGCACAGCCCTGAATTGCTGGCTGGAACAGCGACGAACGTCCGCGTGAAGGCTCGCAAAGAGTCCCGAGACTTTCCATCCACTTCCTTGAAGACCCCGTTGACAGAAAAACACAGCAATGTGTGGGTTTGGGCGCTTATGTCTACCACAAAGGAACTGACGTCGTGCTGAGTTCTGGGCAATTCGTTGAGGAAGGCAACGACGCTGAGCCGTGTGTGCTTCAGCAGGCGAAACCGCAGGGCCGGGTCTTTCAGTTTCTTCACGTTCCTGCTATCCTTGAAGTACTCGGCCAGGCTGCTTCGGGAAGGGTTCCGGGGGGTGAAAGGGATGCTCAGGGAGCAGCAGGCTCCATCGTGGTAGGCGTCCAGGAGCCGCTGCCGGTTTCCAGAGTCATAAATGGCATAGTACTGCTGCAAGAAGTGCAGGACCAGATCCTTCAGCGTCTCTGTTCCAAGATAGCTTCCCTTGCAGGGCGGTAACGCCGTGGGGGCTTCAAGGTCAAAGGCGATTGGTGGGGGCAACTCATGGCCATCCAGGCGTAATACTTTGGGAAAGCGTTCACGAATGGCGCTGACGTAGGCGGACTGATCGCGGAAGGCGTCGCTCAGGGGGTTTCCTACGAGCCACACTTCCTCTAGCTTCAGCCCTTTTACCTTGTCCAGTTCCCGCTCAGATCTCAACTCGTTTCCGGAGAGGCTTAGGACCTTCAGGTTGGGTGCTTTCTGCACAATGCTGGACATGTCATCCAGCCTATAGAGCTTGTTATTACTCAAGTTCAAGGACAAGAGCTCAGGGAGGTTTTCCCCAATGATTTGCAGGGTGGCTGCCATCCAGCTTCTACGATGGAGGACAACATCGATGTTCTGGGCCACCAGGTCTGGGTCTGAACGGAGGCCCTGGAGGTCAAGCGCTTTTTGGGAGCCATCGTACCGTTTGCTCATGATCAGCTTCAGCTGCTCCACCTGCTCTGGCTTCAGTTCATTCTGTACAGGAAGTGGCGGAGGAGAGGAGTTGACGATGATAGAGAGCCTTCGGTTCTCCTGATCCAAAATCTTAGCGTTGACAGCCTCCAATGCAGAGGCGGTAGTAGCATCCTCAACAAAGAACTGGGCCCGTGTGTTTTCGTAGCGATAATCAATGGGGGTGAAAGGGACACTGCACTTGCTCCGAATCCTACTCAGGAGCCATGACTTGTCATATTTCCTGCCGTAAGGAATCGTAATCTTAAACCAGCTCTTCGAGGTCCCGTCCTGGCCGGTGCCGGCCCCTGCTCTCTGTGGAGGAACTCTGTGTCTCCGCACAGTAACGTGAATGCGGTCTCGATCACGCCAGCTATCGCCCCGGCGGTCGGGTCGCACCACATAGGGATCGTATCGTACGCGAGGAACATCCTGGGCATCACTCATTGCCACATCTCTGTCGTCGTCCTCAAGGCGGGAAGGCCGAAGGCCAGCACCTCCTCTTCCAGGCCTACGGTTCCCCTCGCCACACTTCCACCGGGAAGGACCCTGGCCTTTCTTTCTTCTTCGAGGGAAACTGACGCGATCATCGTGCTCGCTGTAGGACTTGCCCCCGTCCGCCATGGCACAGAGAGAAGCGGGTCGGGCTCAGGCGCAGGCCGAAACGCCACCAGACGTCCGAACGCCCAGGTACCCCAGGTCGAGTTGTTACAGAAACAGGGGAGTCCAAAACTGCCCGGAGTTTGCGGCTGGGTGATGGGGAGAAATAAGCGGCTTTCAGAATGCCTCCACACGCCTGAGGCCGGTGGCTGGTGTCTTTGCTTATGCAAACTTGCTTGGATGCTTCCAAGGCCTCAGGTGGATGGGAGGGGTCTTGAACCAGGGCACGGTATGGAAAGCACACAGAGCCTACGTGGGGTTCTGCCAATGGTCAGAACTATTGGCAACACCCACTGCGTCAGAGGACGCACTCAGGGATATGTAGGCAGCTGCGAACACTGTAGGGCGGGGGGTGGGGGTGGGGGCACGCTCTGGGGCTGTCTCCCTCGCTGGTGAGTGTTCGCAGAGGTGCTCTGGAGAAGGAGAGGAGATCCACGCGGCTCACAGAAAGAAGAACGGTTTGCAAGGAGGCTGAGAATCCAGGTGGCCCTACATTGAGAGCTGGAGGGCACCACAGCACAGAAAGGACCTCCCCAATCAGATGGAGTGACTGGCGGCTGCTGGTAAAGATGAACGGTGCCTAAGAGGGAGGGAAACGGTGTTTCCGACCCCTCCCCCCGCAAAACTGGCTAGGTTTGGTAGACGGAAGGCAAGGATATGTGTACCTGTTAAATAAACAATTTTCTTTTCACTCAACTGTAATACTCAGAGTTATAATTTTGGCGGCGGGCAATCGGACCCCTAACTAAAGGGCCCGTGGGTTTGTTTTCAATTGGAGCAGCCCAGGGGCTCTGTAACAGAAGTCTCGCTTCCTCTTGGCCAAATGCAAGAGTCTTTCCTCTTCTTCTCTGGACCATTCTGTTATTTTTTTTTTTTTCTTAAGTCTTGACTGGTCATCAAGAATTTGTGTAGAACTATCTTTATTTGAAAAATATATAAACCCAAAGTTTCCAACTTCTTGTACATGTTGAAGATTTTCAACAAAGATCTCTTGAATACAAAATATGGTCCAAGTGACTCAAAATTAATTCTATGATACAGTATTCTAAAGTTGTATTATTTTGAAAGTCTCGAGATTTTTTTAATGGCAAAAATATACCAACTTGAAATTTTGTATTTTGCTAATGTACAAAGAGAATATAACGGTCCCCTTTGTACGGTTTCTAAACGCCACTGACGATTTCCGTAAGATATTGTCCTTCACAGACCAGTCTGAGCTTCTGTAAAAGCCCAACCTGCCTTCCTTTCTATCAACCGAATTCATCAGTCTCTTCAGAAGTCCTGTCGGATGTTTTCTTTGTTGGCCTCTCCGTGCTGCTGCTTCATTTGAAAGACTTCATTTTCTAACTGCACAATAGTCCTTTCAATCTCATAATTCTTACTGACCAGGGACACCCAATTTGACTCCGTTTCCCTTAACTTAGATCCAGCTGTGAGTTGCATGTTCTTCCGCTGCCAGTTTAAGTCTTGAATATGTTTCCTTAACTTCTGGAGCTCTTTCTGTGCCCGTTCAATCATATGAACTAGATTTTCATTGTACGCTTTCCAGGCGTTGCACCCGTGCTGCGACATTAGCTCCAGATTCTCGATTCGAACCGCTTGGTGCTCTAACTGGGCCATAGAATTGTTTACACACTCTTGCCAGGCAGTGATGTCATTTTTCTGACCTGAAGAAGGAGCTGGAGTTCATATCGTTTCATGCTGAGCAATTCAATTGGTTGTCCGGCAGCCAGTCTTTCAAACTCATTTCTCATTATGTCGGTCTCAAAAGCGGAATAATCCGGCGTTGTCAGGGAGCTCAGGTAGTTCTTAGTGGGTCGGTACCTGCGAGTTTCCTCCTCCACCAGCGCCGCAGCCGCTTCTCGCACACCAGGCGCCTCGTAACCTTGGTCAAAATACGGCAGCGCATCCACCACCACCTCTCCAGCCACCAGGCCCGTACCCGCCATGCTCCAGGCCGCCTGCGTCTCGCCCCATTCTGTTTTCTTAACGCTTGGATCCAGCCGCTCACACCATCTGGCTTTGCACTGCTTTGCCGATTTCCTAGGCAGCAATGAAGCAACCCTAGACCACTGATTTTTCCCATATTTCATAACAGCTGCTTTCAGAATTTCATCCTCGGTATTCCTCCACACGCCCCCCTTAATCACAATTCGAGGAATTTTGGCGGCGCGGTGTGTCGGCAAGTGGCCGAGAGGAGCTTCAGAAAAATAGCAACGGCGCTCCGCCTGCAGGACCGAGAGCCGCCACTTCCTCCGGGCACGACGTTCTGCTATAGCAGCTTTCTTCTAAGCTCACCTTCTCTCGGTAGCTAAGCCTGGGCACCTGGGAGTGGTGTGTGTCACCTTGTGGCTTCTCGGGTTTGATTGACATCAAGCTTGAGGCTTACCCCCCCCACGCTCACCCCACCCACGCTTTTAAGATCCCAGCTGCTCCCGGGAGAGTCTCATTTGCACTGAAGTGAGATCACAAGTTAAGGAGGCTTCATGACTTCATTACCTTGGAGTCAAGTTCTCTTCATCCTACTCAAGCATCCTTGGGCCCCTCTCAAGTGATTCTTTTCAGTACTCCTCCATCCTCCCCTTCTCTACCCATCTCCTGCCTCCAGGCCCTCGGTGCGTAGGGTGTATGTAGGCGCACAGGTGCGGTATCCTGGCGCAGCCTCCGCTTGTACTCCATCCAGGGCTTCAGCAGGTTGCTGGGTGTTCAGCCAGCTCATTGCTGCTATCTGCTGGGTGTTCCTGGTGAGCACCCGCATCTTCCGTGTCCACCTCCCGGTGATGGGCACCTGACTCTCCTCCAACTGTGCCCCCTAAAAGAGGGCTTACAGCTGCTTATGCTGCCCCTCAGAATGTGAGATGTAAGAAGAGAGGGGGTGGTGGGTGTAGACAAGCCAGCCCTCAGCTCAAACCCTGAAGGACACGTAGGGCCGAGAGGGCCCCAGAATGGCTTGCCAGGGCTTGGGCTGATAGAGAAGGCCGCCTCCCACACCAGGGCTGCAGGCGGCCGGGGTATGCCGTGCCCGGTGGCAATGGGGCACGGGCCCCTCTGAAGGTTCCCTCATACTCTGCCTCCTCAAAAGGAAGGAGGTCTCAGCCCTGGCTGCTGTGGCTCAGTGGATTGAGCATCAGCCTGCGAACCAAGTGTCGCTGGTTTGATTCCCAGGCAGGGTACATGACTAGGTTGCACGTCAGTTCCCCAGCTGTGGGGGGCTCGTGAGAGGCAACCACACAGTGATGTTTCTTTCCCTCTCTTTCTCCTTTCCCCTCTCTAAAAAGAAATAAATTAAATAAATAAATCAATAAACTGTTTTAAAAAAATTCAGAGCCAAGACTCAAATTTAAAAGCAGCAGAAGAAGAAGCAGCTCTTTAAGGAGTTCCAGTCCTTCTTTTACAAAAGAGGAAGCCGAGGCCAAGATGGTGGCTACTGTCTGGAGAAACTTGGTCATTTCTTTAATGAAACTAAGCTAAGAAGAAGCTGAGTTGGGTGACCTAAAGAGATGGCTTTCATCAGAGCTCCGTGGTGATTAGAGGAACGTTGACTCCTTTGGGCTGAGTGGAGTCTTGTCTAAGGGCCCCCTAGAGCTCTCTGATGCAGCAGGGATGTGACTATTGTAACTGTAGATCTCTGGCAACCCAGTTCCAATGCCCTAGGGGCTCAATACATTCATCTCCTCACTGTGGGAGAATGCAGCCCACTGACCTTGAATGTGTTTTGCTCACAAGAGAGTTCCTTCCTTACTCCTCGTCTGTGTGTACAGGTAGGCCACCTGTAACCTCCCAAGCTATGACAAGTGTTCCTACAATGCGAAGTTATATACATCACATGCCTTTGACCCCGTGGCTCGTGAGATTCACCTTTGTACTGTGGGCATCCCATTGAGCCATGCTGTACTTCGGGCTCCCTGGGAAGAAGTCTGAGATGAGGTCTCAGGGCAGGCAGGTAGTGTGTCAGGGAGGTCATCCTGGGAGGCAGCGGGTAGCAGAAGGAAGGAAATAGAAACAAGGACATATCGAGGCGGCTTCTGTGAGACACTGGGACCACCTGTGAGAGGTGTACGCATGCTTTGTAGAACTGGCCACCCAAGGGGTGGGGACCAGTGGGAAGCCTCTTTAGGCACTAGTTTTGTTTTTGGTTTTCGTTTTTCTTTTCATTTGTTCGTTGGTTCTCCATTAAGTGAGGCTCGAATCTGGGCTTGAAGTCAGCTACACTTGGGAGCGGCACCTGTGCATCTGTGGTGAAAGCTAAATCTCTGGGCAGAAAGCAAAGCTGTACTGAAGCCCGCAGAGGTTGCGGTCAGAGGTACAGCGTCGGTATTATGTACCCGAGAGGGACTTCATTGCTAGTATGTGCTGAGATGCAAAAAACAAGACAAAACCCTGCACATTTGCATTTATTATACTTATATACCAATATACACGATTTTCTTATTTTCAGTTACAATCTAGAAATTAAATATGAAAACAAAGAATGGTTTTCTTTTTTTTCAAACAACACACATGAATATTTCTTTCAAAAGCAAAACGCAAAATGTCTTTAACGTTAGTTAGAACCTCCAACAGCTGGCTTTGCAAAACATCTTAGCAGTCATAGCAAACAATCTTGCAGCGCTGAAGGCATAAACACTTCACGACGCTTGCAAAAAATGTTTTGATAAGCGACTTGTTTTGGATGCACGACACCTCACACCTTTTTTTCTCGTCAAGGGAGCCGTATCTATATCGTCATTAGCATTTCCTCCAGTTTTTGTTTGAAATTGAAGTTTCGGGTGTAAAGGCTTATGCACACCCGTAGAGATGCCAACACCTTTTTATTTGTTCTGACACTGACTGCATTGATATTTCTAAGAAACCTTCTGCGCCTTGTTTTCGCATTGCCATTTAGCAGGTGAATAGCCTGAGCACCTTTCGTGCAGTATTCAGAAGTGTGTAGAATATAACTGTCGGCCATCTCCTGGTGTTCCTGGCCACGTTATATGTACCTATCATTCGACCGACCGTGTCAGCTCCTGACTTTGGTCGTGATGTTCTATGGTGTCAGGATTCTGCGAATCTGAATGTTTGGCGTGACTGAAATACATACTGACCTCGCTTCCTCTTTATTTTATTTAGTTATTTATTTATTCGTTTGTTTGTTTGTTTGTTTTTGCTTTTATTTTATTTTATTTCTTTTTACAATATCACTCTTTTATCTGAAAAAGTCGGGGTCAGTGGGGACTGGGGCGGGGGGTTCTGGGGTTAAGTATGCAAAGCACCTCAGTCCTTCGGGTAGTTTCGTGTCAGTTCTACAAAGTCACCTCTGGCTTCCCGGCGCCAGTGAGCCAGCAACCCTCCCTCCTGGGTCTCAGTCACAGGGTGGCCTCGGGCAGGGCAGAGAGAGGAGACGACAACCTCGACAAGGCGACATCAGTATCCAAGGACTACTTGCAGGGGGGCTTTTTCCGGGACTAGGGATCACTTCATGAACGCCACCTCTGGAATTTCACCCTTGGCCTTGAGATGAGTAAAGGCCTGCGCGGATCTGGTGTAGTCCCAGTTGTTGTCCTGAAGGCACTTGTGGGACCATTCGAGGTTCATGCCGGACTGTGTGGAGAAGGCCTGCAGCACTTCCTGCTGCTGCGGGGAGAGGGCGGGCGCTGGGCTGGAGGAGGGCGCGGGCGCAGGCATGGCGAAAGCTCTCGGGATCTCATCGGAGCTGGCGTTCCGCACAAACAGCTCGTCGTTTACAATGCACAGCCCTGAATTGCTGGCTGGAACAGCGACGAACGTCCGCGTGAAGGCTCGCAAAGAGTCCCGAGACTTTCCATCCACTTCCTTGAAGACCCCGTTGACAGAAAAACACAGCAATGTGTGGGTTTGGGCGCTTATGTCTACCACAAAGGAACTGACGTCGTGCTGAGTTCTGGGCAACTCGTTGAGGAAGGCAACGACGCTGAGCCGTGTGTGCTTCAGCAGGCGAAACCGCAGGGCCGGGTCTTTCAGTTTCTTCACGTTCCTGCTATCCTTGAAGTACTCGGCCAGGCTGCTTCGGGAAGGGTTCCGGGGGGTGAAAGGGATGCTCAGGGAGCAGCAGGCTCCATCGTGGTAGGCGTCCAGGAGCCGCTGCCGGTTTCCAGAGTCATAAATGTCATAGTACTGCTGCAAGAAGTGCAGGACCAGATCCTTCAGCGTCTCTGTTCCAAGATAGCTTCCCTTGCAGGGCGGTAACGCCGTGGGGGCTTCAAGGTCAAAGGCGATTGGTGGGGGCAACTCATGGCCATCCAGGCGTAATACTTTGGGAAAGCGTTCACGAATGGCGCTGACGTAGGCGGACTGATCGCGGAAGGCGTCGCTCAGGGGGTTTCCTACGAGCCACACTTCCTCTAGCTTCAGCCCTTTTACCTTGTCCAGTTCCCGCTCAGATCTCAACTCGTTTCCGGAGAGGCTTAGGACCTTCAGGTTGGGTGCTTTCTGCACAATGCTGGACATGTCATCCAGCCTATAGAGCTTGTTATTACTCAAGTTCAAGGACAAGAGCTCAGGGAGGTTTTCCCCAATGATTTGCAGGGTGGCTGCCATCCAGCTTCTACGATGGAGGACAACATCGATGTTCTGGGCCACCAGGTCTGGGTCTGAACGGAGGCCCTGGAGGTCAAGCGCTTTTTGGGAGCCATCGTACCGTTTGCTCATGATCAGCTTCAGCTGCTCCACCTGCTCTGGCTTCAGTTCATTCTGTACAGGAAGTGGCGGAGGAGAGGAGTTGACGATGATAGAGAGCCTTCGGTTCTCCTGATCCAAAATCTTAGCGTTGACAGCCTCCAATGCAGAGGCGGTAGTAGCATCCTCAACAAAGAACTGGGCCCGTGTGTTTTCGTAGCGATAGTCAATGGGGGTGAAAGGGACACTGCACTTGCTCCGAATCCTACTCAGGAGCCATGACTTGTCATATTTCCTGCCGTAAGGAATCGTAATCTTAAACCAGCTCTTCGAGGTCCCGTCCTGGCCGGTGCCGGCCCCTGCTCTCTGTGGAGGAACTCTGTGTCTCCGCACAGTAACGTGAATGCGGTCTCGATCACGCCAGCTATCGCCCCGGCGGTCGGGTCGCACCACATAGGGATCGTATCGTACGCGAGGAACATCCTGGGCATCACTCATTGCCACATCTCTGTCGTCGTCCTCAAGGCGGGAAGGCCGAAGGCCAGCACCTCCTCTTCCAGGCCTACGGTTCCCCTCGCCACACTTCCACCGGGAAGGACCCTGGCCTTTCTTTCTTCTTCGAGGGAAACTGACGCGATCATCGTGCTCGCTGTAGGACTTGCCCCCGTCCGCCATGGCACAGAGAGAAGCGGGTCGGGCTCAGGCGCAGGCCGAAACGCCACCAGACGTCCGAACGCCCAGGTACCCCAGGTCGAGTTGTTACAGAAACAGGGGAGTCCAAAACTGCCCGGAGTTTGCGGCTGGGTGATGGGGAGAAATAAGCGGCTTTCAGAATGCCTCCACACGCCTGAGGCCGGTGGCTGGTGTCTTTGCTTATGCAAACTTGCTTGGATGCTTCCAAGGCCTCAGGTGGATGGGAGGGGTCTTGAACCAGGGCACGGTATGGAAAGCACACAGAGCCTACGTGGGGTTCTGCCAATGGTCAGAACTATTGGCAACACCCACTGCGTCAGAGGACGCACTCAGGGATATGTAGGCAGCTGCGAACACTGTAGGGCGGGGGGTGGGGGTGGGGGCACGCTCTGGGGCTGTCTCCCTCGCTGGTGAGTGTTCGCAGAGGTGCTCTGGAGAAGGAGAGGAGATCCACGCGGCTCACAGAAAGAAGAACGGTTTGCAAGGAGGCTGAGAATCCAGGTGGCCCTACATTGAGAGCTGGAGGGCACCACAGCACAGAAAGGACCTCCCCAATCAGATGGAGTGACTGGCGGCTGCTGGTAAAGATGAACGGTGCCTAAGAGGGAGGGAAACGGTGTTTCCGACCCCTCCCCCCGCAAAACTGGCTAGGTTTGGTAGACGGAAGGCAAGGATATGTGTACCTGTTAAATAAACAATTTTCTTTTCACTCAACTGTAATACTCAGAGTTATAATTTTGGCGGCGGGCAATCGGACCCCTAACTAAAGGGCCCGTGGGTTTGTTTTCAATTGGAGCAGCCCAGGGGCTCTGTAACAGAAGTCTCGCTTCCTCTTGGCCAAATGCAAGAGTCTTTCCTCTTCTTCTCTGGACCATTCTGTTATTTTTTTTTTTTTTCTTAAGTCTTGACTGGTCATCAAGAATTTGTGTAGAACTATCTTTATTTGAAAAATATATAAACCCAAAGTTTCCAACTTCCTGTACATGTTGAAGATTTTCAACAAAGATCTCTTGAATACAAAATATGGTCCAAGTGACTCAAAATTAATTCTATGATACAGTATTCTAAAGTTGTATTATTTTGAAAGTCTCGAGATTTTTTTAATGGCAAAAATATACCAACTTGAAATTTTGTATTTTGCTAATGTACAAAGAGAATATAACGGTCCCCTTTGTACGGTTTCTAAACGCCACTGACGATTTCCGTAAGATGTTGTCCTTCACAGACCAGTCTGAGCTTCTGTAAAAGCCCAACCTGCCTTCCTTTCTATCAACCGAATTCATCAGTCTCTTCAGAAGTCCTGTCGGATGTTTTCTTTGTTGGCCTCTCCGTGCTGCTGCTTCATTTGAAAGACTTCATTTTCTAACTGCACAATAGTCCTTTCAATCTCATAATTCTTACTGACCAGGGACACCCAATTTGACTCCGTTTCCCTTAACTTAGATCCAGCTGTGAGTTGCATGTTCTTCCGCTGCCAGTTTAAATCTTGAATATGTTTCCTTAACTTCTGGAGTTCTTTCTGTGCCCGTTCAATCATATGAACTAGATTTTCATTGTACGCTTTCAAGGCGTTGCACCCGTGCTGCGACATTAGCTCCAGATTCTCGATTCGAACCGCTTGGTGCTCTAACTGGGCCATAGAATTGTTTACACACTCTTGCCAGGCAGTGATGTCATTTTTCTGACCTGAAGAAGGAGCTGGAGTTCATATCGTTTCATGCTGAGCAATTCAATTGGTTGTCCGGCAGCCAGTCTTTCAAACTCATTTCTCATTATGTCGGTCTCAAAAGCGGAATAATCCGGCGCTGTCAGGGAGCTCAGGTAGTTCTTAGTGGGTCGGTACCTGCGAGTTTCCTCCTCCACCAGCGCCGCAGCCGCTTCTCGCACACCAGGCGCCTCGTAACCTTGGTCAAAATACGGCAGCGCATCCACCACCACCTCTCCAGCCACCAGGCCCGTACCCGCCATGCTCCAGGCCGCCTGCGTCTCGCCCCATTCTGTTTTCTTAACGCTTGGATCCAGCCGCTCACACCATCTGGCTTTGCACTGCTTTGCCGATTTCCTAGGCAGCAATGAAGCAACCCTAGACCACTGATTTTTCCCATATTTCATAACAGCTGCTTTCAGAATTTCATCCTCGGTATTCCTCCACACGCCCCCCTTAATCACAATTCGAGGAATTTTGGCGGCGCGGTGTGTCGGCAAGTGGCCGAGAGGAGCTTCAGAAAAATAGCAACGGCGCTCCGCCTGCAGGACCGAGAGCCGCCACTTCCTCCGGGCACGACGTTCTGCTATAGCAGCTTTCTTCTAAGCTCACCTTCTCTCGGTAGCTAAGCCTGGGCACCTGGGAGTGGTGTGTGTCACCTTGTGGCTTCTCGGGTTTGATTGACATCAAGCTTGAGGCTTACCCCCCCCACGCTCACCCCACCCACGCTTTTAAGATCCCAGCTGCTCCCGGGAGAGTCTCATTTGCACTGAAGTGAGATCACAAGTTAAGGAGGCTTCATGACTTCATTACCTTGGAGTCAAGTTCTCTTCATCCTACTCAAGCATCCTTGGGCCCCTCTCAAGTGATTCTTTTCAGTACTCCTCCATCCTCCCCTTCTCTACCCATCTCCTGCCTCCAGGCCCTCGGTGCGTAGGGTGTATGTAGGCGCACAGGTGCGGTATCCTGGCGCAGCCTCCGCTTGTACTCCATCCAGGGCTTCAGCAGGTTGCTGGGTGTTCAGCCAGCTCATTGCTGCTATCTGCTGGGTGTTCCTGGTGAGCACCCGCATCTTCCGTGTCCACCTCCCGGTGATGGGCACCTGACTCTCCTCCAACTGTGCCCCCTAAAAGAGGGCTTACAGCTGCTTATGCTGCCCCTCAGAATGTGAGATGTAAGAAGAGAGGGGGTGGTGGGTGTAGACAAGCCAGCCCTCAGCTCAAACCCTGAAGGACACGTAGGGCCGAGAGGGCCCCAGAATGGCTTGCCAGGGCTTGGGCTGATAGAGAAGGCCGCCTCCCACACCAGGGCTGCAGGCGGCCGGGGTATGCCGTGCCCGGTGGCAATGGGGCACGGGCCCCTCTGAAGGTTCCCTCATACTCTGCCTCCTCAAAAGGAAGGAGGTCTCAGCCCTGGCTGCTGTGGCTCAGTGGATTGAGCATCAGCCTGCGAACCAAGTGTCGCTGGTTTGATTCCCAGGCAGGGTACATGACTAGGTTGCACGTCAGTTCCCCAGCTGTGGGGGGCTCGTGAGAGGCAACCACACAGTGATGTTTCTTTCCCTCTCTTTCTCCTTTCCCCTCTCTAAAAAGAAATAAATTAAATAAATAAATCAATAAACTGTTTTAAAAAAATTCAGAGCCAAGACTCAAATTTAAAAGCAGCAGAAGAAGAAGCAGCTCTTTAAGGAGTTCCAGTCCTTCTTTTACAAAAGAGGAAGCCGAGGCCAAGATGGTGGCTACTGTCTGGAGAAACTTGGTCATTTCTTTAATGAAAATAAGCTAAGAAGAAGCTGAGTTGGGTGACCTAAAGAGATGGCTTTCATCAGAGCTCCGTGGTGATTAGAGGAACGTTGACTCCTTTGGGCTGAGTGGAGTCTTGTCTAAGGGCCCCCTAGAGCTCTCTGATGCAGCAGGGATGTGACTATTGTAACTGTAGATCTCTGGCAACCCAGTTCCAATGCCCTAGGGGCTCAATACATTCATCTCCTCACTGTGGGAGAATGCAGCCCACTGACCTTGAATGTGTTTTGCTCACAAGAGAGTTCCTTCCTTACTCCTCGTCTGTGTGTACAGGTAGGCCACCTGTAACCTCCCAAGCTATGACAAGTGTTCCTACAATGCGAAGTTATATACATCACATGCCTTTGACCCCGTGGCTCGTGAGATTCACCTTTGTACTGTGGGCATCCCATTGAGCCATGCTGTACTTCGGGCTCCCTGGGAAGAAGTCTGAGATGAGGTCTCAGGGCAGGCAGGTAGTGTGTCAGGGAGGTCATCCTGGGAGGCAGCGGGTAGCAGAAGGAAGGAAATAGAAACAAGGACATATCGAGGCGGCTTCTGTGAGACACTGGGACCACCTGTGAGAGGTGTACGCATGCTTTGTAGAACTGGCCACCCAAGGGGTGGGGACCAGTGGGAAGCCTCTTTAGGCACTAGTTTTGTTTTTGGTTTTCGTTTTTCTTTTCATTTGTTCGTTGGTTCTCCATTAAGTGAGGCTCGAATCTGGGCTTGAAGTCAGCTACACTTGGGAGCGGCACCTGTGCATCTGTGGTGAAAGCTAAATCTCTGGGCAGAAAGCAAAGCTGTACTGAAGCCCGCAGAGGTTGCGGTCAGAGGTACAGCGTCGGTATTATGTACCCGAGAGGGACTTCATTGCTAGTATGTGCTGAGATGCAAAAAACAAGACAAAACCCTGCACATTTGCATTTATTATACTTATATACCAATATACACGATTTTCTTATTTTCAGTTACAATCTAGAAATTAAATATGAAAACAAAGAATGGTTTTCTTTTTTTTCAAACAACACACATGAATATTTCTTTCAAAAGCAAAACGCAAAATGTCTTTAACGTTAGTTAGAACCTCCAACAGCTGGCTTTGCAAAACATCTTAGCAGTCATAGCAAACAATCTTGCAGCGCTGAAGGCATAAACACTTCACGACGCTTGCAAAAAATGTTTTGATAAGCGACTTGTTTTGGATGCACGACACCTCACACCTTTTTTTCTCGTCAAGGGAGCCGTATCTATATCGTCATTAGCATTTCCTCCAGTTTTTGTTTGAAATTGAAGTTTCGGGTGTAAAGGCTTATGCACACCCGTAGAGATGCCAACACCTTTTTATTTGTTCTGACACTGACTGCATTGATATTTCTAAGAAACCTTCTGCGCCTTGTTTTCGCATTGCCATTTAGCAGGTGAATAGCCTGAGCACCTTTCGTGCAGTATTCAGAAGTGTGTAGAATATAACTGTCGGCCATCTCCTGGTGTTCCTGGCCACGTTATATGTACCTATCATTCGACCCACCGTGTCAGCTCCTGACTTTGGTCGTGATGTTCTATGGTGTCAGGATTCTGCGAATCTGAATGTTTGGCGTGACTGAAATACATACTGACCTCGCTTCCTCTTTATTTTATTTAGTTATTTATTTATTCGTTTGTTTGTTTGTTTGTTTTTGCTTTTATTTTATTTTATTTCTTTTTACAATATCACTCTTTTATCAGAAAAAGTCGGGGTCAGTGGGGACTGGGGCGGGGGGTTCTGGGGTTAAGTATGCAAAGCACCTCAGTCCTTCGGGTAGTTTCGTGTCAGTTCTACAAAGTCACCTCTGGCTTCCCGGCGCCAGTGAGCCAGCAACCCTCCCTCCTGGGTCTCAGTCACAGGGTGGCCTCGGGCAGGGCAGAGAGAGGAGACGACAACCTCGACAAGGCGACATCAGTATCCAAGGACTACTTGCAGGGGGGCTTTTTCCGGGACTAGGAATCACTTCATGAACGCCACCTCTGGAATTTCACCCTTGGCCTTGAGATGAGTAAAGGCCTGCGCGGATCTGGTGTAGTCCCAGTTGTTGTCCTGAAGGCACTTGTGGGACCATTCGAGGTTCATGCCGGACTGTGTGGAGAAGGCCTGCAGCACTTCCTGCTGCTGCGGGGAGAGGGCGGGCGCTGGGCTGGAGGAGGGCGCGGGCGCAGGCATGGCGAAAGCTCTCGGGATCTCATCGGAGCTGGCGTTCCGCACAAACAGCTCGTCGTTTACAATGCACAGCCCTGAATTGCTGGCTGGAACAGCGACGAACGTCCGCGTGAAGGCTCGCAAAGAGTCCCGAGACTTTCCATCCACTTCCTTGAAGACCCCGTTGACAGAAAAACACAGCAATGTGTGGGTTTGGGCGCTTATGTCTACCACAAAGGAACTGACGTCGTGCTGAGTTCTGGGCAACTCGTTGAGGAAGGCAACGACGCTGAGCCGTGTGTGCTTCAGCAGGCGAAACCGCAGGGCCGGGTCTTTCAGTTTCTTCACGTTCCTGCTATCCTTGAAGTACTCGGCCAGGCTGCTTCGGGAAGGGTTCCGGGGGGTGAAAGGGATGCTCAGGGAGCAGCAGGCTCCATCGTGGTAGGCGTCCAGGAGCCGCTGCCGGTTTCCAGAGTCATAAATGGCATAGTACTGCTGCAAGAAGTGCAGGACCAGATCCTTCAGCGTCTCTGTTCCAAGATAGCTTCCCTTGCAGGGCGGTAACGCCGTGGGGGCTTCAAGGTCAAAGGCGATTGGTGGGGGCAACTCATGGCCATCCAGGCGTAATACTTTGGGAAAGCGTTCACGAATGGCGCTGACGTAGGCGGACTGATCGCGGAAGGCGTCGCTCAGGGGGTTTCCTACGAGCCACACTTCCTCTAGCTTCAGCCCTTTTACCTTGTCCAGTTCCCGCTCAGATCTCAACTCGTTTCCGGAGAGGCTTAGGACCTTCAGGTTGGGTGCTTTCTGCACAATGCTGGACATGTCATCCAGCCTATAGAGCTTGTTATTACTCAAGTTCAAGGACAAGAGCTCAGGGAGGTTTTCCCCAATGATTTGCAGGGTGGCTGCCATCCAGCTTCTACGATGGAGGACAACATCGATGTTCTGGGCCACCAGGTCTGGGTCTGAACGGAGGCCCTGGAGGTCAAGCGCTTTTTGGGAGCCATCGTACCGTTTGCTCATGATCAGCTTCAGCTGCTCCACCTGCTCTGGCTTCAGTTCATTCTGTACAGGAAGTGGCGGAGGAGAGGAGTTGACGATGATAGAGAGCCTTCGGTTCTCCTGATCCAAAATCTTAGCGTTGACAGCCTCCAATGCAGAGGCGGTAGTAGCATCCTCAACAAAGAACTGGGCCCGTGTGTTTTCGTAGCGATAGTCAATGGGGGTGAAAGGGACACTGCACTTGCTCCGAATCCTACTCAGGAGCCATGACTTGTCATATTTCCTGCCGTAAGGAATCGTAATCTTAAACCAGCTCTTCGAGGTCCCGTCCTGGCCGGTGCCGGCCCCTGCTCTCTGTGGAGGAACTCTGTGTCTCCGCACAGTAACGTGAATGCGGTCTCGATCACGCCAGCTATCGCCCCGGCGGTCGGGTCGCACCACATAGGGATCGTATCGTACGCGAGGAACATCCTGGGCATCACTCATTGCCACATCTCTGTCGTCGTCCTCAAGGCGGGAAGGCCGAAGGCCAGCACCTCCTCTTCCAGGCCTACGGTTCCCCTCGCCACACTTCCACCGGGAAGGACCCTGGCCTTTCTTTCTTCTTCGAGGGAAACTGACGCGATCATCGTGCTCGCTGTAGGACTTGCCCCCGTCCGCCATGGCACAGAGAGAAGCGGGTCGGGCTCAGGCGCAGGCCGAAACGCCACCAGACGTCCGAACGCCCAGGTACCCCAGGTCGAGTTGTTACAGAAACAGGGGAGTCCAAAACTGCCCGGAGTTTGCGGCTGGGTGATGGGGAGAAATAAGCGGCTTTCAGAATGCCTCCACACGCCTGAGGCCGGTGGCTGGTGTCTTTGCTTATGCAAACTTGCTTGGATGCTTCCAAGGCCTCAGGTGGATGGGAGGGGTCTTGAACCAGGGCACGGTATGGAAAGCACACAGAGCCTACGTGGGGTTCTGCCAATGGTCAGAACTATTGGCAACACCCACTGCGTCAGAGGACGCACTCAGGGATATGTAGGCAGCTGCGAACACTGTAGGGCGGGGGGTGGGGTTGGGGGCACGCTCTGGGGCTGTCTCCCTCGCTGGTGAGTGTTCGCAGAGGTGCTCTGGAGAAGGAGAGGAGATCCACGCGGCTCACAGAAAGAAGAACGGTTTGCAAGGAGGCTGAGAATCCAGGTGGCCCTACATTGAGAGCTGGAGGGCACCACAGCACAGAAAGGACCTCCCCAATCAGATGGAGTGACTGGCGGCTGCTGGTAAAGATGAACGGTGCCTAAGAGGGAGGGAAACGGTGTTTCCGACCCCTCCCCCCGCAAAACTGGCTAGGTTTGGTAGACGGAAGGCAAGGATATGTGTACCTGTTAAATAAACAATTTTCTTTTCACTCAACTGTAATACTCAGAGTTATAATTTTGGCGGCGGGCAATCGGACCCCTAACTAAAGGGCCCGTGGGTTTGTTTTCAATTGGAGCAGCCCAGGGGCTCTGTAACAGAAGTCTCGCTTCCTCTTGGCCAAATGCAAGAGTCTTTCCTCTTCTTCTCTGGACCATTCTGTTATTTTTTTTTTTTTCTTAAGTCTTGACTGGTCATCAAGAATTTGTGTAGAACTATCTTTATTTGAAAAATATATAAACCCAAAGTTTCCAACTTCTTGTACATGTTGAAGATTTTCAACAAAGATCTCTTGAATACAAAATATGGTCCAAGTGACTCAAAATTAATTCTATGATACAGTATTCTAAAGTTGTATTATTTTGAAAGTCTCGAGATTTTTTTAATGGCAAAAATATACCAACTTGAAATTTTGTATTTTGCTAATGTACAAAGAGAATATAACGGTCCCCTTTGTACGGTTTCTAAACGCCACTGACGATTTCCGTAAGATATTGTCCTTCACAGACCAGTCTGAGCTTCTGTAAAAGCCCAACCTGCCTTCCTTTCTATCAACCGAATTCATCAGTCTCTTCAGAAGTCCTGTCGGATGTTTTCTTTGTTGGCCTCTCCGTGCTGCTGCTTCATTTGAAAGACTTCATTTTCTAACTGCACAATAGTCCTTTCAATCTCATAATTCTTACTGACCAGGGACACCCAATTTGACTCCGTTTCCCTTAACTTAGATCCAGCTGTGAGTTGCATGTTCTTCCGCTGCCAGTTTAAGTCTTGAATATGTTTCCTTAACTTCTGGAGCTCTTTCTGTGCCCGTTCAATCATATGAACTAGATTTTCATTGTACGCTTTCCAGGCGTTGCACCCGTGCTGCGACATTAGCTCCAGATTCTCGATTCGAACCGCTTGGTGCTCTAACTGGGCCATAGAATTGTTTACACACTCTTGCCAGGCAGTGATGTCATTTTTCTGACCTGAAGAAGGAGCTGGAGTTCATATCGTTTCATGCTGAGCAATTCAATTGGTTGTCCGGCAGCCAGTCTTTCAAACTCATTTCTCATTATGTCGGTCTCAAAAGCGGAATAATCCGGCGTTGTCAGGGAGCTCAGGTAGTTCTTAGTGGGTCGGTACCTGCGAGTTTCCTCCTCCACCAGCGCCGCAGCCGCTTCTCGCACACCAGGCGCCTCGTAACCTTGGTCAAAATACGGCAGCGCATCCACCACCACCTCTCCAGCCACCAGGCCCGTACCCGCCATGCTCCAGGCCGCCTGCGTCTCGCCCCATTCTGTTTTCTTAACGCTTGGATCCAGCCGCTCACACCATCTGGCTTTGCACTGCTTTGCCGATTTCCTAGGCAGCAATGAAGCAACCCTAGACCACTGATTTTTCCCATATTTCATAACAGCTGCTTTCAGAATTTCATCCTCGGTATTCCTCCACACGCCCCCCTTAATCACAATTCGAGGAATTTTGGCGGCGCGGTGTGTCGGCAAGTGGCCGAGAGGAGCTTCAGAAAAATAGCAACGGCGCTCCGCCTGCAGGACCGAGAGCCGCCACTTCCTCCGGGCACGACGTTCTGCTATAGCAGCTTTCTTCTAAGCTCACCTTCTCTCGGTAGCTAAGCCTGGGCACCTGGGAGTGGTGTGTGTCACCTTGTGGCTTCTCGGGTTTGATTGACATCAAGCTTGAGGCTTACCCCCCCCACGCTCACCCCACCCACGCTTTTAAGATCCCAGCTGCTCCCGGGAGAGTCTCATTTGCACTGAAGTGAGATCACAAGTTAAGGAGGCTTCATGACTTCATTACCTTGGAGTCAAGTTCTCTTCATCCTACTCAAGCATCCTTGGGCCCCTCTCAAGTGATTCTTTTCAGTACTCCTCCATCCTCCCCTTCTCTACCCATCTCCTGCCTCCAGGCCCTCGGTGCGTAGGGTGTATGTAGGCGCACAGGTGCGGTATCCTGGCGCAGCCTCCGCTTGTACTCCATCCAGGGCTTCAGCAGGTTGCTGGGTGTTCAGCCAGCTCATTGCTGCTATCTGCTGGGTGTTCCTGGTGAGCACCCGCATCTTCCGTGTCCACCTCCCGGTGATGGGCACCTGACTCTCCTCCAACTGTGCCCCCTAAAAGAGGGCTTACAGCTGCTTATGCTGCCCCTCAGAATGTGAGATGTAAGAAGAGAGGGGGTGGTGGGTGTAGACAAGCCAGCCCTCAGCTCAAACCCTGAAGGACACGTAGGGCCGAGAGGGCCCCAGAATGGCTTGCCAGGGCTTGGGCTGATAGAGAAGGCCGCCTCCCACACCAGGGCTGCAGGCGGCCGGGGTATGCCGTGCCCGGTGGCAATGGGGCACGGGCCCCTCTGAAGGTTCCCTCATACTCTGCCTCCTCAAAAGGAAGGAGGTCTCAGCCCTGGCTGCTGTGGCTCAGTGGATTGAGCATCAGCCTGCGAACCAAGTGTCGCTGGTTTGATTCCCAGGCAGGGTACATGACTAGGTTGCACGTCAGTTCCCCAGCTGTGGGGGGCTCGTGAGAGGCAACCACACAGTGATGTTTCTTTCCCTCTCTTTCTCCTTTCCCCTCTCTAAAAAGAAATAAATTAAATAAATAAATCAATAAACTGTTTTAAAAAAATTCAGAGCCAAGACTCAAATTTAAAAGCAGCAGAAGAAGAAGCAGCTCTTTAAGGAGTTCCAGTCCTTCTTTTACAAAAGAGGAAGCCGAGGCCAAGATGGTGGCTACTGTCTGGAGAAACTTGGTCATTTCTTTAATGAAACTAAGCTAAGAAGAAGCTGAGTTGGGTGACCTAAAGAGATGGCTTTCATCAGAGCTCCGTGGTGATTAGAGGAACGTTGACTCCTTTGGGCTGAGTGGAGTCTTGTCTAAGGGCCCCCTAGAGCTCTCTGATGCAGCAGGGATGTGACTATTGTAACTGTAGATCTCTGGCAACCCAGTTCCAATGCCCTAGGGGCTCAATACATTCATCTCCTCACTGTGGGAGAATGCAGCCCACTGACCTTGAATGTGTTTTGCTCACAAGAGAGTTCCTTCCTTACTCCTCGTCTGTGTGTACAGGTAGGCCACCTGTAACCTCCCAAGCTATGACAAGTGTTCCTACAATGCGAAGTTATATACATCACATGCCTTTGACCCCGTGGCTCGTGAGATTCACCTTTGTACTGTGGGCATCCCATTGAGCCATGCTGTACTTCGGGCTCCCTGGGAAGAAGTCTGAGATGAGGTCTCAGGGCAGGCAGGTAGTGTGTCAGGGAGGTCATCCTGGGAGGCAGCGGGTAGCAGAAGGAAGGAAATAGAAACAAGGACATATCGAGGCGGCTTCTGTGAGACACTGGGACCACCTGTGAGAGGTGTACGCATGCTTTGTAGAACTGGCCACCCAAGGGGTGGGGACCAGTGGGAAGCCTCTTTAGGCACTAGTTTTGTTTTTGGTTTTCGTTTTTCTTTTCATTTGTTCGTTGGTTCTCCATTAAGTGAGGCTCGAATCTGGGCTTGAAGTCAGCTACACTTGGGAGCGGCACCTGTGCATCTGTGGTGAAAGCTAAATCTCTGGGCAGAAAGCAAAGCTGTACTGAAGCCCGCAGAGGTTGCGGTCAGAGGTACAGCGTCGGTATTATGTACCCGAGAGGGACTTCATTGCTAGTATGTGCTGAGATGCAAAAAACAAGACAAAACCCTGCACATTTGCATTTATTATACTTATATACCAATATACACGATTTTCTTATTTTCAGTTACAATCTAGAAATTAAATATGAAAACAAAGAATGGTTTTCTTTTTTTTCAAACAACACACATGAATATTTCTTTCAAAAGCAAAACGCAAAATGTCTTTAACGTTAGTTAGAACCTCCAACAGCTGGCTTTGCAAAACATCTTAGCAGTCATAGCAAACAATCTTGCAGCGCTGAAGGCATAAACACTTCACGACGCTTGCAAAAAATGTTTTGATAAGCGACTTGTTTTGGATGCACGACACCTCACACCTTTTTTTCTCGTCAAGGGAGCCGTATCTATATCGTCATTAGCATTTCCTCCAGTTTTTGTTTGAAATTGAAGTTTCGGGTGTAAAGGCTTATGCACACCCGTAGAGATGCCAACACCTTTTTATTTGTTCTGACACTGACTGCATTGATATTTCTAAGAAACCTTCTGCGCCTTGTTTTCGCATTGCCATTTAGCAGGTGAATAGCCTGAGCACCTTTCGTGCAGTATTCAGAAGTGTGTAGAATATAACTGTCGGCCATCTCCTGGTGTTCCTGGCCACGTTATATGTACCTATCATTCGACCCACCGTGTCAGCTCCTGACTTTGGTCGTGATGTTCTATGGTGTCAGGATTCTGCGAATCTGAATGTTTGGCGTGACTGAAATACATACTGACCTCGCTTCCTCTTTATTTTATTTAGTTATTTATTTATTCGTTTGTTTGTTTGTTTGTTTTTGCTTTTATTTTATTTTATTTCTTTTTACAATATCACTCTTTTATCTGAAAAAGTCGGGGTCAGTGGGGACTGGGGCGGGGGGTTCTGGGGTTAAGTATGCAAAGCACCTCAGTCCTTCGGGTAGTTTCGTGTCAGTTCTACAAAGTCACCTCTGGCTTCCCGGCGCCAGTGAGCCAGCAACCCTCCCTCCTGGGTCTCAGTCACAGGGTGGCCTCGGGCAGGGCAGAGAGAGGAGACGACAACCTCGACAAGGCGACATCAGTATCCAAGGACTACTTGCAGGGGGGCTTTTTCCGGGACTAGGAATCACTTCATGAACGCCACCTCTGGAATTTCACCCTTGGCCTTGAGATGAGTAAAGGCCTGCGCGGATCTGGTGTAGTCCCAGTTGTTGTCCTGAAGGCACTTGTGGGACCATTCGAGGTTCATGCCGGACTGTGTGGAGAAGGCCTGCAGCACTTCCTGCTGCTGCGGGGAGAGGGCGGGCGCTGGGCTGGAGGAGGGCGCGGGCGCAGGCATGGCGAAAGCTCTCGGGATCTCATCGGAGCTGGCGTTCCGCACAAACAGCTCGTCGTTTACAATGCACAGCCCTGAATTGCTGGCTGGAACAGCGACGAACGTCCGCGTGAAGGCTCGCAAAGAGTCCCGAGACTTTCCATCCACTTCCTTGAAGACCCCGTTGACAGAAAAACACAGCAATGTGTGGGTTTGGGCGCTTATGTCTACCACAAAGGAACTGACGTCGTGCTGAGTTCTGGGCAACTCGTTGAGGAAGGCAACGACGCTGAGCCGTGTGTGCTTCAGCAGGCGAAACCGCAGGGCCGGGTCTTTCAGTTTCTTCACGTTCCTGCTATCCTTGAAGTACTCGGCCAGGCTGCTTCGGGAAGGGTTCCGGGGGGTGAAAGGGATGCTCAGGGAGCAGCAGGCTCCATCGTGGTAGGCGTCCAGGAGCCGCTGCCGGTTTCCAGAGTCATAAATGTCATAGTACTGCTGCAAGAAGTGCAGGACCAGATCCTTCAGCGTCTCTGTTCCAAGATAGCTTCCCTTGCAGGGCGGTAACGCCGTGGGGGCTTCAAGGTCAAAGGCGATTGGTGGGGGCAACTCATGGCCATCCAGGCGTAATACTTTGGGAAAGCGTTCACGAATGGCGCTGACGTAGGCGGACTGATCGCGGAAGGCGTCGCTCAGGGGGTTTCCTACGAGCCACACTTCCTCTAGCTTCAGCCCTTTTACCTTGTCCAGTTCCCGCTCAGATCTCAACTCGTTTCCGGAGAGGCTTAGGACCTTCAGGTTGGGTGCTTTCTGCACAATGCTGGACATGTCATCCAGCCTATAGAGCTTGTTATTACTCAAGTTCAAGGACAAGAGCTCAGGGAGGTTTTCCCCAATGATTTGCAGGGTGGCTGCCATCCAGCTTCTACGATGGAGGACAACATCGATGTTCTGGGCCACCAGGTCTGGGTCTGAACGGAGGCCCTGGAGGTCAAGCGCTTTTTGGGAGCCATCGTACCGTTTGCTCATGATCAGCTTCAGCTGCTCCACCTGCTCTGGCTTCAGTTCATTCTGTACAGGAAGTGGCGGAGGAGAGGAGTTGACGATGATAGAGAGCCTTCGGTTCTCCTGATCCAAAATCTTAGCGTTGACAGCCTCCAATGCAGAGGCGGTAGTAGCATCCTCAACAAAGAACTGGGCCCGTGTGTTTTCGTAGCGATAGTCAATGGGGGTGAAAGGGACACTGCACTTGCTCCGAATCCTACTCAGGAGCCATGACTTGTCATATTTCCTGCCGTAAGGAATCGTAATCTTAAACCAGCTCTTCGAGGTCCCGTCCTGGCCGGTGCCGGCCCCTGCTCTCTGTGGAGGAACTCTGTGTCTCCGCACAGTAACGTGAATGCGGTCTCGATCACGCCAGCTATCGCCCCGGCGGTCGGGTCGCACCACATAGGGATCGTATCGTACGCGAGGAACATCCTGGGCATCACTCATTGCCACATCTCTGTCGTCGTCCTCAAGGCGGGAAGGCCGAAGGCCAGCACCTCCTCTTCCAGGCCTACGGTTCCCCTCGCCACACTTCCACCGGGAAGGACCCTGGCCTTTCTTTCTTCTTCGAGGGAAACTGACGCGATCATCGTGCTCGCTGTAGGACTTGCCCCCGTCCGCCATGGCACAGAGAGAAGCGGGTCGGGCTCAGGCGCAGGCCGAAACGCCACCAGACGTCCGAACGCCCAGGTACCCCAGGTCGAGTTGTTACAGAAACAGGGGAGTCCAAAACTGCCCGGAGTTTGCGGCTGGGTGATGGGGAGAAATAAGCGGCTTTCAGAATGCCTCCACACGCCTGAGGCCGGTGGCTGGTGTCTTTGCTTATGCAAACTTGCTTGGATGCTTCCAAGGCCTCAGGTGGATGGGAGGGGTCTTGAACCAGGGCACGGTATGGAAAGCACACAGAGCCTACGTGGGGTTCTGCCAATGGTCAGAACTATTGGCAACACCCACTGCGTCAGAGGACGCACTCAGGGATATGTAGGCAGCTGCGAACACTGTAGGGCGGGGGGTGGGGGTGGGGGCACGCTCTGGGGCTGTCTCCCTCGCTGGTGAGTGTTCGCAGAGGTGCTCTGGAGAAGGAGAGGAGATCCACGCGGCTCACAGAAAGAAGAACGGTTTGCAAGGAGGCTGAGAATCCAGGTGGCCCTACATTGAGAGCTGGAGGGCACCACAGCACAGAAAGGACCTCCCCAATCAGATGGAGTGACTGGCGGCTGCTGGTAAAGATGAACCGTGCCTAAGAGGGAGGGAAACGGTGTTTCCGACCCCTCCCCCCGCAAAACTGGCTAGGTTTGGTAGACGGAAGGCAAGGATATGTGTACCTGTTAAATAAACAATTTTCTTTTCACTCAACTGTAATACTCAGAGTTATAATTTTGGCGGCGGGCAATCGGACCCCTAACTAAAGGGCCCGTGGGTTTGTTTTCAATTGGAGCAGCCCAGGGGCTCTGTAACAGAAGTCTCGCTTCCTCTTGGCCAAATGCAAGAGTCTTTCCTCTTCTTCTCTGGACCATTCTGTTATTTTTTTTTTTTTCTTAAGTCTTGACTGGTCATCAAGAATTTGTGTAGAACTATCTTTATTTGAAAAATATATAAACCCAAAGTTTCCAACTTCCTGTACATGTTGAAGATTTTCAACAAAGATCTCTTGAATACAAAATATGGTCCAAGTGACTCAAAATTAATTCTATGATACAGTATTCTAAAGTTGTATTATTTTGAAAGTCTCGAGATTTTTTTAATGGCAAAAATATACCAACTTGAAATTTTGTATTTTGCTAATGTACAAAGAGAATATAACGGTCCCCTTTGTACGGTTTCTAAACGCCACTGACGATTTCCGTAAGATGTTGTCCTTCACAGACCAGTCTGAGCTTCTGTAAAAGCCCAACCTGCCTTCCTTTCTATCAACCGAATTCATCAGTCTCTTCAGAAGTCCTGTCGGATGTTTTCTTTGTTGGCCTCTCCGTGCTGCTGCTTCATTTGAAAGACTTCATTTTCTAACTGCACAATAGTCCTTTCAATCTCATAATTCTTACTGACCAGGGACACCCAATTTGACTCCGTTTCCCTTAACTTAGATCCAGCTGTGAGTTGCATGTTCTTCCGCTGCCAGTTTAAATCTTGAATATGTTTCCTTAACTTCTGGAGTTCTTTCTGTGCCCGTTCAATCATATGAACTAGATTTTCATTGTACGCTTTCCAGGCGTTGCACCCGTGCTGCGACATTAGCTCCAGATTCTCGATTCGAAACGCTTGGTGCTCTAACTGGGCCATAGAATTGTTTACACACTCTTGCCAGGCAGTGATGTCATTTTTCTGACCTGAAGAAGGAGCTGGAGTTCATATCGTTTCATGCTGAGCAATTCAATTGGTTGTCCGGCAGCCAGTCTTTCAAACTCATTTCTCATTATGTCGGTCTCAAAAGCGGAATAATCCGGCGTTGTCAGGGAGCTCAGGTAGTTCTTAGTGGGTCGGTACCTGCGAGTTTCCTCCTCCACCAGCGCCGCAGCCGCTTCTCGCACACCAGGCGCCTCGTAACCTTGGTCAAAATACGGCAGCGCATCCACCACCACCTCTCCAGCCACCAGGCCCGTACCCGCCATGCTCCAGGCCGCCTGCGTCTCGCCCCATTCTGTTTTCTTAACGCTTGGATCCAGCCGCTCACACCATCTGGCTTTGCACTGCTTTGCCGATTTCCTAGGCAGCAATGAAGCAACCCTAGACCACTGATTTTTCCCATATTTCATAACAGCTGCTTTCAGAATTTCATCCTCGGTATTCCTCCACACGCCCCCCTTAATCACAATTCGAGGAATTTTGGCGGCGCGGTGTCTCGGCAAGTGGCCGAGAGGAGCTTCAGAAAAATAGCAACGGCGCTCCGCCTGCAGGACCGAGAGCCGCCACTTCCTCCGGGCACGACGTTCTGCTATAGCAGCTTTCTTCTAAGCTCACCTTCTCTCGGTAGCTAAGCCTGGGCACCTGGGAGTGGTGTGTGTCACCTTGTGGCTTCTCGGGTTTGATTGACATCAAGCTTGAGGCTTACCCCCCCCACGCTCACCCCACCCACGCTTTTAAGATCCCAGCTGCTCCCGGGAGAGTCTCATTTGCACTGAAGTGAGATCACAAGTTAAGGAGGCTTCATGACTTCATTACCTTGGAGTCAAGTTCTCTTCATCCTACTCAAGCATCCTTGGGCCCCTCTCAAGTGATTCTTTTCAGTACTCCTCCATCCTCCCCTTCTCTACCCATCTCCTGCCTCCAGGCCCTCGGTGCGTAGGGTGTATGTAGGCGCACAGGTGCGGTATCCTGGCGCAGCCTCCGCTTGTACTCCATCCAGGGCTTCAGCAGGTTGCTGGGTGTTCAGCCAGCTCATTGCTGCTATCTGCTGGGTGTTCCTGGTGAGCACCCGCATCTTCCGTGTCCACCTCCCGGTGATGGGCACCTCCTCCAACTGTGCCCCCTAAAAGAGGGCTTACAGCTGCTTATGCTGCCCCTCAGAATGTGAGATGTAAGAAGAGAGGGGGTGGTGGGTGTAGACAAGCCAGCCCTCAGCTCAAACCCTGAAGGACACGTAGGGCCGAGAGGGCCCCAGAATGGCTTGCCAGGGCTTGGGCTGATAGAGAAGGCCGCCTCCCACACCAGGGCTGCAGGCGGCCGGGGTATGCCGTGCCCGGTGGCAATGGGGCACGGGCCCCTCTGAAGGTTCCCTCATACTCTGCCTCCTCAAAAGGAAGGAGGTCTCAGCCCTGGCTGCTGTGGCTCAGTGGATTGAGCATCAGCCTGCGAACCAAGTGTCGCTGGTTTGATTCCCAGGCAGGGTACATGACTAGGTTGCACGTCAGTTCCCCAGCTGTGGGGGGCTCGTGAGAGGCAACCACACAGTGATGTTTCTTTCCCTCTCTTTCTCCTTTCCCCTCTCTAAAAAGAAATAAATTAAATAAATAAATCAATAAACTGTTTTAAAAAAATTCAGAGCCAAGACTCAAATTTAAAAGCAGCAGAAGAAGAAGCAGCTCTTTAAGGAGTTCCAGTCCTTCTTTTACAAAAGAGGAAGCCGAGGCCAAGATGGTGGCTACTGTCTGGAGAAACTTGGTCATTTCTTTAATGAAAATAAGCTAAGAAGAAGCTGAGTTGGGTGACCTAAAGAGATGGCTTTCATCAGAGCTCCGTGGTGATTAGAGGAACGTTGACTCCTTTGGGCTGAGTGGAGTCTTGTCTAAGGGCCCCCTAGAGCTCTCTGATGCAGCAGGGATGTGACTATTGTAACTGTAGATCTCTGGCAACCCAGTTCCAATGCCCTAGGGGCTCAATACATTCATCTCCTCACTGTGGGAGAATGCAGCCCACTGACCTTGAATGTGTTTTGCTCACAAGAGAGTTCCTTCCTTACTCCTCGTCTGTGTGTACAGGTAGGCCACCTGTAACCTCCCAAGCTATGACAAGTGTTCCTACAATGCGAAGTTATATACATCACATGCCTTTGACCCCGTGGCTCGTGAGATTCACCTTTGTACTGTGGGCATCCCATTGAGCCATGCTGTACTTCGGGCTCCCTGGGAAGAAGTCTGAGATGAGGTCTCAGGGCAGGCAGGTAGTGTGTCAGGGAGGTCATCCTGGGAGGCAGCGGGTAGCAGAAGGAAGGAAATAGAAACAAGGACATATCGAGGCGGCTTCTGTGAGACACTGGGACCACCTGTGAGAGGTGTACGCATGCTTTGTAGAACTGGCCACCCAAGGGGTGGGGACCAGTGGGAAGCCTCTTTAGGCACTAGTTTTGTTTTTGGTTTTCGTTTTTCTTTTCATTTGTTCGTTGGTTCTCCATTAAGTGAGGCTCGAATCTGGGCTTGAAGTCAGCTACACTTGGGAGCGGCACCTGTGCATCTGTGGTGAAAGCTAAATCTCTGGGCAGAAAGCAAAGCTGTACTGAAGCCCGCAGAGGTTGCGGTCAGAGGTACAGCGTCGGTATTATGTACCCGAGAGGGACTTCATTGCTAGTATGTGCTGAGATGCAAAAAACAAGACAAAACCCTGCACATTTGCATTTATTATACTTATATACCAATATACACGATTTTCTTATTTTCAGTTACAATCTAGAAATTAAATATGAAAACAAAGAATGGTTTTCTTTTTTTTCAAACAACACACATGAATATTTCTTTCAAAAGCAAAACGCAAAATGTCTTTAACGTTAGTTAGAACCTCCAACAGCTGGCTTTGCAAAACATCTTAGCAGTCATAGCAAACAATCTTGCAGCGCTGAAGGCATAAACACTTCACGACGCTTGCAAAAAATGTTTTGATAAGCGACTTGTTTTGGATGCACGACACCTCACACCTTTTTTTCTCGTCAAGGGAGCCGTATCTATATCGTCATTAGCATTTCCTCCAGTTTTTGTTTGAAATTGAAGTTTCGGGTGTAAAGGCTTATGCACACCCGTAGAGATGCCAACACCTTTTTATTTGTTCTGACACTGACTGCATTGATATTTCTAAGAAAGCTTCTGCGCCTTGTTTTCGCATTGCCATTTAGCAGGTGAATAGCCTGAGCACCTTTCGTGCAGTATTCAGAAGTGTGTAGAATATAACTGTCGGCCATCTCCTGGTGTTCCTGGCCACGTTATATGTACCTATCATTCGACCCACCGTGTCAGCTCCTGACTTTGGTCGTGATGTTCTATGGTGTCAGGATTCTGCGAATCTGAATGTTTGGCGTGACTGAAATACATACTGACCTCGCTTCCTCTTTATTTTATTTAGTTATTTATTTATTCGTTTGTTTGTTTGTTTGTTTTTGCTTTTATTTTATTTTATTTCTTTTTACAATATCACTCTTTTATCTGAAAAAGTCGGGGTCAGTGGGGACTGGGGCGGGGGGTTCTGGGGTTAAGTATGCAAAGCACCTCAGTCCTTCGGGTAGTTTCGTGTCAGTTCTACAAAGTCACCTCTGGCTTCCCGGCGCCAGTGAGCCAGCAACCCTCCCTCCTGGGTCTCAGTCACAGGGTGGCCTCGGGCAGGGCAGAGAGAGGAGACGACAACCTCGACAAGGCGACATCAGTATCCAAGGACTACTTGCAGGGGGGCTTTTTCCGGGACTAGGAATCACTTCATGAACGCCACCTCTGGAATTTCACCCTTGGCCTTGAGATGAGTAAAGGCCTGCGCGGATCTGGTGTAGTCCCAGTTGTTGTCCTGAAGGCACTTGTGGGACCATTCGAGGTTCATGCCGGACTGTGTGGAGAAGGCCTGCAGCACTTCCTGCTGCTGCGGGGAGAGGGCGGGCGCTGGGCTGGAGGAGGGCGCGGGCGCAGGCATGGCGAAAGCTCTCGGGATCTCATCGGAGCTGGCGTTCCGCACAAACAGCTCGTCGTTTACAATGCACAGCCCTGAATTGCTGGCTGGAACAGCGACGAACGTCCGCGTGAAGGCTCGCAAAGAGTCCCGAGACTTTCCATCCACTTCCTTGAAGACCCCGTTGACAGAAAAACACAGCAATGTGTGGGTTTGGGCGCTTATGTCTACCACAAAGGAACTGACGTCGTGCTGAGTTCTGGGCAACTCGTTGAGGAAGGCAACGACGCTGAGCCGTGTGTGCTTCAGCAGGCGAAACCGCAGGGCCGGGTCTTTCAGTTTCTTCACGTTCCTGCTATCCTTGAAGTACTCGGCCAGGCTGCTTCGGGAAGGGTTCCGGGGGGTGAAAGGGATGCTCAGGGAGCAGCAGGCTCCATCGTGGTAGGCGTCCAGGAGCCGCTGCCGGTTTCCAGAGTCATAAATGGCATAGTACTGCTGCAAGAAGTGCAGGACCAGATCCTTCAGCGTCTCTGTTCCAAGATAGCTTCCCTTGCAGGGCGGTAACGCCGTGGGGGCTTCAAGGTCAAAGGCGATTGGTGGGGGCAACTCATGGCCATCCAGGCGTAATACTTTGGGAAAGCGTTCACGAATGGCGCTGACGTAGGCGGACTGATCGCGGAAGGCGTCGCTCAGGGGGTTTCCTACGAGCCACACTTCCTCTAGCTTCAGCCCTTTTACCTTGTCCAGTTCCCGCTCAGATCTCAACTCGTTTCCGGAGAGGCTTAGGACCTTCAGGTTGGGTGCTTTCTGCACAATGCTGGACATGTCATCCAGCCTATAGAGCTTGTTATTACTCAAGTTCAAGGACAAGAGCTCAGGGAGGTTTTCCCCAATGATTTGCAGGGTGGCTGCCATCCAGCTTCTACGATGGAGGACAACATCGATGTTCTGGGCCACCAGGTCTGGGTCTGAACGGAGGCCCTGGAGGTCAAGCGCTTTTTGGGAGCCATCGTACCGTTTGCTCATGATCAGCTTCAGCTGCTCCACCTGCTCTGGCTTCAGTTCATTCTGTACAGGAAGTGGCGGAGGAGAGGAGTTGACGATGATAGAGAGCCTTCGGTTCTCCTGATCCAAAATCTTAGCGTTGACAGCCTCCAATGCAGAGGCGGTAGTAGCATCCTCAACAAAGAACTGGGCCCGTGTGTTTTCGTAGCGATAGTCAATGGGGGTGAAAGGGACACTGCACTTGCTCCGAATCCTACTCAGGAGCCATGACTTGTCATATTTCCTGCCGTAAGGAATCGTAATCTTAAACCAGCTCTTCGAGGTCCCGTCCTGGCCGGTGCCGGCCCCTGCTCTCTGTGGAGGAACTCTGTGTCTCCGCACAGTAACGTGAATGCGGTCTCGATCACGCCAGCTATCGCCCCGGCGGTCGGGTCGCACCACATAGGGATCGTATCGTACGCGAGGAACATCCTGGGCATCACTCATTGCCACATCTCTGTCGTCGTCCTCAAGGCGGGAAGGCCGAAGGCCAGCACCTCCTCTTCCAGGCCTACGGTTCCCCTCGCCACACTTCCACCGGGAAGGACCCTGGCCTTTCTTTCTTCTTCGAGGGAAACTGACGCGATCATCGTGCTCGCTGTAGGACTTGCCCCCGTCCGCCATGGCACAGAGAGAAGCGGGTCGGGCTCAGGCGCAGGCCGAAACGCCACCAGACGTCCGAACGCCCAGGTACCCCAGGTCGAGTTGTTACAGAAACAGGGGAGTCCAAAACTGCCCGGAGTTTGCGGCTGGGTGATGGGGAGAAATAAGCGGCTTTCAGAATGCCTCCACACGCCTGAGGCCGGTGGCTGGTGTCTTTGCTTATGCAAACTTGCTTGGATGCTTCCAAGGCCTCAGGTGGATGGGAGGGGTCTTGAACCAGGGCACGGTATGGAAAGCACACAGAGCCTACGTGGGGTTCTGCCAATGGTCAGAACTATTGGCAACACCCACTGCGTCAGAGGACGCACTCAGGGATATGTAGGCAGCTGCGAACACTGTAGGGCGGGGGGTGGGGGTGGGGGCACGCTCTGGGGCTGTCTCCCTCGCTGGTGAGTGTTCGCAGAGGTGCTCTGGAGAAGGAGAGGAGATCCACGTGGCTCACAGAAAGAAGAACGGTTTGCAAGGAGGCTGAGAATCCAGGTGGCCCTACATTGAGAGCTGGAGGGCACCACAGCACAGAAAGGACCTCCCCAATCAGATGGAGTGACTGGCGGCTGCTGGTAAAGATGAACCGTGCCTAAGAGGGAGGGAAACGGTGTTTCCGACCCCTCCCCCCGCAAAACTGGCTAGGTTTGGTAGACGGAAGGCAAGGATATGTGTACCTGTTAAATAAACAATTTTCTTTTCACTCAACTGTAATACTCAGAGTTATAATTTTGGCGGCGGGCAATCGGACCCCTAACTAAAGGGCCCGTGGGTTTGTTTTCAATTGGAGCAGCCCAGGGGCTCTGTAACAGAAGTCTCGCTTCCTCTTGGCCAAATGCAAGAGTCTTTCCTCTTCTTCTCTGGACCATTCTGTTATTTTTTTTTTTTTTCTTAAGTCTTGACTGGTCATCAAGAATTTGTGTAGAACTATCTTTATTTGAAAAATATATAAACCCAAAGTTTCCAACTTCCTGTACATGTTGAAGATTTTCAACAAAGATCTCTTGAATACAAAATATGGTCCAAGTGACTCAAAATTAATTCTATGATACAGTATTCTAAAGTTGTATTATTTTGAAAGTCTCGAGATTTTTTTAATGGCAAAAATATACCAACTTGAAATTTTGTATTTTGCTAATGTACAAAGAGAATATAACGGTCCCCTTTGTACGGTTTCTAAACGCCACTGACGATTTCCGTAAGATGTTGTCCTTCACAGACCAGTCTGAGCTTCTGTAAAAGCCCAACCTGCCTTCCTTTCTATCAACCGAATTCATCAGTCTCTTCAGAAGTCCTGTCGGATGTTTTCTTTGTTGGCCTCTCCGTGCTGCTGCTTCATTTGAAAGACTTCATTTTCTAACTGCACAATAGTCCTTTCAATCTCATAATTCTTACTGACCAGGGACACCCAATTTGACTCCGTTTCCCTTAACTTAGATCCAGCTGTGAGTTGCATGTTCTTCCGCTGCCAGTTTAAATCTTGAATATGTTTCCTTAACTTCTGGAGTTCTTTCTGTGCCCGTTCAATCATATGAACTAGATTTTCATTGTACGCTTTCAAGGCGTTGCACCCGTGCTGCGACATTAGCTCCAGATTCTCGATTCGAACCGCTTGGTGCTCTAACTGGGCCATAGAATTGTTTACACACTCTTGCCAGGCAGTGATGTCATTTTTCTGACCTGAAGAAGGAGCTGGAGTTCATATCGTTTCATGCTGAGCAATTCAATTGGTTGTCCGGCAGCCAGTCTTTCAAACTCATTTCTCATTATGTCGGTCTCAAAAGCGGAATAATCCGGCGCTGTCAGGGAGCTCAGGTAGTTCTTAGTGGGTCGGTACCTGCGAGTTTCCTCCTCCACCAGCGCCGCAGCCGCTTCTCGCACACCAGGCGCCTCGTAACCTTGGTCAAAATACGGCAGCGCATCCACCACCACCTCTCCAGCCACCAGGCCCGTACCCGCCATGCTCCAGGCCGCCTGCGTCTCGCCCCATTCTGTTTTCTTAACGCTTGGATCCAGCCTCTCACACCATCTGGCTTTGCACTGCTTTGCCGATTTCCTAGGCAGCAATGAAGCAACCCTAGACCACTGATTTTTCCCATATTTCATAACAGCTGCTTTCAGAATTTCATCCTCGGTATTCCTCCACACGCCCCCCTTAATCACAATTCGAGGAATTTTGGCGGCGCGGTGTGTCGGCAAGTGGCTGAGAGGAGCTTCAGAAAAATAGCAACGGCGCTCCGCCTGCAGGACCGAGAGCCGCCACTTCCTCCGGGCACGACGTTCTGCTATAGCAGCTTTCTTCTAAGCTCACCTTCTCTCGGTAGCTAAGCCTGGGCACCTGGGAGTGGTGTGTGTCACCTTGTGGCTTCTCGGGTTTGATTGACATCAAGCTTGAGGCTTACCCCCCCCACGCTCACCCCACCCACGCTTTTAAGATCCCAGCTGCTCCCGGGAGAGTCTCATTTGCACTGAAGTGAGATCACAAGTTAAGGAGGCTTCATGACTTCATTACCTTGGAGTCAAGTTCTCTTCATCCTACTCAAGCATCCTTGGGCCCCTCTCAAGTGATTCTTTTCAGTACTCCTCCATCCTCCCCTTCTCTACCCATCTCCTGCCTCCAGGCCCTCGGTGCGTAGGGTGTATGTAGGCGCACAGGTGCGGTATCCTGGCGCAGCCTCCGCTTGTACTCCATCCAGGGCTTCAGCAGGTTGCTGGGTGTTCAGCCAGCTCATTGCTGCTATCTGCTGGGTGTTCCTGGTGAGCACCCGCATCTTCCGTGTCCACCTCCCGGTGATGGGCACCTGACTCTCCTCCAACTGTGCCCCCTAAAAGAGGGCTTACAGCTGCTTATGCTGCCCCTCAGAATGTGAGATGTAAGAAGAGAGGGGGTGGTGGGTGTAGACAAGCCAGCCCTCAGCTCAAACCCTGAAGGACACGTAGGGCCGAGAGGGCCCCAGAATGGCTTGCCAGGGCTTGGGCTGATAGAGAAGGCCGCCTCCCACACCAGGGCTGCAGGCGGCCGGGGTATGCCGTGCCCGGTGGCAATGGGGCACGGGCCCCTCTGAAGGTTCCCTCATACTCTGCCTCCTCAAAAGGAAGGAGGTCTCAGCCCTGGCTGCTGTGGCTCAGTGGATTGAGCATCAGCCTGCGAACCAAGTGTCGCTGGTTTGATTCCCAGGCAGGGTACATGACTAGGTTGCACGTCAGTTCCCCAGCTGTGGGGGGCTCGTGAGAGGCAACCACACAGTGATGTTTCTTTCCCTCTCTTTCTCCTTTCCCCTCTCTAAAAAGAAATAAATTAAATAAATAAATCAATAAACTGTTTTAAAAAAATTCAGAGCCAAGACTCAAATTTAAAAGCAGCAGAAGAAGAAGCAGCTCTTTAAGGAGTTCCAGTCCTTCTTTTACAAAAGAGGAAGCCGAGGCCAAGATGGTGGCTACTGTCTGGAGAAACTTGGTCATTTCTTTAATGAAACTAAGCTAAGAAGAAGCTGAGTTGGGTGACCTAAAGAGATGGCTTTCATCAGAGCTCCGTGGTGATTAGAGGAACGTTGACTCCTTTGGGCTGAGTGGAGTCTTGTCTAAGGGCCCCCTAGAGCTCTCTGATGCAGCAGGGATGTGACTATTGTAACTGTAGATCTCTGGCAACCCAGTTCCAATGCCCTAGGGGCTCAATACATTCATCTCCTCACTGTGGGAGAATGCAGCCCACTGACCTTGAATGTGTTTTGCTCACAAAAGAGTTCCTTCCTTACTCCTCGTCTGTGTGTACAGGTAGGCCACCTGTAACCTCCCAAGCTATGACAAGTGTTCCTACAATGCGAAGTTATATACATCACATGCCTTTGACCCCGTGGCTCGTGAGATTCACCTTTGTACTGTGGGCATCCCATTGAGCCATGCTGTACTTCGGGCTCCCTGGGAAGAAGTCTGAGATGAGGTCTCAGGGCAGGCAGGTAGTGTGTCAGGGAGGTCATCCTGGGAGGCAGCGGGTAGCAGAAGGAAGGAAATAGAAACAAGGACATATCGAGGCGGCTTCTGTGAGACACTGGGACCACCTGTGAGAGGTGTACGCATGCTTTGTAGAACTGGCCACCCAAGGGGTGGGGACCAGTGGGAAGCCTCTTTAGGCACTAGTTTTGTTTTTGGTTTTCGTTTTTCTTTTCATTTGTTCGTTGGTTCTCCATTAAGTGAGGCTCGAATCTGGGCTTGAAGTCAGCTACACTTGGGAGCGGCACCTGTGCATCTGTGGTGAAAGCTAAATCTCTGGGCAGAAAGCAAAGCTGTACTGAAGCCCGCAGAGGTTGCGGTCAGAGGTACAGCGTCGGTATTATGTACCCGAGAGGGACTTCATTGCTAGTATGTGCTGAGATGCAAAAAACAAGACAAAACCCTGCACATTTGCATTTATTATACTTATATACCAATATACACGATTTTCTTATTTTCAGTTACAATCTAGAAATTAAATATGAAAACAAAGAATGGTTTTCTTTTTTTTCAAACAACACACATGAATATTTCTTTCAAAAGCAAAACGCAAAATGTCTTTAACGTTAGTTAGAACCTCCAACAGCTGGCTTTGCAAAACATCTTAGCAGTCATAGCAAACAATCTTGCAGCGCTGAAGGCATAAACACTTCACGACGCTTGCAAAAAATGTTTTGATAAGCGACTTGTTTTGGATGCACGACACCTCACACCTTTTTTTCTCGTCAAGGGAGCCGTATCTATATCGTCATTAGCATTTCCTCCAGTTTTTGTTTGAAATTGAAGTTTCGGGTGTAAAGGCTTATGCACACCCGTAGAGATGCCAACACCTTTTTATTTGTTCTGACACTGACTGCATTGATATTTCTAAGAAACCTTCTGCGCCTTGTTTTCGCATTGCCATTTATCAGGTGAATAGCCTGAGCACCTTTCGTGCAGTATTCAGAAGTGTGTAGAATATAACTGTCGGCCATCTCCTGGTGTTCCTGGCCACGTTATATGTACCTATCATTCGACCCACCGTGTCAGCTCCTGACTTTGGTCGTGATGTTCTATGGTGTCAGGATTCTGCGAATCTGAATGTTTGGCGTGACTGAAATACATACTGACCTCGCTTCCTCTTTATTTTATTTAGTTATTTATTTATTCGTTTGTTTGTTTGTTTGTTTTTGCTTTTATTTTATTTTATTTCTTTTTACAATATCACTCTTTTATCTGAAAAAGTCGGGGTCAGTGGGGACTGGGGCGGGGGGTTCTGGGGTTAAGTATGCAAAGCACCTCAGTCCTTCGGGTAGTTTCGTGTCAGTTCTACAAAGTCACCTCTGGCTTCCCGGCGCCAGTGAGCCAGCAACCCTCCCTCCTGGGTCTCAGTCACAGGGTGGCCTCGGGCAGGGCAGAGAGAGGAGACGACAACCTCGACAAGGCGACATCAGTATCCAAGGACTACTTGCAGGGGGGCTTTTTCCGGGACTAGGAATCACTTCATGAACGCCACCTCTGGAATTTCACCCTTGGCCTTGAGATGAGTAAAGGCCTGCGCGGATCTGGTGTAGTCCCAGTTGTTGTCCTGAAGGCACTTGTGGGACCATTCGAGGTTCATGCCGGACTGTGTGGAGAAGGCCTGCAGCACTTCCTGCTGCTGCGGGGAGAGGGCGGGCGCTGGGCTGGAGGAGGGCGCGGGCGCAGGCATGGCGAAAGCTCTCGGGATCTCATCGGAGCTGGCGTTCCGCACAAACAGCTCGTCGTTTACAATGCACAGCCCTGAATTGCTGGCTGGAACAGCGACGAACGTCCGCGTGAAGGCTCGCAAAGAGTCCCGAGACTTTCCATCCACTTCCTTGAAGACCCCGTTGACAGAAAAACACAGCAATGTGTGGGTTTGGGCGCTTATGTCTACCACAAAGGAACTGACGTCGTGCTGAGTTCTGGGCAACTCGTTGAGGAAGGCAACGACGCTGAGCCGTGTGTGCTTCAGCAGGCGAAACCGCAGGGCCGGGTCTTTCAGTTTCTTCACGTTCCTGCTATCCTTGAAGTACTCGGCCAGGCTGCTTCGGGAAGGGTTCCGGGGGGTGAAAGGGATGCTCAGGGAGCAGCAGGCTCCATCGTGGTAGGCGTCCAGGAGCCGCTGCCGGTTTCCAGAGTCATAAATGGCATAGTACTGCTGCAAGAAGTGCAGGACCAGATCCTTCAGCGTCTCTGTTCCAAGATAGCTTCCCTTGCAGGGCGGTAACGCCGTGGGGGCTTCAAGGTCAAAGGCGATTGGTGGGGGCAACTCATGGCCATCCAGGCGTAATACTTTGGGAAAGCGTTCACGAATGGCGCTGACGTAGGCGGACTGATCGCGGAAGGCGTCGCTCAGGGGGTTTCCTACGAGCCACACTTCCTCTAGCTTCAGCCCTTTTACCTTGTCCAGTTCCCGCTCAGATCTCAACTCATTTCCGGAGAGGCTTAGGACCTTCAGGTTGGGTGCTTTCTGCACAATGCTGGACATGTCATCCAGCCTATAGAGCTTGTTATTACTCAAGTTCAAGGACAAGAGCTCAGGGAGGTTTTCCCCAATGATTTGCAGGGTGGCTGCCATCCAGCTTCTACGATGGAGGACAACATCGATGTTCTGGGCCACCAGGTCTGGGTCTGAACGGAGGCCCTGGAGGTCAAGCGCTTTTTGGGAGCCATCGTACCGTTTGCTCATGATCAGCTTCAGCTGCTCCACCTGCTCTGGCTTCAGTTCATTCTGTACAGGAAGTGGCGGAGGAGAGGAGTTGACGATGATAGAGAGCCTTCGGTTCTCCTGATCCAAAATCTTAGCGTTGACAGCCTCCAATGCAGAGGCGGTAGTAGCATCCTCAACAAAGAACTGGGCCCGTGTGTTTTCGTAGCGAAAATCAATGGGGGTGAAAGGGACACTGCACTTGCTCCGAATCCTACTCAGGAGCCATGACTTGTCATATTTCCTGCCGTAAGGAATCGTAATCTTAAACCAGCTCTTCGAGGTCCCGTCCTGGCCGGTGCCGGCCCCTGCTCTCTGTGGAGGAACTCTGTGTCTCCGCACAGTAACGTGAATGCGGTCTCGATCACGCCAGCTATCGCCCCGGCGGTCGGGTCGCACCACATAGGGATCGTATCGTACGCGAGGAACATCCTGGGCATCACTCATTGCCACATCTCTGTCGTCGTCCTCAAGGCGGGAAGGCCGAAGGCCAGCACCTCCTCTTCCAGGCCTACGGTTCCCCTCGCCACACTTCCACCGGGAAGGACCCTGGCCTTTCTTTCTTCTTCGAGGGAAACTGACGCGATCATCGTGCTCGCTGTAGGACTTGCCCCCGTCCGCCATGGCACAGAGAGAAGCGGGTCGGGCTCAGGCGCAGGTCGAAACGCCACCAGATGTCCGAACGCCCAGGTACCCCAGGTCGAGTTGTTACAGAAACAGGGGAGTCCAAAACTGCCCGGAGTTTGCGGCTGGGTGATGGGGAGAAATAAGCGGCTTTCAGAATGCCTCCACACGCCTGAGGCCGGTGGCTGGTGTCTTTGCTTATGCAAACTTGCTTGGATGCTTCCAAGGCCTCAGGTGGATGGGAGGGGTCTTGAACCAGGGCACGGTATGGAAAGCACACAGAGCCTACGTGGGGTTCTGCCAATGGTCAGAACTATTGGCAACACCCACTGCGTCAGAGGACGCACTCAGGGATATGTAGGCAGCTGCGAACACTGTAGGGCGGGGGGTGGGGTTGGGGGCACGCTCTGGGGCTGTCTCCCTCGCTGGTGAGTGTTCGCAGAGGTGCTCTGGAGAAGGAGAGGAGATCCACGCGGCTCACAGAAAGAAGAACGGTTTGCAAGGAGGCTGAGAATCCAGGTGGCCCTACATTGAGAGCTGGAGGGCACCACAGCACAGAAAGGACCTCCCCAATCAGATGGAGTGACTGGCGGCTGCTGGTAAAGATGAACGGTGCCTAAGAGGGAGGGAAACGGTGTTTCCGACCCCTCCCCCCGCAAAACTGGCTAGGTTTGGTAGACGGAAGGCAAGGATATGTGTACCTGTTAAATAAACAATTTTCTTTTCACTCAACTGTAATACTCAGAGTTATAATTTTGGCGGCGGGCAATCGGACCCCTAACTAAAGGGCCCGTGGGTTTGTTTTCAATTGGAGCAGCCCAGGGGCTCTGTAACAGAAGTCTCGCTTCCTCTTGGCCAAATGCAAGAGTCTTTCCTCTTCTTCTCTGGACCATTCTGTTATTTTTTTTTTTTTTCTTAAGTCTTGACTGGTCATCAAGAATTTGTGTAGAACTATCTTTATTTGAAAAATATATAAACCCAAAGTTTCCAACTTCTTGTACATGTTGAAGATTTTCAACAAAGATCTCTTGAATACAAAATATGGTCCAAGTGACTCAAAATTAATTCTATGATACAGTATTCTAAAGTTGTATTATTTTGAAAGTCTCGAGATTTTTTTAATGGCAAAAATATACCAACTTGAAATTTTGTATTTTGCTAATGTACAAAGAGAATATAACGGTCCCCTTTGTACGGTTTCTAAACGCCACTGACGATTTCCGTAAGATATTGTCCTTCACAGACCAGTCTGAGCTTCTGTAAAAGCCCAACCTGCCTTCCTTTCTATCAACCGAATTCATCAGTCTCTTCAGAAGTCCTGTCGGATGTTTTCTTTGTTGGCCTCTCCGTGCTGCTGCTTCATTTGAAAGACTTCATTTTCTAACTGCACAATAGTCCTTTCAATCTCATAATTCTTACTGACCAGGGACACCCAATTTGACTCCGTTTCCCTTAACTTAGATCCAGCTGTGAGTTGCATGTTCTTCCGCTGCCAGTTTAAGTCTTGAATATGTTTCCTTAACTTCTGGAGTTCTTTCTGTGCCCGTTCAATCATATGAACTAGATTTTCATTGTACGCTTTCCAGGCGTTGCACCCGTGCTGCGACATTAGCTCCAGATTCTCGATTCGAACCGCTTGGTGCTCTAACTGGGCCATAGAATTGTTTACACACTCTTGCCAGGCAGTGATGTCATTTTTCTGACCTGAAGAAGGAGCTGGAGTTCATATCGTTTCATGCTGAGCAATTCAATTGGTTGTCCGGCAGCCAGTCTTTCAAACTCATTTCTCATTATGTCGGTCTCAAAAGCGGAATAATCCGGCGTTGTCAGGGAGCTCAGGTAGTTCTTAGTGGGTCGGTACCTGCGAGTTTCCTCCTCCACCAGCGCCGCAGCCGCTTCTCGCACACCAGGCGCCTCGTAACCTTGGTCAAAATACGGCAGCGCATCCACCACCACCTCTCCAGCCACCAGGCCCGTACCCGCCATGCTCCAGGCCGCCTGCGTCTCGCCCCATTCTGCTTTCTTAACGCTTGGATCCAGCCGCTCACACCATCTGGCTTTGCACTGCTTTGCCGATTTCCTAGGCAGCAATGAAGCAACCCTAGACCACTGATTTTTCCCATATTTCATAACAGCTGCTTTCAGAATTTCATCCTCGGTATTCCTCCACACGCCCCCCTTAATCACAATTCGAGGAATTTTGGCGGCGCGGTGTGTCGGCAAGTGGCCGAGAGGAGCTTCAGAAAAATAGCAACGGCGCTCCGCCTGCAGGACCGAGAGCCGCCACTTCCTCCGGGCACGACGTTCTGCTATAGCAGCTTTCTTCTAAGCTCACCTTCTCTCGGTAGCTAAGCCTGGGCACCTGGGAGTGGTGTGTGTCACCTTGTGGCTTCTCGGGTTTGATTGACATCAAGCTTGAGGCTTACCCCCCCCACGCTCACCCCACCCACGCTTTTAAGATCCCAGCTGCTCCCGGGAGAGTCTCATTTGCACTGAAGTGAGATCACAAGTTAAGGAGGCTTCATGACTTCATTACCTTGGAGTCAAGTTCTCTTCATCCTACTCAAGCATCCTTGGGCCCCTCTCAAGTGATTCTTTTCAGTACTCCTCCATCCTCCCCTTCTCTACCCATCTCCTGCCTCCAGGCCCTCGGTGCGTAGGGTGTATGTAGGCGCACAGGTGCGGTATCCTGGCGCAGCCTCCGCTTGTACTCCATCCAGGGCTTCAGCAGGTTGCTGGGTGTTCAGCCAGCTCATTGCTGCTATCTGCTGGGTGTTCCTGGTGAGCACCCGCATCTTCCGTGTCCACCTCCCGGTGATGGGCACCTGACTCTCCTCCAACTGTGCCCCCTAAAAGAGGGCTTACAGCTGCTTATGCTGCCCCTCAGAATGTGAGATGTAAGAAGAGAGGGGGTGGTGGGTGTAGACAAGCCAGCCCTCAGCTCAAACCCTGAAGGACACGTAGGGCCGAGAGGGCCCCAGAATGGCTTGCCAGGGCTTGGGCTGATAGAGAAGGCCGCCTCCCACACCAGGGCTGCAGGCGGCCGGGGTATGCCGTGCCCGGTGGCAATGGGGCACGGGCCCCTCTGAAGGTTCCCTCATACTCTGCCTCCTCAAAAGGAAGGAGGTCTCAGCCCTGGCTGCTGTGGCTCAGTGGATTGAGCATCAGCCTGCGAACCAAGTGTCGCTGGTTTGATTCCCAGGCAGGGTACATGACTAGGTTGCACGTCAGTTCCCCAGCTGTGGGGGGCTCGTGAGAGGCAACCACACAGTGATGTTTCTTTCCCTCTCTTTCTCCTTTCCCCTCTCTAAAAAGAAATAAATTAAATAAATAAATCAATAAACTGTTTTAAAAAAATTCAGAGCCAAGACTCAAATTTAAAAGCAGCAGAAGAAGAAGCAGCTCTTTAAGGAGTTCCAGTCCTTCTTTTACAAAAGAGGAAGCCGAGGCCAAGATGGTGGCTACTGTCTGGAGAAACTTGGTCATTTCTTTAATGAAAATAAGCTAAGAAGAAGCTGAGTTGGGTGACCTAAAGAGATGGCTTTCATCAGAGCTCCGTGGTGATTAGAGGAACGTTGACTCCTTTGGGCTGAGTGGAGTCTTGTCTAAGGGCCCCCTAGAGCTCTCTGATGCAGCAGGGATGTGACTATTGTAACTGTAGATCTCTGGCAACCCAGTTCCAATGCCCTAGGGGCTCAATACATTCATCTCCTCACTGTGGGAGAATGCAGCCCACTGACCTTGAATGTGTTTTGCTCACAAGAGAGTTCCTTCCTTACTCCTCGTCTGTGTGTACAGGTAGGCCACCTGTAACCTCCCAAGCTATGACAAGTGTTCCTACAATGCGAAGTTATATACATCACATGCCTTTGACCCCGTGGCTCGTGAGATTCACCTTTGTACTGTGGGCATCCCATTGAGCCATGCTGTACTTCGGGCTCCCTGGGAAGAAGTCTGAGATGAGGTCTCAGGGCAGGCAGGTAGTGTGTCAGGGAGGTCATCCTGGGAGGCAGCGGGTAGCAGAAGGAAGGAAATAGAAACAAGGACATATCGAGGCGGCTTCTGTGAGACACTGGGACCACCTGTGAGAGGTGTACGCATGCTTTGTAGAACTGGCCACCCAAGGGGTGGGGACCAGTGGGAAGCCTCTTTAGGCACTAGTTTTGTTTTTGGTTTTCGTTTTTCTTTTCATTTGTTCGTTGGTTCTCCATTAAGTGAGGCTCGAATCTGGGCTTGAAGTCAGCTACACTTGGGAGCGGCACCTGTGCATCTGTGGTGAAAGCTAAATCTCTGGGCAGAAAGCAAAGCTGTACTGAAGCCCGCAGAGGTTGCGGTCAGAGGTACAGCGTCGGTATTATGTACCCGAGAGGGACTTCATTGCTAGTATGTGCTGAGATGCAAAAAACAAGACAAAACCCTGCACATTTGCATTTATTATACTTATATACCAATATACACGATTTTCTTATTTTCAGTTACAATCTAGAAATTAAATATGAAAACAAAGAATGGTTTTCTTTTTTTTCAAACAACACACATGAATATTTCTTTCAAAAGCAAAACGCAAAATGTCTTTAACGTTAGTTAGAACCTCCAACAGCTGGCTTTGCAAAACATCTTAGCAGTCATAGCAAACAATCTTGCAGCGCTGAAGGCATAAACACTTCACGACGCTTGCAAAAAATGTTTTGATAAGCGACTTGTTTTGGATGCACGACACCTCACACCTTTTTTTCTCGTCAAGGGAGCCGTATCTATATCGTCATTAGCATTTCCTCCAGTTTTTGTTTGAAATTGAAGTTTCGGGTGTAAAGGCTTATGCACACCCGTAGAGATGCCAACACCTTTTTATTTGTTCTGACACTGACTGCATTGATATTTCTAAGAAACCTTCTGCGCCTTGTTTTCGCATTGCCATTTAGCAGGTGAATAGCCTGAGCACCTTTCGTGCAGTATTCAGAAGTGTGTAGAATATAACTGTCGGCCATCTCCTGGTGTTCCTGGCCACGTTATATGTACCTATCATTCGACCCACCGTGTCAGCTCCTGACTTTGGTCGTGATGTTCTATGGTGTCAGGATTCTGCGAATCTGAATGTTTGGCGTGACTGAAATACATACTGACCTCGCTTCCTCTTTATTTTATTTAGTTATTTATTTATTCGTTTGTTTGTTTGTTTGTTTTTGCTTTTATTTTATTTTATTTCTTTTTACAATATCACTCTTTTATCTGAAAAAGTCGGGGTCAGTGGGGACTGGGGCGGGGGGTTCTGGGGTTAAGTATGCAAAGCACCTCAGTCCTTCGGGTAGTTTCGTGTCAGTTCTACAAAGTCACCTCTGGCTTCCCGGCGCCAGTGAGCCAGCAACCCTCCCTCCTGGGTCTCAGTCACAGGGTGGCCTCGGGCAGGGCAGAGAGAGGAGACGACAACCTCGACAAGGCGACATCAGTATCCAAGGACTACTTGCAGGGGGGCTTTTTCCGGGACTAGGAATCACTTCATGAACGCCACCTCTGGAATTTCACCCTTGGCCTTGAGATGAGTAAAGGCCTGCGCGGATCTGGTGTAGTCCCAGTTGTTGTCCTGAAGGCACTTGTGGGACCATTCGAGGTTCATGCCGGACTGTGTGGAGAAGGCCTGCAGCACTTCCTGCTGCTGCGGGGAGAGGGCGGGCGCTGGGCTGGAGGAGGGCGCGGGCGCAGGCATGGCGAAAGCTCTCGGGATCTCATCGGAGCTGGCGTTCCGCACAAACAGCTCGTCGTTTACAATGCACAGCCCTGAATTGCTGGCTGGAACAGCGACGAACGTCCGCGTGAAGGCTCGCAAAGAGTCCCGAGACTTTCCATCCACTTCCTTGAAGACCCCGTTGACAGAAAAACACAGCAATGTGTGGGTTTGGGCGCTTATGTCTACCACAAAGGAACTGACGTCGTGCTGAGTTCTGGGCAATTCGTTGAGGAAGGCAACGACGCTGAGCCGTGTGTGCTTCAGCAGGCGAAACCGCAGGGCCGGGTCTTTCAGTTTCTTCACGTTCCTGCTATCCTTGAAGTACTCGGCCAGGCTGCTTCGGGAAGGGTTCCGGGGGGTGAAAGGGATGCTCAGGGAGCAGCAGGCTCCATCGTGGTAGGCGTCCAGGAGCCGCTGCCGGTTTCCAGAGTCATAAATGGCATAGTACTGCTGCAAGAAGTGCAGGACCAGATCCTTCAGCGTCTCTGTTCCAAGATAGCTTCCCTTGCAGGGCGGTAACGCCGTGGGGGCTTCAAGGTCAAAGGCGATTGGTGGGGGCAACTCATGGCCATCCAGGCGTAATACTTTGGGAAAGCGTTCACGAATGGCGCTGACGTAGGCGGACTGATCGCGGAAGGCGTCGCTCAGGGGGTTTCCTACGAGCCACACTTCCTCTAGCTTCAGCCCTTTTACCTTGTCCAGTTCCCGCTCAGATCTCAACTCATTTCCGGAGAGGCTTAGGACCTTCAGGTTGGGTGCTTTCTGCACAATGCTGGACATGTCATCCAGCCTATAGAGCTTGTTATTACTCAAGTTCAAGGACAAGAGCTCAGGGAGGTTTTCCCCAATGATTTGCAGGGTGGCTGCCATCCAGCTTCTACGATGGAGGACAACATCGATGTTCTGGGCCACCAGGTCTGGGTCTGAACGGAGGCCCTGGAGGTCAAGCGCTTTTTGGGAGCCATCGTACCGTTTGCTCATGATCAGCTTCAGCTGCTCCACCTGCTCTGGCTTCAGTTCATTGTGTACAGGAAGTGGCGGAGGAGAGGAGTTGACGATGATAGAGAGCCTTCGGTTCTCCTGATCCAAAATCTTAGCGTTGACAGCCTCCAATGCAGAGGCGGTAGTAGCATCCTCAACAAAGAACTGGGCCCGTGTGTTTTCGTAGCGATAGTCAATGGGGGTGAAAGGGACACTGCACTTGCTCCGAATCCTACTCAGGAGCCATGACTTGTCATATTTCCTGCCGTAAGGAATCGTAATCTTAAACCAGCTCTTCGAGGTCCCGTCCTGGCTGGTGCCGGCCCCTGCTCTCTGTGGAGGAACTCTGTGTCTCCGCACAGTAACGTGAATGCGGTCTCGATCACGCCAGCTGTCGCCCCGGCGGTCGGGTCGCACCACATAGGGATCGTATCGTACGCGAGGAACATCCTGGGCATCACTCATTGCCACATCTCTGTCGTCGTCCTCAAGGCGGGAAGGCCGAAGGCCAGCACCTCCTCTTCCAGGCCTACGGTTCCCCTCGCCACACTTCCACCGGGAAGGACCCTGGCCTTTCTTTCTTCTTCGAGGGAAACTGACGCGATCATCGTGCTCGCTGTAGGACTTGCCCCCGTCCGCCATGGCACAGAGAGAAGCGGGTCGGGCTCAGGCGCAGGCCGAAACGCCACCAGACGTCCGAACGCCCAGGTACCCCAGGTCGAGTTGTTACAGAAACAGGGGAGTCCAAAACTGCCCGGAGTTTGCGGCTGGGTGATGGGGAGAAATAAGCGGCTTTCAGAATGCCTCCACACGCCTGAGGCCGGTGGCTGGTGTCTTTGCTTATGCAAACTTGCTTGGATGCTTCCAAGGCCTCAGGTGGATGGGAGGGGTCTTGAACCAGGGCACGGTATGGAAAGCACACAGAGCCTACGTGGGGTTCTGCCAATGGTCAGAACTATTGGCAACACCCACTGCGTCAGAGGACGCACTCAGGGATATGTAGGCAGCTGCGAACACTGTAGGGCGGGGGGTGGGGTTGGGGGCACGCTCTGGGGCTGTCTCCCTCGCTGGTGAGTGTTCGCAGAGGTGCTCTGGAGAAGGAGAGGAGATCCACGCGGCTCACAGAAAGAAGAACGGTTTGCAAGGAGGCTGAGAATCCAGGTGGCCCTACATTGAGAGCTGGAGGGCACCACAGCACAGAAAGGACCTCCCCAATCAGATGGAGTGACTGGCGGCTGCTGGTAAAGATGAACCGTGCCTAAGAGGGAGGGAAACGGTGTTTCCGACCCCTCCCCCCGCAAAACTGGCTAGGTTTGGTAGACGGAAGGCAAGGATATGTGTACCTGTTAAATAAACAATTTTCTTTTCACTCAACTGTAATACTCAGAGTTATAATTTTGGCGGCGGGCAATCGGACCCCTAACTAAAGGGCCCGTGGGTTTGTTTTCAATTGGAGCAGCCCAGGGGCTCTGTAACAGAAGTCTCGCTTCCTCTTGGCCAAATGCAAGAGTCTTTCCTCTTCTTCTCTGGACCATTCTGTTATTTTTTTTTTTTCTTAAGTCTTGACTGGTCATCAAGAATTTGTGTAGAACTATCTTTATTTGAAAAATATATAAACCCAAAGTTTCCAACTTCTTGTACATGTTGAAGATTTTCAACAAAGATCTCTTGAATACAAAATATGGTCCAAGTGACTCAAAATTAATTCTATGATACAGTATTCTAAAGTTGTATTATTTTGAAAGTCTCGAGATTTTTTTAATGGCAAAAATATACCAACTTGAAATTTTGTATTTTGCTAATGTACAAAGAGAATATAACGGTCCCCTTTGTACGGTTTCTAAACGCCACTGACGATTTCCGTAACAAAGAATAGGTGAGCAGCTTGCTCGGCGGGGTAGACACGCCCCACCGGGTGAAGGCACAAGACAGGTAAGGAAAAATGGGTGAGCAGCTAGCTCGGCCTGGTAGACAGGCCCACCCGGTGTGAAGGCGAAAGACAGGTAACCAGGAAGAAGGGAGCGGGTTGCTGGGCTTCGTCGATACGAACCACGGGGTCAAGGTATAAAACGGGTAACCAAGAAAAGATGAGCAGCTTGCACGGCCTGGTAGACACGCCCCCGGAGTGAAGGCAGCAGACACGTAACAAAGAGCAGGTGAGCAGCTTGCTCGGCATGGTGGACAAGCCCCCGTGGTGAATGCAGAAGACATGTAAAGAAACATAAGTGAGCAGCTTGAAAGGCCGGGTAGACAGGCCCCCCTCAGTGAAGGCAGCAGACCCGTAACAAAGAACAGGTGAACAGCTTGCTCGGCAAGGTGGACACTCCCCCGTGGTGAATGCAGAAGACATGTAAAGAAAAATACATGAGAAGCTTGAAAGGCCTGGTAGACAGGCCCACCCGGGGTGAAGGCAAAAGACAGGTAACCAGGAAGAAGGGAGCGTGTTGCTGGGCTTCGTCGATACGAACCACGGGGTCAAGGTATAAAACGGGTAACCAAGAAAAGATGAACAGCTTGCTCGGCCTGGTAGACACGCCCCCGGAGTGAAGGCAGCAGACACGTAACAAAGAACAGGTGAGCAGCTTGCTCGGCATGGTGGACACGCCCCCGTGGTGAATGCAGAAGACATGTAAAGAAAAATAGGTGAGCAGCTTGAAAGGCCGGGTAGACAGGCCCCCCGCAGTGAAGGCAGCAGACCCGTAACAAAGAACAGGTGAACAGCTTGCTCGGCAAGGTGGACACTTCCCCGTGGTGAATGCAGAAGACATGTAAAGAAAAATACATGAGAAGCTTGAAAGGCCTGGTAGACAGGCCCACCCGGGGTGAAGGCAAAAGACAGGTAACCAGGAAGAAGGGAGCGGGTTGCTGGGCTTCGTCGATACGAACCACGGGGTCAAGGTATAAAACGGGTAACCAAGAAAAGATGAGCAGCTTGCTCGGCCTGGTAGACACGCCCCCGGAGTGAAGGCAGCAGACACGTAACAAAGAACAGGTGAGCAGCTTGCTCGGCATGGTGGACACGCCCCCGTGGTGAATGCAGAAAACATGTAAAGAAAAATAGGTGAGCAGCTTGAAAGGCCTGGTAGACAGGCCCACCCCGGTGAAGGCGAAACACAGGTAACCAGGAACAGGAGAGCGGGTTACTGGGCCTCGTCAACACGCCCCACGGGGTCAAGGCATAAAACGGGTAACAAAGAAAAGGTGAGCAGCTTGCTCAGCCTGGTAGACACACCCCCAGGAGTGAAGGCAGCAGACACGTAACAAAGAATAGGTGAGCAGCTTGCTCGGCGTTGTAGACACGCCCCACGGGGTGAAGGCACAAGACAGGTAAGGAAAAATAGGTGAGCAGATAGGTCGGCCTGCTAGACAGGCCCACCCGGTGTGAAGGCGAAAGACAGGTAACCAGGAAGAAGGGAGCGGGTTGCTGGGCTTTGTCGATACGAACCACGGGGTCAAGGTATAAAACGGGTAACCAAGAAAAGATGAGCAGCTTGCTCGGCCTGGTAGACACGCCGCCCGCAGTGAACGGCAGCAGACACGTAACAAAGAACAGGTGAGCAGCTTGCTCGGCATGGTGGACAAGCCCACGTGGTGAATGCAGAAGACATGTAAAGAAAAATAGGTGAGCAGCTTGAAAGGCCGGGTAGACAGGCCCCCCGCAGTGAAGGCAGCAGACCCGTAACAAAGAACAGGTGAACAGCTTGCTCGGCAAGGTGGACACTCCCCCGTGGTGAATGCAGAAGACATGTAAAGAAAAATACATGAGAAGCTTGAAAGGCCTGGTAGACAGGCCCACCCGGGGTGAAGGCAAAAGACAGGTAACCAGGAAGAAGGGAGCGTGTTGCTGGGCTTCGTCGATACGAACCACGGGGTCAAGGTATAAAACGGGTAACCAAGAAAAGATGAACAGCTTGCTCGGCATGGTAGACACGCCCCCGGAGTGAAGGCAGCAGACACGTAACAAAGAACAGGTGAGCAGCTTGCTCGGCATGGTGGACACGCCCCCGTGGTGAATGCAGAAGACATGTAAAGAAAAATAGGTGAGCAGCTTGAAAGGCCGGGTAGACAGGCCCCCCGCAGTGAAGGCAGCAGACCCGTAACAAAGAACAGGTGAACAGCTTGCTCGGCAAGGTGGACACTTCCCCGTGGTGAATGCAGAAGACATGTAAAGAAAAATACATGAGAAGCTTGAAAGGCCTGGTAGACAGGCCCACCCGGGGTGAAGGCAAAAGACAGGTAACCAGGAAGAAGGGAGCGGGTTGCTGGGCTTCGTCGATACGAACCACGGGGTCAAGGTATAAAACGGGTAACCAAGAAAAGATGAGCAGCTTGCTCGGCCTGGTAGACACGCCCCCGGGGTGAAGGCAGCAGACACGTAACAAAGAACAGGTGAGCAGCTTGCTCGGCAAGGTGGACACGCCCCCGTGGTGAATGCAGAAGACATGTAAAGAAAAATAGGTGAGCAGCTTGAAAGGCCTGGTAGACAGGCCCACCCCGGTGAAGGCGAAACACAGGTAACCAGGAACAGGAGAGCGGGTTACTGGGCCTCGTCAATACGCCCCACGGGGTCAAGGCATAAAACGGGTAACAAAGAAAAAGGTGAGCAGCTTGCTCAGCCTGGTAGACACACCCCCGGGAGTTAAGGCAGCAGAAACGTAACAAAGAATAGGTGAGCAGCTTGCTCGGCGGGGTAGACACGCCCCACCGGGTGAAGGCACAAGACAGGTAAGGAAAAATGGGTGAGCAGCTAGCTCGGCCTGGTAGACAGGCCCACCCGGTGTGAAGGCGAAAGACAGGTAACCAGGAAGAAGGGAGCGGGTTGCTGGGCTTCGTCGATACGAACCACGGGGTCAAGGTATAAAACGGGTAACCAAGAAAAGATGAGCAGCTTGCACGGCCTGGTAGACACGCCCCCGGAGTGAAGGCAGCAGACACGTAACAAAGAACAGGTGAGCAGCTTGCTCGGCATGGTGGACACGCCCCCTTGGTGAATGCAGAAGACATGTAAAGAAAAATAGGTGAGCAGATTGAAAGGCCTTGTAGATAGGCCCACCCTGGGTGAAAGCGAAACACAGGTAACCAGGAACAGGAGAGCGGGTTACTGGGTCTCGTCAACACGCCCCACGGGGTCAAGGCATAAAACGGGTAACAAAGAAAAGGTGAGCAGCTTGCTCAGCCTGGTAGACACACCCCCAGGAGTGAAGGCAGCAGACACGTAACAAAGAATAGGTGAGCAGCTTGCTCGGCGGTGTAGACACGCCCCACGGGGTGAAGGCACAAGACAGGTAAGGAAAAATAGGTGAGCAGATAGGTCGGCCTGCTAGACAGGCCCACCCGGTGTGAAGGCGAAAGACAGGTAACCAGGAAGAAGGGAGCGGGTTGCTGGGCTTCGTCGATACGAACCACGGGGTCAAGGTATAAAACGGGTAACCAAGAAAAGATGAGCAGCTTGCTCGGCCTGGTAGACACGCCGCCCGCAGTGAACGGCAGCAGACACGTAACAAAGAACAGGTGAGCAGCTTGCTCGGCATGGTGGACAAGCCCCCGTGGTGAATGCAGAAGACATGTAAAGAAAAATAGGTGAGCAGCTTGAAAGGCCTGGTAGACAGGCACACCCCGGTGAAGGCGAAACACAGGTAACCAGGAACAGGAGAGCGGGTTACTGGGCCTCGTCAATACGCCCCACGGGGTCAAGGCATAAAACGGGTAACAAAGAAAAAGGTGAGCAGCTTGCTCAGCCTGGTAGACACACCCCCGGGAGTTAAGGCAGCAGAAACGTAACAAAGAATAGGTGAGCAGCTTGCTCGGCGGGGTAGACACGCCCCACCGGGTGAAGGCACAAGACAGGTAAGGAAAAATGGGTGAGCAGCTAGCTCGGCCTGGTAGACAGGCCCACCCGGTGTGAAGGCGAAAGACAGGTAACCAGGAAGAAGGGAACGGGTTGCTGGGCTTCGTCGATACGAACCACGGGGTCAAGGTATAAAACGGGTAACCAAGAAAAGATGAGCAGCTTGCACGGCCTGGTAGACACGCCCCCGGAGTGAAGGCAGCAGACACGTAACAAAGAACAGGTGAGCAGCTTGCTCGGCATGGTGGACACGCCCCCTTGGTGAATGCAGAAGACATGTAAAGAAAAATAGGTGAGCAGATTGAAAGGCCTTGTAGATAGGCCCACCCTGGGTGAAAGCGAAACACAGGTAACCAGGAACAGGAGAGCGGGTTACTGGGTCTCGTCAACACGCCCCACGGGGTCAAGGCATAAAACGGGTAACAAAGAAAAGGTGAGCAGCTTGCTCAGCCTGGTAAACACACCCCCAGGAGTGAAGGCAGCAGACACGTAACAAAGAATAGGTGAGCAGCTTGCTCGGCGGGGTAGACACGCCCCACCGGGTGAAGGCACAAGACAGGTAAGGAAAAATGGGTGAGCAGCTAGCTCGGACTGGTAGACAGGCCCACCCGGTGTGAAGGCGAAAGACAGGTAACCAGGAAGAAGGGAGCGGGTTGCTGGGCTTCGTCGATACGAACCACGGGGTCAAGGTATAAAACGGGTAACCAAGAAAAGATGAGCAGCTTGCACGGCCTGGTAGACACGCCCCCGGAGTGAAGGCAGCAGACACGTAACAAAGAACAGGTGAGCAGCTTGCTCGGCATGGAGGACACGCCCCCTTGGTGAATGCAGAAGACATGTAAAGAAAAATAGGTGAGCAGCTTGAAAGGCCGGGTAGACAGGCCCCCCGCAGTGAAGGCAGCAGACCCGTAACAAAGAACAGGTGAACAGCTTGCTCGGCAAGGTGGACACTTCCCCGTGGTGAATGCAGAAGACATGTAAAGAAAAATACATGAGAAGCTTGAAAGGCCTGGTAGACAGGCCCACCCGGGGTGAAGGCAAAAGACAGGTAACCAGGAAGAAGGGAGCGGGTTGCTGGGCTTCGTCGATACGAACCACGGGGTCAAGGTATAAAACGGGTAACCAAGAAAAGATGAGCAGCTTGCTCGGCCTGGTAGACACGCCCCCGGAGTGAAGGCAGCAGACACGTAACAAAGAACAGGTGAGCAGCTTGCTCGGCATGGTGGACGCGCCCCCATGGTGAATGCAGAAGACATGTAAAGAAAAATAGGTGAGCAGCTTGAAAGGCCTTGTAGACAGGCCCACCCCGGTGAAGGCGAAACACAGGTAACCAGGAACAGGAGAGCGGGTTACTGGGCCTCGTCAATACGCCCCACGGGGTCAAGGCATAAAACGGGTAACAAAGAAAAAGGTGAGCAGCTTGCTCAGCCTGGTAGACACACCCCCGGGAGTTAAGGCAGCACAAACGTAACAAAGAATAGGTGAGCAGCTTGCTCGGCGGGGTAGACACGCCCCACCGGGTGAAGGCACAAGACAGGTAAGGAAAAATGGGTGAGCAGCTAGCTCGGCCTGGTATACAGGCCCACCCGGTGTGAAGGCGAAAGACAAGTAACCAGGAAGAAGGGAGCGGGTTGCTGGGCTTCGTCGATACGAACCACGGGGTCAAGGTATAAAACGGGTAACCAAGAAAAGATGAGCAGCTTGCACGGCCTGGTAGACACGCCCCCGGAGTGAAGGCAGCAGACACGTAACAAAGAGCAGGTGAGCAGCTTGCTCGGCATGGTGGACAAGCCCCCGTGGTGAATGCAGAAGACATGTAAAGAAACATAGGTGAGCAGCTTGAAAGGCCGGGTAGACAGGCCCCCCGCAGTGAAGGCAGCAGACCCGTAACAAAGAACAGGTGAACAGCTTGCTCGGCAAGGTGGACACTCCCCCGTGGTGAATGCAGAAGACATGTAAAGAAAAATACATGAGAAGCTTGAAAGGCCTGGTAGACAGGCCCACCCGGGGTGAAGGCAAAAGACAGGTAACCAGGAAGAAGGGAGCGTGTTGCTGGGCTTCGTCGATACGAACCACGGGGTCAAGGTATAAAACGGGTAACCAAGAAAAGATGAACAGCTTGCTCGGCCTGGTAGACACGCCCCCGGAGTGAAGGCAGCAGACACGTAACAAAGAACAGGTGAGCAGCTTGCTCGGCATGGTGGACACGCCCCCGTGGTGAATGCAGAAGACATGTAAAGAAAAATAGGTGAGCAGCTTGAAAGGCCGGGTAGACAGGCCCCCCGCAGTGAAAGCAGCAGACCCGTAACAAAGAACAGGTGAACAGCTTGCTCGGCAAGGTGGACACTTCCCCGTGGTGAATGCAGAAGACATGTAAAGAAAAATACATGAGAAGCTTGAAAGGCCTGGTAGACAGGCCCACCCGGGGTGAAGGCAAAAGACAGGTAACCAGGAAGAAGGGAGCGGGTTGCTGGGCTTCGTCGATACGAACCACGGGGTCAAGGTATAAAACGGGTAACCAAGAAAAGATGAGCAGCTTGCTCGGCCTGGTAGACACGCCCCCGGAGTGAAGGCAGCAGACACGTAACAAAGAACAGGTGAGCAGCTTGCTCGGCATGGTGGACACGCCCCCGTGGTGAATGCAGAAGACATGTAAAGAAAAATAGGTGAGCAGCTTGAAAGGCCTGGTAGACAGGCCCACCCCGGTGAAGGCGAAACACAGGTAACCAGGAACAGGAGAGCGGGTTACTGGGCCTCGTCAATACGCCCCACGGGGTCAAGGCATAAAACGGGTAACAAAGAAAAAGGTGAGCAGCTTGCTCAGCCTGGTAGACACACCCCCGGGAGTTAAGGCAGCAGAAACGTAACAAAGAATAGGTGAGCAGCTTGCTCGGCGGGGTAGACACGCCCCACCGGGTGAAGGCACAAGACAGGTAAGGAAAAATGGGTGAGCAGCTAGCTCGGCCTGGTAGACAGGCCCACCCGGTGTGAAGGCGAAAGACAGGTAACCAGGAAGAAGGGAGCGGGTTGCTGGGCTTCGTCGATACGAACCACGGGGTCAAGGTATAAAACGGGTAACCAAGAAAAGATGAGCAGCTTGCACGGCCTGGTAGACACGCCCCCGGAGTGAAGGCAGCAGACACGTAACAAAGAACAGGTGAGCAGCTTGCTCGGCATGGAGGACACGCCCCCTTGGTGAATGCAGAAGACATGTAAAGAAAAATAGGTGAGCAGCTTGAAAGGCCGGGTAGACAGGCCCCCCGCAGTGAAGGCAGCAGACCCGTAACAAAGAACAGGTGAACAGCTTGCTCGGCAAGGTGGACACTTCCCCGTGGTGAATGCAGAAGACATGTAAAGAAAAATACATGAGAAGCTTGAAAGGCCTGGTAGACAGGCCCACCCGGGGTGAAGGCAAAAGACAGGTAACCAGGAAGAAGGGAGCGGGTTGCTGGGCTTCGTCGATACGAACCACGGGGTCAAGGTATAAAACGGGTAACCAAGAAAAGATGAACAGCTTGCTCGGCCTGGTAGACACGCCCCCGGAGTGAAGGCAGCAGACACGTAACAAAGAACAGGTGAGCAGCTTGCTCGGCATGGTGGACACGCCCCCGTGGTGAATGCAGAAGACATGTAAAGAAAAATAGGTGAGCAGCTTGAAAGGCCGGGTAGACAGGCCCACCCCGGTGAAGGCGAAACACAGGTAACCAGGAACAGGAGAGCGGGTTACTGGGCCTCGTCAATACGCCCCACGGGGTCAAGGCATAAAACGGGTAACAAAGAAAAAGGTGAGCAGCTTGCTCAGCCTGGTAGACACACCCCCGGGAGTTAAGGCAGCACAAACGTAACAAAGAATAGGTGAGCAGCTTGCTCGGCGGGGTAGACACGCCCCACCGGGTGAAGGCACAAGACAGGTAAGGAAAAATGGGTGAGCAGCTAGCTCGGCCTGGTAGACAGGCCCACCCGGTGTGAAGGCGAACGACAGGTAACCAGGAAGAAGGGAGCGGGTTGCTGGGCTTCGTCGATACGAACCACGGGGTCAAGGTATAAAACGGGTAACCAAGAAAAGATGAGCAGCTTGCACGGCCTGGTAGACACGCCCCCGGAGTGAAGGCAGCAGACACGTAACAAAGAACAGGTGAGCAGCTTGCTCGGCATGGTGGACAAGCCCCCGTGGTGAATGCAGAAGACATGTAAAGAAACATAGGTGAGCAGCTTGAAAGGCCGGGTAGACAGGCCCCCCGCAGTGAAGGCAGCAGACCCGTAACAAAGAACAGGTGAACAGCTTGCTCGGCAAGGTGGACACTCCCCCGTGGTGAATGCAGAAGACATGTAAAGAAAAATACATGAGAAGCTTGAAAGGCCTGGTAGACAGGCCCACCCGGGGTGAAGGCAAAAGACAGGTAACCAGGAAGAAGGGAGCGTGTTGCTGGGCTTCGTCGATACGAACCACGGGGTCAAGGTATAAAACGGGTAACCAAGAAAAGATGAACAGCTTGCTCGGCCTGGTAGACACGCCCCCGGAGTGAAGGCAGCAGACACGTAACAAAGAACAGGTGAGCAGCTTGCTCGGCATGGTGGACACGCCCCCGTGGTGAATGCAGAAGACATGTAAAGAAAAATAGGTGAGCAGCTTGAAAGGCCGGGTAGACAGGCCCCCCGCAGTGAAGGCAGCAGACCCGTAACAAAGAACAGGTGAACAGCTTGCTCGGCAAGGTGGACACTTCCCCGTGGTGAATGCAGAAGACATGTAAAGAAAAATACATGAGAAGCTTGAAAGGCCTGGTAGACAGGCCCACCCGGGGTGAAGGCAAAAGACAGGTAACCAGGAAGAAGGGAGCGGGTTGCTGGGCTTCGTCGATACGAACCACGGGGTCAAGGTATAAAACGGGTAACCAAGAAAAGATGAGCAGCTTGCTCGGCCTGGTAGACACGCCCCCGGAGTGAAGGCAGCAGACACGTAACAAAGAACAGGTGAGCAGCTTGCTCGGCATGGTGGACACGCCCCCGTGGTGAATGCAGAAGACATGTAAAGAAAAATAGGTGAGCAGCTTGAAAGGCCTGGTAGACAGGCCCACCCCGGTGAAGGCGAAACACAGGTAACCAGGAACAGGAGAGCGGGTTACTGGGCCTCGTCAATACGCCCCACGGGGTCAAGGCATAAAACGGGTAACAAAGAAAAAGGTGAGCAGCTTGCTCAGCCTGGTAGACACACCCCCGGGAGTTAAGGCAGCAGAAACGTAACAAAGAATAGGTGAGCAGCTTGCTCGGCGGGGTAGACACGCCCCACCGGGTGAAGGCACAAGACAGGTAAGGAAAAATGGGTGAGCAGCTAGCTCGGCCTGGTAGACAGGCCCACCCGGTGTGAAGGCGAAAGACAGGTAACCAGGAAGAAGGGAGCGGGTTGCTGGGCTTCGTCGATACGAACCACGGGGTCAAGGTATAAAACGGGTAACCAAGAAAAGATGAGCAGCTTGCACGGCCTGGTAGACACGCCCCCGGAGTGAAGGCAGCAGACACGTAACAAAGAACAGGTGAGCAGCTTGCTCGGCATGGAGGACACGCCCCCTTGGTGAATGCAGAAGACATGTAAAGAAAAATAGGTGAGCAGCTTGAAAGGCCGGGTAGACAGGCCCCCCGCAGTGAAGGCAGCAGACCCGTAACAAAGAACAGGTGAACAGCTTGCTCGGCAAGGTGGACACTTCCCCGTGGTGAATGCAGAAGACATGTAAAGAAAAATACATGAGAAGCTTGAAAGGCCTGGTAGACAGGCCCACCCGGGGTGAAGGCAAAAGACAGGTAACCAGGAAGAAGGGAGCGGGTTGCTGGGCTTCGTCGATACGAACCACGGGGTCAAGGTATAAAACGGGTAACCAAGAAAAGATGAACAGCTTGCTCGGCCTGGTAGACACGCCCCCGGAGTGAAGGCAGCAGACACGTAACAAAGAACAGGTGAGCAGCTTGCTCGGCATGGTGGACACGCCCCCGTGGTGAATGCAGAAGACATGTAAAGAAAAATAGGTGAGCAGCTTGAAAGGCCGGGTAGACAGGCCCACCCCGGTGAAGGCGAAACACAGGTAACCAGGAACAGGAGAGCGGGTTACTGGGCCTCGTCAATACGCCCCACGGGGTCAAGGCATAAAACGGGTAACAAAGAAAAAGGTGAGCAGCTTGCTCAGCCTGGTAGACACACCCCCGGGAGTTAAGGCAGCACAAACGTAACAAAGAATAGGTGAGCAGCTTGCTCGGCGGGGTAGACACGCCCCACCGGGTGAAGGCACAAGACAGGTAAGGAAAAATGGGTGAGCAGCTAGCTCGGCCTGGTAGACAGGCCCACCCGGTGTGAAGGCGAACGACAGGTAACCAGGAAGAAGGGAGCGGGTTGCTGGGCTTCGTCGATACGAACCACGGGGTCAAGGTATAAAACGGGTAACCAAGAAAAGATGAGCAGCTTGCACGGCCTGGTAGACACGCCCCCGGAGTGAAGGCAGCAGACACGTAACAAAGAACAGGTGAGCAGCTTGCTCGGCATGGTGGACAAGCCCCCGTGGTGAATGCAGAAGACATGTAAAGAAACATAGGTGAGCAGCTTGAAAGGCCGGGTAGACAGGCCCCCCGCAGTGAAGGCAGCAGACCCGTAACAAAGAACAGGTGAACAGCTTGCTCGGCAAGGTGGACACTCCCCCGTGGTGAATGCAGAAGACATGTAAAGAAAAATACATGAGAAGCTTGAAAGGCCTGGTAGACAGGCCCACCCGGGGTGAAGGCAAAAGACAGGTAACCAGGAAGAAGGGAGCGTGTTGCTGGGCTTCGTCGATACGAACCACGGGGTCAAGGTATAAAACGGGTAACCAAGAAAAGATGAACAGCTTGCTCGGCCTGGTAGACACGCCCCCGGAGTGAAGGCAGCAGACACGTAACAAAGAACAGGTGAGCAGCTTGCTCGGCATGGTGGACACGCCCCCGTGGTGAATGCAGAAGACATGTAAAGAAAAATAGGTGAGCAGCTTGAAAGGCCGGGTAGACAGGCCCCCCGCAGTGAAGGCAGCAGACCCGTAACAAAGAACAGGTGAACAGCTTGCTCGGCAAGGTGGACACTTCCCCGTGGTGAATGCAGAAGACATGTAAAGAAAAATACATGAGAAGCTTGAAAGGCCTGGTAGACAGGCCCACCCGGGGTGAAGGCAAAAGACAGGTAACCAGGAAGAAGGGAGCGGGTTGCTGGGCTTCGTCGATACGAACCACGGGGTCAAGGTATAAAACGGGTAACCAAGAAAAGATGAGCAGCTTGCTCGGCCTGGTAGACACGCCCCCGGAGTGAAGGCAGCAGACACGTAACAAAGAACAGGTGAGCAGCTTGCTCGGCAAGGTGGACACGCCCCCGTGGTGAATGCAGAAGACATGTAAAGAAAAATAGGTGAGCAGCTTGAAAGGCCTGGTAGACAGGCCCACCCCGGTGAAGGCGAAACACAGGTAACCAGGAACAGGAGAGCGGGTTACTGGGCCTCGTCAATACGCCCCACGGGGTCAAGGCATAAAACGGGTAACAAAGAAAAAGGTGAGCAGCTTGCTCAGCCTGGTAGACACACCCCCGGGAGTTAAGGCAGCAGAAACGTAACAAAGAATAGGTGAGCAGCTTGCTCGGCGGGGTAGACACGCCCCACCGGGTGAAGGCACAAGACAGGTAAGGAAAAATGGGTGAGCAGCTAGCTCGGCCTGGTAGACAGGCCCACCCGGTGTGAAGGCGAAAGACAGGTAACCAGGAAGAAGGGAGCGGGTTGCTGGGCTTCGTCGATACGAACCACGGGGTCAAGGTATAAAACGGGTAACCAAGAAAAGATGAGCAGCTTGCACGGCCTGGTAGACACGCCCCCGGAGTGAAGGCAGCAGACACGTAACAAAGAACAGGTGAGCAGCTTGCTCGGCATGGTGGACACGCCCCCTTGGTGAATGCAGAAGACATGTAAAGAAAAATAGGTGAGCAGATTGAAAGGCCTTGTAGATAGGCCCACCCTGGGTGAAAGCGAAACACAGGTAACCAGGAACAGGAGAGCGGGTTACTGGGTCTCGTCAACACGCCCCACGGGGTCAAGGCATAAAACGGGTAACAAAGAAAAGGTGAGCAGCTTGCTCAGCCTGGTAGACACACCCCCAGGAGTGAAGGCAGCAGACACGTAACAAAGAATAGGTGAGCAGCTTGCTCGGCGGTGTAGACACGCCCCACGGGGTGAAGGCACAAGACAGGTAAGGAAAAATAGGTGAGCAGATAGGTCGGCCTGCTAGACAGGCCCACCCGGTGTGAAGGCGAAAGACAGGTAACCAGGAAGAAGGGAGCGGGTTGCTGGGCTTCGTCGATACGAACCACGGGGTCAAGGTATAAAACGGGTAACCAAGAAAAGATGAGCAGCTTGCTCGGCCTGGTAGACACGCCGCCCGCAGTGAACGGCAGCAGACACGTAACAAAGAACAGGTGAGCAGCTTGCTCGGCATGGTGGACAAGCCCCCGTGGTGAATGCAGAAGACATGTAAAGAAAAATAGGTGAGCAGCTTGAAAGGCCTGGTAGACAGGCACACCCCGGTGAAGGCGAAACACAGGTAACCAGGAACAGGAGAGCGGGTTACTGGGCCTCGTCAATACGCCCCACGGGGTCAAGGCATAAAACGGGTAACAAAGAAAAAGGTGAGCAGCTTGCTCAGCCTGGTAGACACACCCCCGGGAGTTAAGGCAGCAGAAACGTAACAAAGAATAGGTGAGCAGCTTGCTCGGCGGGGTAGACACGCCCCACCGGGTGAAGGCACAAGACAGGTAAGGAAAAATGGGTGAGCAGCTAGCTCGGCCTGGTAGACAGGCCCACCCGGTGTGAAGGCGAAAGACAGGTAACCAGGAAGAAGGGAACGGGTTGCTGGGCTTCGTCGATACGAACCACGGGGTCAAGGTATAAAACGGGTAACCAAGAAAAGATGAGCAGCTTGCTCGGCCTGGTAGACACGCCCCCGGAGTGAAGGCAGCAGACACGTAACAAAGAACAGGTGAGCAGCTTGCTCGGCATGGTGGACACGCCCCCGTGGTGAATGCAGAAGACATGTAAAGAAAAATAGGTGAGCAGCTTGAAAGGCCGGGTAGACAGGCCCCCCGCAGTGAAGGCAGCAGACCCGTAACAAAGAACAGGTGAACAGCTTGCTCGGCAAGGTGGACACTTCCCCGTGGTGAATGCAGAAGACATGTAAAGAAAAATACATGAGAAGCTTGAAAGGCCTGGTAGACAGGCCCACCCGGGGTGAAGGCAAAAGACAGGTAACCAGGAAGAAGGGAGCGGGTTGCTGGGCTTCGTCGATACGAACCACGGGGTCAAGGTATAAAACGGGTAACCAAGAAAAGATGAGCAGCTTGCTCGGCCTGGTAGACACGCCCCCGGAGTGAAGGCAGCAGACACGTAACAAAGAACAGGTGAGCAGCTTGCTCGGCATGGTGGACACGCCCCCGTGGTGAATGCAGAAAACATGTAAAGAAAAATAGGTGAGCAGCTTGAAAGGCCTGGTAGACAGGCCCACCCCGGTGAAGGCGAAACACAGGTAACCAGGAACAGGAGAGCGGGTTACTGGGCCTCGTCAATACGCCCCACGGGGTCAAGGCATAAAACGGGTAACAAAGAAAAGGTGAGCAGCTTGCTCAGCCTGGTAGACACACCCCCAGGAGTGAAGGCAGCAGACACGTAACAAAGAATAGGTGAGCAGCTTGCTCGGCGTTGTAGACACGCCCCACGGGGTGAAGGCACAAGACAGGTAAGGAAAAATAGGTGAGCAGATAGGTCGGCCTGCTAGACAGGCCCACCCGGTGTGAAGGCGAAAGACAGGTAACCAGGAAGAAGGGAGCGGGTTGCTGGGCTTTGTCGATACGAACCACGGGGTCAAGGTATAAAACGGGTAACCAAGAAAAGATGAGCAGCTTGCTCGGCCTGGTAGACACGCCGCCCGCAGTGAACGGCAGCAGACACGTAACAAAGAACAGGTGAGCAGCTTGCTCGGCATGGTGGACAAGCCCACGTGGTGAATGCAGAAGACATGTAAAGAAAAATAGGTGAGCAGCTTGAAAGGCCGGGTAGACAGGCCCCCCGCAGTGAAGGCAGCAGACCCGTAACAAAGAACAGGTGAACAGCTTGCTCGGCAAGGTGGACACTCCCCCGTGGTGAATGCAGAAGACATGTAAAGAAAAATACATGAGAAGCTTGAAAGGCCTGGTAGACAGGCCCACCCGGGGTGAAGGCAAAAGACAGGTAACCAGGAAGAAGGGAGCGTGTTGCTGGGCTTCGTCGATACGAACCACGGGGTCAAGGTATAAAACGGGTAACCAAGAAAAGATGAACAGCTTGCTCGGCATGGTAGACACGCCCCCGGAGTGAAGGCAGCAGACACGTAACAAAGAACAGGTGAGCAGCTTGCTCGGCATGGTGGACACGCCCCCGTGGTGAATGCAGAAGACATGTAAAGAAAAATAGGTGAGCAGCTTGAAAGGCCGGGTAGACAGGCCCCCCGCAGTGAAGGCAGCAGACCCGTAACAAAGAACAGGTGAACAGCTTGCTCGGCAAGGTGGACACTTCCCCGTGGTGAATGCAGAAGACATGTAAAGAAAAATACATGAGAAGCTTGAAAGGCCTGGTAGACAGGCCCACCCGGGGTGAAGGCAAAAGACAGGTAACCAGGAAGAAGGGAGCGGGTTGCTGGGCTTCGTCGATACGAACCACGGGGTCAAGGTATAAAACGGGTAACCAAGAAAAGATGAGCAGCTTGCTCGGCCTGGTAGACACGCCCCCGGGGTGAAGGCAGCAGACACGTAACAAAGAACAGGTGAGCAGCTTGCTCGGCAAGGTGGACACGCCCCCGTGGTGAATGCAGAAGACATGTAAAGAAAAATAGGTGAGCAGCTTGAAAGGCCTGGTAGACAGGCCCACCCCGGTGAAGGCGAAACACAGGTAACCAGGAACAGGAGAGCGGGTTACTGGGCCTCGTCAATACGCCCCACGGGGTCAAGGCATAAAACGGGTAACAAAGAAAAAGGTGAGCAGCTTGCTCAGCCTGGTAGACACACCCCCGGGAGTTAAGGCAGCAGAAACGTAACAAAGAATAGGTGAGCAGCTTGCTCGGCGGGGTAGACACGCCCCACCGGGTGAAGGCACAAGACAGGTAAGGAAAAATGGGTGAGCAGCTAGCTCGGCCTGGTAGACAGGCCCACCCGGTGTGAAGGCGAAAGACAGGTAACCAGGAAGAAGGGAGCGGGTTGCTGGGCTTCGTCGATACGAACCACGGGGTCAAGGTATAAAACGGGTAACCAAGAAAAGATGAGCAGCTTGCACGGCCTGGTAGACACGCCCCCGGAGTGAAGGCAGCAGACACGTAACAAAGAACAGGTGAGCAGCTTGCTCGGCATGGTGGACACGCCCCCTTGGTGAATGCAGAAGACATGTAAAGAAAAATAGGTGAGCAGATTGAAAGGCCTTGTAGATAGGCCCACCCTGGGTGAAAGCGAAACACAGGTAACCAGGAACAGGAGAGCGGGTTACTGGGTCTCGTCAACACGCCCCACGGGGTCAAGGCATAAAACGGGTAACAAAGAAAAGGTGAGCAGCTTGCTCAGCCTGGTAGACACACCCCCAGGAGTGAAGGCAGCAGACACGTAACAAAGAATAGGTGAGCAGCTTGCTCGGCGGTGTAGACACGCCCCACGGGGTGAAGGCACAAGACAGGTAAGGAAAAATAGGTGAGCAGATAGGTCGGCCTGCTAGACAGGCCCACCCGGTGTGAAGGCGAAAGACAGGTAACCAGGAAGAAGGGAGCGGGTTGCTGGGCTTCGTCGATACGAACCACGGGGTCAAGGTATAAAACGGGTAACCAAGAAAAGATGAGCAGCTTGCTCGGCCTGGTAGACACGCCGCCCGCAGTGAACGGCAGCAGACACGTAACAAAGAACAGGTGAGCAGCTTGCTCGGCATGGTGGACAAGCCCCCGTGGTGAATGCAGAAGACATGTAAAGAAAAATAGGTGAGCAGCTTGAAAGGCCTGGTAGACAGGCACACCCCGGTGAAGGCGAAACACAGGTAACCAGGAACAGGAGAGCGGGTTACTGGGCCTCGTCAATACGCCCCACGGGGTCAAGGCATAAAACGGGTAACAAAGAAAAAGGTGAGCAGCTTGCTCAGCCTGGTAGACACACCCCCGGGAGTTAAGGCAGCAGAAACGTAACAAAGAATAGGTGAGCAGCTTGCTCGGCGGGGTAGACACGCCCCACCGGGTGAAGGCACAAGACAGGTAAGGAAAAATGGGTGAGCAGCTAGCTCGGCCTGGTAGACAGGCCCACCCGGTGTGAAGGCGAAAGACAGGTAACCAGGAAGAAGGGAACGGGTTGCTGGGCTTCGTCGATACGAACCACGGGGTCAAGGTATAAAACGGGTAACCAAGAAAAGATGAGCAGCTTGCACGGCCTGGTAGACACGCCCCCGGAGTGAAGGCAGCAGACACGTAACAAAGAACAGGTGAGCAGCTTGCTCGGCATGGTGGACACGCCCCCTTGGTGAATGCAGAAGACATGTAAAGAAAAATAGGTGAGCAGATTGAAAGGCCTTGTAGATAGGCCCACCCTGGGTGAAAGCGAAACACAGGTAACCAGGAACAGGAGAGCGGGTTACTGGGTCTCGTCAACACGCCCCACGGGGTCAAGGCATAAAACGGGTAACAAAGAAAAGGTGAGCAGCTTGCTCAGCCTGGTAAACACACCCCCAGGAGTGAAGGCAGCAGACACGTAACAAAGAATAGGTGAGCAGCTTGCTCGGCGGGGTAGACACGCCCCACCGGGTGAAGGCACAAGACAGGTAAGGAAAAATGGGTGAGCAGCTAGCTCGGACTGGTAGACAGGCCCACCCGGTGTGAAGGCGAAAGACAGGTAACCAGGAAGAAGGGAGCGGGTTGCTGGGCTTCGTCGATACGAACCACGGGGTCAAGGTATAAAACGGGTAACCAAGAAAAGATGAGCAGCTTGCACGGCCTGGTAGACACGCCCCCGGAGTGAAGGCAGCAGACACGTAACAAAGAACAGGTGAGCAGCTTGCTCGGCATGGAGGACACGCCCCCTTGGTGAATGCAGAAGACATGTAAAGAAAAATAGGTGAGCAGCTTGAAAGGCCGGGTAGACAGGCCCCCCGCAGTGAAGGCAGCAGACCCGTAACAAAGAACAGGTGAACAGCTTGCTCGGCAAGGTGGACACTTCCCCGTGGTGAATGCAGAAGACATGTAAAGAAAAATACATGAGAAGCTTGAAAGGCCTGGTAGACAGGCCCACCCGGGGTGAAGGCAAAAGACAGGTAACCAGGAAGAAGGGAGCGGGTTGCTGGGCTTCGTCGATACGAACCACGGGGTCAAGGTATAAAACGGGTAACCAAGAAAAGATGAGCAGCTTGCTCGGCCTGGTAGACACGCCCCCGGAGTGAAGGCAGCAGACACGTAACAAAGAACAGGTGAGCAGCTTGCTCGGCATGGTGGACGCGCCCCCATGGTGAATGCAGAAGACATGTAAAGAAAAATAGGTGAGCAGCTTGAAAGGCCTTGTAGACAGGCCCACCCCGGTGAAGGCGAAACACAGGTAACCAGGAACAGGAGAGCGGGTTACTGGGCCTCGTCAATACGCCCCACGGGGTCAAGGCATAAAACGGGTAACAAAGAAAAAGGTGAGCAGCTTGCTCAGCCTGGTAGACACACCCCCGGGAGTTAAGGCAGCACAAACGTAACAAAGAATAGGTGAGCAGCTTGCTCGGCGGGGTAGACACGCCCCACCGGGTGAAGGCACAAGACAGGTAAGGAAAAATGGGTGAGCAGCTAGCTCGGCCTGGTATACAGGCCCACCCGGTGTGAAGGCGAAAGACAAGTAACCAGGAAGAAGGGAGCGGGTTGCTGGGCTTCGTCGATACGAACCACGGGGTCAAGGTATAAAACGGGTAACCAAGAAAAGATGAGCAGCTTGCACGGCCTGGTAGACACGCCCCCGGAGTGAAGGCAGCAGACACGTAACAAAGAGCAGGTGAGCAGCTTGCTCGGCATGGTGGACAAGCCCCCGTGGTGAATGCAGAAGACATGTAAAGAAACATAGGTGAGCAGCTTGAAAGGCCGGGTAGACAGGCCCCCCGCAGTGAAGGCAGCAGACCCGTAACAAAGAACAGGTGAACAGCTTGCTCGGCAAGGTGGACACTCCCCCGTGGTGAATGCAGAAGACATGTAAAGAAAAATACATGAGAAGCTTGAAAGGCCTGGTAGACAGGCCCACCCGGGGTGAAGGCAAAAGACAGGTAACCAGGAAGAAGGGAGCGTGTTGCTGGGCTTCGTCGATACGAACCACGGGGTCAAGGTATAAAACGGGTAACCAAGAAAAGATGAACAGCTTGCTCGGCCTGGTAGACACGCCCCCGGAGTGAAGGCAGCAGACACGTAACAAAGAACAGGTGAGCAGCTTGCTCGGCATGGTGGACACGCCCCCGTGGTGAATGCAGAAGACATGTAAAGAAAAATAGGTGAGCAGCTTGAAAGGCCGGGTAGACAGGCCCCCCGCAGTGAAAGCAGCAGACCCGTAACAAAGAACAGGTGAACAGCTTGCTCGGCAAGGTGGACACTTCCCCGTGGTGAATGCAGAAGACATGTAAAGAAAAATACATGAGAAGCTTGAAAGGCCTGGTAGACAGGCCCACCCGGGGTGAAGGCAAAAGACAGGTAACCAGGAAGAAGGGAGCGGGTTGCTGGGCTTCGTCGATACGAACCACGGGGTCAAGGTATAAAACGGGTAACCAAGAAAAGATGAGCAGCTTGCTCGGCCTGGTAGACACGCCCCCGGAGTGAAGGCAGCAGACACGTAACAAAGAACAGGTGAGCAGCTTGCTCGGCATGGTGGACACGCCCCCGTGGTGAATGCAGAAGACATGTAAAGAAAAATAGGTGAGCAGCTTGAAAGGCCTGGTAGACAGGCCCACCCCGGTGAAGGCGAAACACAGGTAACCAGGAACAGGAGAGCGGGTTACTGGGCCTCGTCAATACGCCCCACGGGGTCAAGGCATAAAACGGGTAACAAAGAAAAAGGTGAGCAGCTTGCTCAGCCTGGTAGACACACCCCCGGGAGTTAAGGCAGCAGAAACGTAACAAAGAATAGGTGAGCAGCTTGCTCGGCGGGGTAGACACGCCCCACCGGGTGAAGGCACAAGACAGGTAAGGAAAAATGGGTGAGCAGCTAGCTCGGCCTGGTAGACAGGCCCACCCGGTGTGAAGGCGAAAGACAGGTAACCAGGAAGAAGGGAGCGGGTTGCTGGGCTTCGTTGATACGAACCACGGGGTCAAGGTATAAAACGGGTAACCAAGAAAAGATGAGCAGCTTGCACGGCCTGGTAGACACGCCCCCGGAGTGAAGGCAGCAGACACGTAACAAAGAACAGGTGAGCAGCTTGCTCGGCATGGAGGACACGCCCCCTTGGTGAATGCAGAAGACATGTAAAGAAAAATAGGTGAGCAGCTTGAAAGGCCGGGTAGACAGGCCCCCCGCAGTGAAGGCAGCAGACCCGTAACAAAGAACAGGTGAACAGCTTGCTCGGCAAGGTGGACACTTCCCCGTGGTGAATGCAGAAGACATGTAAAGAAAAATACATGAGAAGCTTGAAAGGCCTGGTAGACAGGCCCACCCGGGGTGAAGGCAAAAGACAGGTAACCAGGAAGAAGGGAGCGGGTTGCTGGGCTTCGTCGATACGAACCACGGGGTCAAGGTATAAAACGGGTAACCAAGAAAAGATGAACAGCTTGCTCGGCCTGGTAGACACGCCCCCGGAGTGAAGGCAGCAGACACGTAACAAAGAACAGGTGAGCAGCTTGCTCGGCATGGTGGACACGCCCCCGTGGTGAATGCAGAAGACATGTAAAGAAAAATAGGTGAGCAGCTTGAAAGGCCGGGTAGACAGGCCCACCCCGGTGAAGGCGAAACACAGGTAACCAGGAACAGGAGAGCGGGTTACTGGGCCTCGTCAATACGCCCCACGGGGTCAAGGCATAAAACGGGTAACAAAGAAAAAGGTGAGCAGCTTGCTCAGCCTGGTAGACACACCCCCGGGAGTTAAGGCAGCACAAACGTAACAAAGAATAGGTGAGCAGCTTGCTCGGCGGGGTAGACACGCCCCACCGGGTGAAGGCACAAGACAGGTAAGGAAAAATGGGTGAGCAGCTAGCTCGGCCTGGTAGACAGGCCCACCCGGTGTGAAGGCGAACGACAGGTAACCAGGAAGAAGGGAGCGGGTTGCTGGGCTTCGTCGATACGAACCACGGGGTCAAGGTATAAAACGGGTAACCAAGAAAAGATGAGCAGCTTGCACGGCCTGGTAGACACGCCCCCGGAGTGAAGGCAGCAGACACGTAACAAAGAACAGGTGAGCAGCTTGCTCGGCATGGTGGACAAGCCCCCGTGGTGAATGCAGAAGACATGTAAAGAAACATAGGTGAGCAGCTTGAAAGGCCGGGTAGACAGGCCCCCCGCAGTGAAGGCAGCAGACCCGTAACAAAGAACAGGTGAACAGCTTGCTCGGCAAGGTGGACACTCCCCCGTGGTGAATGCAGAAGACATGTAAAGAAAAATACATGAGAAGCTTGAAAGGCCTGGTAGACAGGCCCACCCGGGGTGAAGGCAAAAGACAGGTAACCAGGAAGAAGGGAGCGTGTTGCTGGGCTTCGTCGATACGAACCACGGGGTCAAGGTATAAAACGGGTAACCAAGAAAAGATGAACAGCTTGCTCGGCCTGGTAGACACGCCCCCGGAGTGAAGGCAGCAGACACGTAACAAAGAACAGGTGAGCAGCTTGCTCGGCATGGTGGACACGCCCCCGTGGTGAATGCAGAAGACATGTAAAGAAAAATAGGTGAGCAGCTTGAAAGGCCGGGTAGACAGGCCCCCCGCAGTGAAGGCAGCAGACCCGTAACAAAGAACAGGTGAACAGCTTGCTCGGCAAGGTGGACACTTCCCCGTGGTGAATGCAGAAGACATGTAAAGAAAAATACATGAGAAGCTTGAAAGGCCTGGTAGACAGGCCCACCCGGGGTGAAGGCAAAAGACAGGTAACCAGGAAGAAGGGAGCGGGTTGCTGGGCTTCGTCGATACGAACCACGGGGTCAAGGTATAAAACGGGTAACCAAGAAAAGATGAGCAGCTTGCTCGGCCTGGTAGACACGCCCCCGGAGTGAAGGCAGCAGACACGTAACAAAGAACAGGTGAGCAGCTTGCTCGGCATGGTGGACACGCCCCCGTGGTGAATGCAGAAGACATGTAAAGAAAAATAGGTGAGCAGCTTGAAAGGCCTGGTAGACAGGCCCACCCCGGTGAAGGCGAAACACAGGTAACCAGGAACAGGAGAGCGGGTTACTGGGCCTCGTCAATACGCCCCACGGGGTCAAGGCATAAAACGGGTAACAAAGAAAAAGGTGAGCAGCTTGCTCAGCCTGGTAGACACACCCCCGGGAGTTAAGGCAGCAGAAACGTAACAAAGAATAGGTGAGCAGCTTGCTCGGCGGGGTAGACACGCCCCACCGGGTGAAGGCACAAGACAGGTAAGGAAAAATGGGTGAGCAGCTAGCTCGGCCTGGTAGACAGGCCCACCCGGTGTGAAGGCGAAAGACAGGTAACCAGGAAGAAGGGAGCGGGTTGCTGGGCTTCGTCGATACGAACCACGGGGTCAAGGTATAAAACGGGTAACCAAGAAAAGATGAGCAGCTTGCACGGCCTGGTAGACACGCCCCCGGAGTGAAGGCAGCAGACACGTAACAAAGAACAGGTGAGCAGCTTGCTCGGCATGGAGGACACGCCCCCTTGGTGAATGCAGAAGACATGTAAAGAAAAATAGGTGAGCAGCTTGAAAGGCCGGGTAGACAGGCCCCCCGCAGTGAAGGCAGCAGACCCGTAACAAAGAACAGGTGAACAGCTTGCTCGGCAAGGTGGACACTTCCCCGTGGTGAATGCAGAAGACATGTAAAGAAAAATACATGAGAAGCTTGAAAGGCCTGGTAGACAGGCCCACCCGGGGTGAAGGCAAAAGACAGGTAACCAGGAAGAAGGGAGCGGGTTGCTGGGCTTCGTCGATACGAACCACGGGGTCAAGGTATAAAACGGGTAACCAAGAAAAGATGAACAGCTTGCTCGGCCTGGTAGACACGCCCCCGGAGTGAAGGCAGCAGACACGTAACAAAGAACAGGTGAGCAGCTTGCTCGGCATGGTGGACACGCCCCCGTGGTGAATGCAGAAGACATGTAAAGAAAAATAGGTGAGCAGCTTGAAAGGCCGGGTAGACAGGCCCACCCCGGTGAAGGCGAAACACAGGTAACCAGGAACAGGAGAGCGGGTTACTGGGCCTCGTCAATACGCCCCACGGGGTCAAGGCATAAAACGGGTAACAAAGAAAAAGGTGAGCAGCTTGCTCAGCCTGGTAGACACACCCCCGGGAGTTAAGGCAGCACAAACGTAACAAAGAATAGGTGAGCAGCTTGCTCGGCGGGGTAGACACGCCCCACCGGGTGAAGGCACAAGACAGGTAAGGAAAAATGGGTGAGCAGCTAGCTCGGCCTGGTAGACAGGCCCACCCGGTGTGAAGGCGAACGACAGGTAACCAGGAAGAAGGGAGCGGGTTGCTGGGCTTCGTCGATACGAACCACGGGGTCAAGGTATAAAACGGGTAACCAAGAAAAGATGAGCAGCTTGCACGGCCTGGTAGACACGCCCCCGGAGTGAAGGCAGCAGACACGTAACAAAGAACAGGTGAGCAGCTTGCTCGGCATGGTGGACAAGCCCCCGTGGTGAATGCAGAAGACATGTAAAGAAACATAGGTGAGCAGCTTGAAAGGCCGGGTAGACAGGCCCCCCGCAGTGAAGGCAGCAGACCCGTAACAAAGAACAGGTGAACAGCTTGCTCGGCAAGGTGGACACTCCCCCGTGGTGAATGCAGAAGACATGTAAAGAAAAATACATGAGAAGCTTGAAAGGCCTGGTAGACAGGCCCACCCGGGGTGAAGGCAAAAGACAGGTAACCAGGAAGAAGGGAGCGTGTTGCTGGGCTTCGTCGATACGAACCACGGGGTCAAGGTATAAAACGGGTAACCAAGAAAAGATGAACAGCTTGCTCGGCCTGGTAGACACGCCCCCGGAGTGAAGGCAGCAGACACGTAACAAAGAACAGGTGAGCAGCTTGCTCGGCATGGTGGACACGCCCCCGTGGTGAATGCAGAAGACATGTAAAGAAAAATAGGTGAGCAGCTTGAAAGGCCGGGTAGACAGGCCCCCCGCAGTGAAGGCAGCAGACCCGTAACAAAGAACAGGTGAACAGCTTGCTCCGCAAGGTGGACACTTCCCCGTGGTGAATGCAGAAGACATGTAAAGAAAAATACATGAGAAGCTTGAAAGGCCTGGTAGACAGGCCCACCCGGGGTGAAGGCAAAAGACAGGTAACCAGGAAGAAGGGAGCGGGTTGCTGGGCTTCGTCGATACGAACCACGGGGTCAAGGTATAAAACGGGTAACCAAGAAAAGATGAGCAGCTTGCTCGGCCTGGTAGACACGCCCCCGGAGTGAAGGCAGCAGACACGTAACAAAGAACAGGTGAGCAGCTTGCTCGGCAAGGTGGACACGCCCCCGTGGTGAATGCAGAAGACATGTAAAGAAAAATAGGTGAGCAGCTTGAAAGGCCTGGTAGACAGGCCCACCCCGGTGAAGGCGAAACACAGGTAACCAGGAACAGGAGAGCGGGTTACTGGGCCTCGTCAATACGCCCCACGGGGTCAAGGCATAAAACGGGTAACAAAGAAAAAGGTGAGCAGCTTGCTCAGCCTGGTAGACACACCCCCGGGAGTTAAGGCAGCAGAAACGTAACAAAGAATAGGTGAGCAGCTTGCTCGGCGGGGTAGACACGCCCCACCGGGTGAAGGCACAAGACAGGTAAGGAAAAATGGGTGAGCAGCTAGCTCGGCCTGGTAGACAGGCCCACCCGGTGTGAAGGCGAAAGACAGGTAACCAGGAAGAAGGGAGCGGGTTGCTGGGCTTCGTCGATACGAACCACGGGGTCAAGGTATAAAACGGGTAACCAAGAAAAGATGAGCAGCTTGCACGGCCTGGTAGACACGCCCCCGGAGTGAAGGCAGCAGACACGTAACAAAGAACAGGTGAGCAGCTTGCTCGGCATGGTGGACACGCCCCCTTGGTGAATGCAGAAGACATGTAAAGAAAAATAGGTGAGCAGATTGAAAGGCCTTGTAGATAGGCCCACCCTGGGTGAAAGCGAAACACAGGTAACCAGGAACAGGAGAGCGGGTTACTGGGTCTCGTCAACACGCCCCACGGGGTCAAGGCATAAAACGGGTAACAAAGAAAAGGTGAGCAGCTTGCTCAGCCTGGTAGACACACCCCCAGGAGTGAAGGCAGCAGACACGTAACAAAGAATAGGTGAGCAGCTTGCTCGGCGGTGTAGACACGCCCCACGGGGTGAAGGCACAAGACAGGTAAGGAAAAATAGGTGAGCAGATAGGTCGGCCTGCTAGACAGGCCCACCCGGTGTGAAGGCGAAAGACAGGTAACCAGGAAGAAGGGAGCGGGTTGCTGGGCTTCGTCGATACGAACCACGGGGTCAAGGTATAAAACGGGTAACCAAGAAAAGATGAGCAGCTTGCTCGGCCTGGTAGACACGCCGCCCGCAGTGAACGGCAGCAGACACGTAACAAAGAACAGGTGAGCAGCTTGCTCGGCATGGTGGACAAGCCCCCGTGGTGAATGCAGAAGACATGTAAAGAAAAATAGGTGAGCAGCTTGAAAGGCCTGGTAGACAGGCACACCCCGGTGAAGGCGAAACACAGGTAACCAGGAACAGGAGAGCGGGTTACTGGGCCTCGTCAATACGCCCCACGGGGTCAAGGCATAAAACGGGTAACAAAGAAAAAGGTGAGCAGCTTGCTCAGCCTGGTAGACACACCCCCGGGAGTTAAGGCAGCAGAAACGTAACAAAGAATAGGTGAGCAGCTTGCTCGGCGGGGTAGACACGCCCCACCGGGTGAAGGCACAAGACAGGTAAGGAAAAATGGGTGAGCAGCTAGCTCGGCCTGGTAGACAGGCCCACCCGGTGTGAAGGCGAAAGACAGGTAACCAGGAAGAAGGGAATGGGTTGCTGGGCTTCGTCGATACGAACCACGGGGTCAAGGTATAAAACGGGTAACCAAGAAAAGATGAGCAGCTTGCACGGCCTGGTAGACACGCCCCCGGAGTGAAGGCAGCAGACACGTAACAAAGAACAGGTGAGCAGCTTGCTCGGCATGGTGGACACGCCCCCTTGGTGAATGCAGAAGACATGTAAAGAAAAATAGGTGAGCAGATTGAAAGGCCTTGTAGATAGGCCCACCCTGGGTGAAAGCGAAACACAGGTAACCAGGAACAGGAGAGCGGGTTACTGGGTCTCGTCAACACGCCCCACGGGGTCAAGGCATAAAACGGGTAACAAAGAAAAGGTGAGCAGCTTGCTCAGCCTGGTAAACACACCCCCAGGAGTGAAGGCAGCAGACACGTAACAAAGAATAGGTGAGCAGCTTGCTCGGCGGGGTAGACACGCCCCACCGGGTGAAGGCACAAGACAGGTAAGGAAAAATGGGTGAGCAGCTAGCTCGGACTGGTAGACAGGCCCACCCGGTGTGAAGGCGAAAGACAGGTAACCAGGAAGAAGGGAGCGGGTTGCTGGGCTTCGTCGATACGAACCACGGGGTCAAGGTATAAAACGGGTAACCAAGAAAAGATGAGCAGCTTGCACGGCCTGGTAGACACGCCCCCGGAGTGAAGGCAGCAGACACGTAACAAAGAACAGGTGAGCAGCTTGCTCGGCATGGAGGACACGCCCCCTTGGTGAATGCAGAAGACATGTAAAGAAAAATAGGTGAGCAGCTTGAAAGGCCGGGTAGACAGGCCCCCCGCAGTGAAGGCAGCAGACCCGTAACAAAGAACAGGTGAACAGCTTGCTCGGCAAGGTGGACACTTCCCCGTGGTGAATGCAGAAGACATGTAAAGAAAAATACATGAGAAGCTTGAAAGGCCTGGTAGACAGGCCCACCCGGGGTGAAGGCAAAAGACAGGTAACCAGGAAGAAGGGAGCGGGTTGCTGGGCTTCGTCGATACGAACCACGGGGTCAAGGTATAAAACGGGTAACCAAGAAAAGATGAGCAGCTTGCTCGGCCTGGTAGACACGCCCCCGGAGTGAAGGCAGCAGACACGTAACAAAGAACAGGTGAGCAGCTTGCTCGGCATGGTGGACGCGCCCCCATGGTGAATGCAGAAGACATGTAAAGAAAAATAGGTGAGCAGCTTGAAAGGCCTTGTAGACAGGCCCACCCCGGTGAAGGCGAAACACAGGTAACCAGGAACAGGAGAGCGGGTTACTGGGCCTCGTCAATACGCCCCACGGGGTCAAGGCATAAAACGGGTAACAAAGAAAAAGGTGAGCAGCTTGCTCAGCCTGGTAGACACACCCCCGGGAGTTAAGGCAGCACAAACGTAACAAAGAATAGGTGAGCAGCTTGCTCGGCGGGGTAGACACGCCCCACCGGGTGAAGGCACAAGACAGGTAAGGAAAAATGGGTGAGCAGCTAGCTCGGCCTGGTATACAGGCCCACCCGGTGTGAAGGCGAAAGACAAGTAACCAGGAAGAAGGGAGCGGGTTGCTGGGCTTCGTCGATACGAACCACGGGGTCAAGGTATAAAACGGGTAACCAAGAAAAGATGAGCAGCTTGCACGGCCTGGTAGACACGCCCCCGGAGTGAAGGCAGCAGACACGTAACAAAGAGCAGGTGAGCAGCTTGCTCGGCATGGTGGACAAGCCCCCGTGGTGAATGCAGAAGACATGTAAAGAAACATAGGTGAGCAGCTTGAAAGGCCGGGTAGACAGGCCCCCCGCAGTGAAGGCAGCAGACCCGTAACAAAGAACAGGTGAACAGCTTGCTCGGCAAGGTGGACACTCCCCCGTGGTGAATGCAGAAGACATGTAAAGAAAAATACATGAGAAGCTTGAAAGGCCTGGTAGACAGGCCCACCCGGGGTGAAGGCAAAAGACAGGTAACCAGGAAGAAGGGAGCGTGTTGCTGGGCTTCGTCGATACGAACCACGGGGTCAAGGTATAAAACGGGTAACCAAGAAAAGATGAACAGCTTGCTCGGCCTGGTAGACACGCCCCCGGAGTGAAGGCAGCAGACACGTAACAAAGAACAGGTGAGCAGCTTGCTCGGCATGGTGGACACGCCCCCGTGGTGAATGCAGAAGACATGTAAAGAAAAATAGGTGAGCAGCTTGAAAGGCCGGGTAGACAGGCCCCCCGCAGTGAAGGCAGCAGACCCGTAACAAAGAACAGGTGAACAGCTTGCTCGGCAAGGTGGACACTTCCCCGTGGTGAATGCAGAAGACATGTAAAGAAAAATACATGAGAAGCTTGAAAGGCCTGGTAGACAGGCCCACCCGGGGTGAAGGCAAAAGACAGGTAACCAGGAAGAAGGGAGCGGGTTGCTGGGCTTCGTCGATACGAACCACGGGGTCAAGGTATAAAACGGGTAACCAAGAAAAGATGAGCAGCTTGCTCGGCCTGGTAGACACGCCCCCGGAGTGAAGGCAGCAGACACGTAACAAAGAACAGGTGAGCAGCTTGCTCGGCATGGTGGACACGCCCCCGTGGTGAATGCAGAAGACATGTAAAGAAAAATAGGTGAGCAGCTTGAAAGGCCTGGTAGACAGGCCCACCCCGGTGAAGGCGAAACACAGGTAACCAGGAACAGGAGAGCGGGTTACTGGGCCTCGTCAATACGCCCCACGGGGTCAAGGCATAAAACGGGTAACAAAGAAAAAGGTGAGCAGCTTGCTCAGCCTGGTAGACACACCCCCGGGAGTTAAGGCAGCAGAAACGTAACAAAGAATAGGTGAGCAGCTTGCTCGGCGGGGTAGACACGCCCCACCGGGTGAAGGCACAAGACAGGTAAGGAAAAATGGGTGAGCAGCTAGCTCGGCCTGGTAGACAGGCCCACCCGGTGTGAAGGCGAAAGACAGGTAACCAGGAAGAAGGGAGCGGGTTGCTGGGCTTCGTCGATACGAACCACGGGGTCAAGGTATAAAACGGGTAACCAAGAAAAGATGAGCAGCTTGCACGGCCTGGTAGACACGCCCCCGGAGTGAAGGCAGCAGACACGTAACAAAGAACAGGTGAGCAGCTTGCTCGGCATGGAGGACACGCCCCCTTGGTGAATGCAGAAGACATGTAAAGAAAAATAGGTGAGCAGCTTGAAAGGCCGGGTAGACAGGCCCCCCGCAGTGAAGGCAGCAGACCCGTAACAAAGAACAGGTGAACAGCTTGCTCGGCAAGGTGGACACTTCCCCGTGGTGAAATATGGTCCAAGTGACTCAAAATTAATTCTATGATACAGTATTCTAAAGTTGTATTATTTTGAAAGTCTCGAGATTTTTTTAATGGCAAAAATATACCAACTTGAAATTTTGTATTTTGCTAATGTACAAAGAGAATATAACGGTCCCCTTTGTACGGTTTCTAAACGCCACTGACGATTTCCGTAAGATATTGTCCTTCACAGACCAGTCTGAGCTTCTGTAAAAGCCCAACCTGCCTTCCTTTCTATCAACCGAATTCATCAGTCTCTTCAGAAGTCCTGTCGGATGTTTTCTTTGTTGGCCTCTCCGTGCTGCTGCTTCATTTGAAAGACTTCATTTTCTAACTGCACAATAGTCCTTTCAATCTCATAATTCTTACTGACCAGGGACACCCAATTTGACTCCGTTTCCCTTAACTTAGATCCAGCTGTGAGTTGCATGTTCTTCCGCTGCCAGTTTAAGTCTTGAATATGTTTCCTTAACTTCTGGAGCTCTTTCTGTGCCCGTTCAATCATATGAACTAGATTTTCATTGTACGCTTTCCAGGCGTTGCACCCGTGCTGCGACATTAGCTCCAGATTCTCGATTCGAACCGCTTGGTGCTCTAACTGGGCCATAGAATTGTTTACACACTCTTGCCAGGCAGTGATGTCATTTTTCTGACCTGAAGAAGGAGCTGGAGTTCATATCGTTTCATGCTGAGCAATTCAATTGGTTGTCCGGCAGCCAGTCTTTCAAACTCATTTCTCATTATGTCGGTCTCAAAAGCGGAATAATCCGGCGTTGTCAGGGAGCTCAGGTAGTTCTTAGTGGGTCGGTACCTGCGAGTTTCCTCCTCCACCAGCGCCGCAGCCGCTTCTCGCACACCAGGCGCCTCGTAACCTTGGTCAAAATACGGCAGCGCATCCACCACCACCTCTCCAGCCACCAGGCCCGTACCCGCCATGCTCCAGGCCGCCTGCGTCTCGCCCCATTCTGTTTTCTTAACGCTTGGATCCAGCCGCTCACACCATCTGGCTTTGCACTGCTTTGCCGATTTCCTAGGCAGCAATGAAGCAACCCTAGACCACTGATTTTTCCCATATTTCATAACAGCTGCTTTCAGAATTTCATCCTCGGTATTCCTCCACACGCCCCCCTTAATCACAATTCGAGGAATTTTGGCGGCGCGGTGTGTCGGCAAGTGGCCGAGAGGAGCTTCAGAAAAATAGCAACGGCGCTCCGCCTGCAGGACCGAGAGCCGCCACTTCCTCCGGGCACGACGTTCTGCTATAGCAGCTTTCTTCTAAGCTCACCTTCTCTCGGTAGCTAAGCCTGGGCACCTGGGAGTGGTGTGTGTCACCTTGTGGCTTCTCGGGTTTGATTGACATCAAGCTTGAGGCTTACCCCCCCCACGCTCACCCCACCCACGCTTTTAAGATCCCAGCTGCTCCCGGGAGAGTCTCATTTGCACTGAAGTGAGATCACAAGTTAAGGAGGCTTCATGACTTCATTACCTTGGAGTCAAGTTCTCTTCATCCTACTCAAGCATCCTTGGGCCCCTCTCAAGTGATTCTTTTCAGTACTCCTCCATCCTCCCCTTCTCTACCCATCTCCTGCCTCCAGGCCCTCGGTGCGTAGGGTGTATGTAGGCGCACAGGTGCGGTATCCTGGCGCAGCCTCCGCTTGTACTCCATCCAGGGCTTCAGCAGGTTGCTGGGTGTTCAGCCAGCTCATTGCTGCTATCTGCTGGGTGTTCCTGGTGAGCACCCGCATCTTCCGTGTCCACCTCCCGGTGATGGGCACCTGACTCTCCTCCAACTGTGCCCCCTAAAAGAGGGCTTACAGCTGCTTATGCTGCCCCTCAGAATGTGAGATGTAAGAAGAGAGGGGGTGGTGGGTGTAGACAAGCCAGCCCTCAGCTCAAACCCTGAAGGACACGTAGGGCCGAGAGGGCCCCAGAATGGCTTGCCAGGGCTTGGGCTGATAGAGAAGGCCGCCTCCCACACCAGGGCTGCAGGCGGCCGGGGTATGCCGTGCCCGGTGGCAATGGGGCACGGGCCCCTCTGAAGGTTCCCTCATACTCTGCCTCCTCAAAAGGAAGGAGGTCTCAGCCCTGGCTGCTGTGGCTCAGTGGATTGAGCATCAGCCTGCGAACCAAGTGTCGCTGGTTTGATTCCCAGGCAGGGTACATGACTAGGTTGCACGTCAGTTCCCCAGCTGTGGGGGGCTCGTGAGAGGCAACCACACAGTGATGTTTCTTTCCCTCTCTTTCTCCTTTCCCCTCTCTAAAAAGAAATAAATTAAATAAATAAATCAATAAACTGTTTTAAAAAAATTCAGAGCCAAGACTCAAATTTAAAAGCAGCAGAAGAAGAAGCAGCTCTTTAAGGAGTTCCAGTCCTTCTTTTACAAAAGAGGAAGCCGAGGCCAAGATGGTGGCTACTGTCTGGAGAAACTTGGTCATTTCTTTAATGAAACTAAGCTAAGAAGAAGCTGAGTTGGGTGACCTAAAGAGATGGCTTTCATCAGAGCTCCGTGGTGATTAGAGGAACGTTGACTCCTTTGGGCTGAGTGGAGTCTTGTCTAAGGGCCCCCTAGAGCTCTCTGATGCAGCAGGGATGTGACTATTGTAACTGTAGATCTCTGGCAACCCAGTTCCAATGCCCTAGGGGCTCAATACATTCATCTCCTCACTGTGGGAGAATGCAGCCCACTGACCTTGAATGTGTTTTGCTCACAAGAGAGTTCCTTCCTTACTCCTCGTCTGTGTGTACAGGTAGGCCACCTGTAACCTCCCAAGCTATGACAAGTGTTCCTACAATGCGAAGTTATATACATCACATGCCTTTGACCCCGTGGCTCGTGAGATTCACCTTTGTACTGTGGGCATCCCATTGAGCCATGCTGTACTTCGGGCTCCCTGGGAAGAAGTCTGAGATGAGGTCTCAGGGCAGGCAGGTAGTGTGTCAGGGAGGTCATCCTGGGAGGCAGCGGGTAGCAGAAGGAAGGAAATAGAAACAAGGACATATCGAGGCGGCTTCTGTGAGACACTGGGACCACCTGTGAGAGGTGTACGCATGCTTTGTAGAACTGGCCACCCAAGGGGTGGGGACCAGTGGGAAGCCTCTTTAGGCACTAGTTTTGTTTTTGGTTTTCGTTTTTCTTTTCATTTGTTCGTTGGTTCTCCATTAAGTGAGGCTCGAATCTGGGCTTGAAGTCAGCTACACTTGGGAGCGGCACCTGTGCATCTGTGGTGAAAGCTAAATCTCTGGGCAGAAAGCAAAGCTGTACTGAAGCCCGCAGAGGTTGCGGTCAGAGGTACAGCGTCGGTATTATGTACCCGAGAGGGACTTCATTGCTAGTATGTGCTGAGATGCAAAAAACAAGACAAAACCCTGCACATTTGCATTTATTATACTTATATACCAATATACACGATTTTCTTATTTTCAGTTACAATCTAGAAATTAAATATGAAAACAAAGAATGGTTTTCTTTTTTTTCAAACAACACACATGAATATTTCTTTCAAAAGCAAAACGCAAAATGTCTTTAACGTTAGTTAGAACCTCCAACAGCTGGCTTTGCAAAACATCTTAGCAGTCATAGCAAACAATCTTGCAGCGCTGAAGGCATAAACACTTCACGACGCTTGCAAAAAATGTTTTGATAAGCGACTTGTTTTGGATGCACGACACCTCACACCTTTTTTTCTCGTCAAGGGAGCCGTATCTATATCGTCATTAGCATTTCCTCCAGTTTTTGTTTGAAATTGAAGTTTCGGGTGTAAAGGCTTATGCACACCCGTAGAGATGCCAACACCTTTTTATTTGTTCTGACACTGACTGCATTGATATTTCTAAGAAACCTTCTGCGCCTTGTTTTCGCATTGCCATTTATCAGGTGAATAGCCTGAGCACCTTTCGTGCAGTATTCAGAAGTGTGTAGAATATAACTGTCGGCCATCTCCTGGTGTTCCTGGCCACGTTATATGTACCTATCATTCGACCGACCGTGTCAGCTCCTGACTTTGGTCGTGATGTTCTATGGTGTCAGGATTCTGCGAATCTGAATGTTTGGCGTGACTGAAATACATACTGACCTCGCTTCCTCTTTATTTTATTTAGTTATTTATTTATTCGTTTGTTTGTTTGTTTGTTTTTGCTTTTATTTTATTTTATTTCTTTTTACAATATCACTCTTTTATCTGAAAAAGTCGGGGTCAGTGGGGACTGGGGCGGGGGGTTCTGGGGTTAAGTATGCAAAGCACCTCAGTCCTTCGGGTAGTTTCGTGTCAGTTCTACAAAGTCACCTCTGGCTTCCCGGCGCCAGTGAGCCAGCAACCCTCCCTCCTGGGTCTCAGTCACAGGGTGGCCTCGGGCAGGGCAGAGAGAGGAGACGACAACCTCGACAAGGCGACATCAGTATCCAAGGACTACTTGCAGGGGGGCTTTTTCCGGGACTAGGGATCACTTCATGAACGCCACCTCTGGAATTTCACCCTTGGCCTTGAGATGAGTAAAGGCCTGCGCGGATCTGGTGTAGTCCCAGTTGTTGTCCTGAAGGCACTTGTGGGACCATTCGAGGTTCATGCCGGACTGTGTGGAGAAGGCCTGCAGCACTTCCTGCTGCTGCGGGGAGAGGGCGGGCGCTGGGCTGGAGGAGGGCGCGGGCGCAGGCATGGCGAAAGCTCTCGGGATCTCATCGGAGCTGGCGTTCCGCACAAACAGCTCGTCGTTTACAATGCACAGCCCTGAATTGCTGGCTGGAACAGCGACGAACGTCCGCGTGAAGGCTCGCAAAGAGTCCCGAGACTTTCCATCCACTTCCTTGAAGACCCCGTTGACAGAAAAACACAGCAATGTGTGGGTTTGGGCGCTTATGTCTACCACAAAGGAACTGACGTCGTGCTGAGTTCTGGGCAACTCGTTGAGGAAGGCAACGACGCTGAGCCGTGTGTGCTTCAGCAGGCGAAACCGCAGGGCCGGGTCTTTCAGTTTCTTCACGTTCCTGCTATCCTTGAAGTACTCGGCCAGGCTGCTTCGGGAAGGGTTCCGGGGGGTGAAAGGGATGCTCAGGGAGCAGCAGGCTCCATCGTGGTAGGCGTCCAGGAGCCGCTGCCGGTTTCCAGAGTCATAAATGTCATAGTACTGCTGCAAGAAGTGCAGGACCAGATCCTTCAGCGTCTCTGTTCCAAGATAGCTTCCCTTGCAGGGCGGTAACGCCGTGGGGGCTTCAAGGTCAAAGGCGATTGGTGGGGGCAACTCATGGCCATCCAGGCGTAATACTTTGGGAAAGCGTTCACGAATGGCGCTGACGTAGGCGGACTGATCGCGGAAGGCGTCGCTCAGGGGGTTTCCTACGAGCCACACTTCCTCTAGCTTCAGCCCTTTTACCTTGTCCAGTTCCCGCTCAGATCTCAACTCGTTTCCGGAGAGGCTTAGGACCTTCAGGTTGGGTGCTTTCTGCACAATGCTGGACATGTCATCCAGCCTATAGAGCTTGTTATTACTCAAGTTCAAGGACAAGAGCTCAGGGAGGTTTTCCCCAATGATTTGCAGGGTGGCTGCCATCCAGCTTCTACGATGGAGGACAACATCGATGTTCTGGGCCACCAGGTCTGGGTCTGAACGGAGGCCCTGGAGGTCAAGCGCTTTTTGGGAGCCATCGTACCGTTTGCTCATGATCAGCTTCAGCTGCTCCACCTGCTCTGGCTTCAGTTCATTCTGTACAGGAAGTGGCGGAGGAGAGGAGTTGACGATGATAGAGAGCCTTCGGTTCTCCTGATCCAAAATCTTAGCGTTGACAGCCTCCAATGCAGAGGCGGTAGTAGCATCCTCAACAAAGAACTGGGCCCGTGTGTTTTCGTAGCGATAGTCAATGGGGGTGAAAGGGACACTGCACTTGCTCCGAATCCTACTCAGGAGCCATGACTTGTCATATTTCCTGCCGTAAGGAATCGTAATCTTAAACCAGCTCTTCGAGGTCCCGTCCTGGCCGGTGCCGGCCCCTGCTCTCTGTGGAGGAACTCTGTGTCTCCGCACAGTAACGTGAATGCGGTCTCGATCACGCCAGCTATCGCCCCGGCGGTCGGGTCGCACCACATAGGGATCGTATCGTACGCGAGGAACATCCTGGGCATCACTCATTGCCACATCTCTGTCGTCGTCCTCAAGGCGGGAAGGCCGAAGGCCAGCACCTCCTCTTCCAGGCCTACGGTTCCCCTCGCCACACTTCCACCGGGAAGGACCCTGGCCTTTCTTTCTTCTTCGAGGGAAACTGACGCGATCATCGTGCTCGCTGTAGGACTTGCCCCCGTCCGCCATGGCACAGAGAGAAGCGGGTCGGGCTCAGGCGCAGGCCGAAACGCCACCAGACGTCCGAACGCCCAGGTACCCCAGGTCGAGTTGTTACAGAAACAGGGGAGTCCAAAACTGCCCGGAGTTTGCGGCTGGGTGATGGGGAGAAATAAGCGGCTTTCAGAATGCCTCCACACGCCTGAGGCCGGTGGCTGGTGTCTTTGCTTATGCAAACTTGCTTGGATGCTTCCAAGGCCTCAGGTGGATGGGAGGGGTCTTGAACCAGGGCACGGTATGGAAAGCACACAGAGCCTACGTGGGGTTCTGCCAATGGTCAGAACTATTGGCAACACCCACTGCGTCAGAGGACGCACTCAGGGATATGTAGGCAGCTGCGAACACTGTAGGGCGGGGGGTGGGGGTGGGGGCACGCTCTGGGGCTGTCTCCCTCGCTGGTGAGTGTTCGCAGAGGTGCTCTGGAGAAGGAGAGGAGATCCACGCGGCTCACAGAAAGAAGAACGGTTTGCAAGGAGGCTGAGAATCCAGGTGGCCCTACATTGAGAGCTGGAGGGCACCACAGCACAGAAAGGACCTCCCCAATCAGATGGAGTGACTGGCGGCTGCTGGTAAAGATGAACGGTGCCTAAGAGGGAGGGAAACGGTGTTTCCGACCCCTCCCCCCGCAAAACTGGCTAGGTTTGGTAGACGGAAGGCAAGGATATGTGTACCTGTTAAATAAACAATTTTCTTTTCACTCAACTGTAATACTCAGAGTTATAATTTTGGCGGCGGGCAATCGGACCCCTAACTAAAGGGCCCGTGGGTTTGTTTTCAATTGGAGCAGCCCAGGGGCTCTGTAACAGAAGTCTCGCTTCCTCTTGGCCAAATGCAAGAGTCTTTCCTCTTCTTCTCTGGACCATTCTGTTATTTTTTTTTTTTTTCTTAAGTCTTGACTGGTCATCAAGAATTTGTGTAGAACTATCTTTATTTGAAAAATATATAAACCCAAAGTTTCCAACTTCCTGTACATGTTGAAGATTTTCAACAAAGATCTCTTGAATACAAAATATGGTCCAAGTGACTCAAAATTAATTCTATGATACAGTATTCTAAAGTTGTATTATTTTGAAAGTCTCGAGATTTTTTTAATGGCAAAAATATACCAACTTGAAATTTTGTATTTTGCTAATGTACAAAGAGAATATAACGGTCCCCTTTGTACGGTTTCTAAACGCCACTGACGATTTCCGTAAGATGTTGTCCTTCACAGACCAGTCTGAGCTTCTGTAAAAGCCCAACCTGCCTTCCTTTCTATCAACCGAATTCATCAGTCTCTTCAGAAGTCCTGTCGGATGTTTTCTTTGTTGGCCTCTCCGTGCTGCTGCTTCATTTGAAAGACTTCATTTTCTAACTGCACAATAGTCCTTTCAATCTCATAATTCTTACTGACCAGGGACACCCAATTTGACTCCGTTTCCCTTAACTTAGATCCAGCTGTGAGTTGCATGTTCTTCCGCTGCCAGTTTAAATCTTGAATATGTTTCCTTAACTTCTGGAGTTCTTTCTGTGCCCGTTCAATCATATGAACTAGATTTTCATTGTACGCTTTCAAGGCGTTGCACCCGTGCTGCGACATTAGCTCCAGATTCTCGATTCGAACCGCTTGGTGCTCTAACTGGGCCATAGAATTGTTTACACACTCTTGCCAGGCAGTGATGTCATTTTTCTGACCTGAAGAAGGAGCTGGAGTTCATATCGTTTCATGCTGAGCAATTCAATTGGTTGTCCGGCAGCCAGTCTTTCAAACTCATTTCTCATTATGTCGGTCTCAAAAGCGGAATAATCCGGCGCTGTCAGGGAGCTCAGGTAGTTCTTAGTGGGTCGGTACCTGCGAGTTTCCTCCTCCACCAGCGCCGCAGCCGCTTCTCGCACACCAGGCGCCTCGTAACCTTGGTCAAAATACGGCAGCGCATCCACCACCACCTCTCCAGCCACCAGGCCCGTACCCGCCATGCTCCAGGCCGCCTGCGTCTCGCCCCATTCTGTTTTCTTAACGCTTGGATCCAGCCGCTCACACCATCTGGCTTTGCACTGCTTTGCCGATTTCCTAGGCAGCAATGAAGCAACCCTAGACCACTGATTTTTCCCATATTTCATAACAGCTGCTTTCAGAATTTCATCCTCGGTATTCCTCCACACGCCCCCCTTAATCACAATTCGAGGAATTTTGGCGGCGCGGTGTGTCGGCAAGTGGCCGAGAGGAGCTTCAGAAAAATAGCAACGGCGCTCCGCCTGCAGGACCGAGAGCCGCCACTTCCTCCGGGCACGACGTTCTGCTATAGCAGCTTTCTTCTAAGCTCACCTTCTCTCGGTAGCTAAGCCTGGGCACCTGGGAGTGGTGTGTGTCACCTTGTGGCTTCTCGGGTTTGATTGACATCAAGCTTGAGGCTTACCCCCCCCACGCTCACCCCACCCACGCTTTTAAGATCCCAGCTGCTCCCGGGAGAGTCTCATTTGCACTGAAGTGAGATCACAAGTTAAGGAGGCTTCATGACTTCATTACCTTGGAGTCAAGTTCTCTTCATCCTACTCAAGCATCCTTGGGCCCCTCTCAAGTGATTCTTTTCAGTACTCCTCCATCCTCCCCTTCTCTACCCATCTCCTGCCTCCAGGCCCTCGGTGCGTAGGGTGTATGTAGGCGCACAGGTGCGGTATCCTGGCGCAGCCTCCGCTTGTACTCCATCCAGGGCTTCAGCAGGTTGCTGGGTGTTCAGCCAGCTCATTGCTGCTATCTGCTGGGTGTTCCTGGTGAGCACCCGCATCTTCCGTGTCCACCTCCCGGTGATGGGCACCTGACTCTCCTCCAACTGTGCCCCCTAAAAGAGGGCTTACAGCTGCTTATGCTGCCCCTCAGAATGTGAGATGTAAGAAGAGAGGGGGTGGTGGGTGTAGACAAGCCAGCCCTCAGCTCAAACCCTGAAGGACACGTAGGGCCGAGAGGGCCCCAGAATGGCTTGCCAGGGCTTGGGCTGATAGAGAAGGCCGCCTCCCACACCAGGGCTGCAGGCGGCCGGGGTATGCCGTGCCCGGTGGCAATGGGGCACGGGCCCCTCTGAAGGTTCCCTCATACTCTGCCTCCTCAAAAGGAAGGAGGTCTCAGCCCTGGCTGCTGTGGCTCAGTGGATTGAGCATCAGCCTGCGAACCAAGTGTCGCTGGTTTGATTCCCAGGCAGGGTACATGACTAGGTTGCACGTCAGTTCCCCAGCTGTGGGGGGCTCGTGAGAGGCAACCACACAGTGATGTTTCTTTCCCTCTCTTTCTCCTTTCCCCTCTCTAAAAAGAAATAAATTAAATAAATAAATCAATAAACTGTTTTAAAAAAATTCAGAGCCAAGACTCAAATTTAAAAGCAGCAGAAGAAGAAGCAGCTCTTTAAGGAGTTCCAGTCCTTCTTTTACAAAAGAGGAAGCCGAGGCCAAGATGGTGGCTACTGTCTGGAGAAACTTGGTCATTTCTTTAATGAAAATAAGCTAAGAAGAAGCTGAGTTGGGTGACCTAAAGAGATGGCTTTCATCAGAGCTCCGTGGTGATTAGAGGAACGTTGACTCCTTTGGGCTGAGTGGAGTCTTGTCTAAGGGCCCCCTAGAGCTCTCTGATGCAGCAGGGATGTGACTATTGTAACTGTAGATCTCTGGCAACCCAGTTCCAATGCCCTAGGGGCTCAATACATTCATCTCCTCACTGTGGGAGAATGCAGCCCACTGACCTTGAATGTGTTTTGCTCACAAGAGAGTTCCTTCCTTACTCCTCGTCTGTGTGTACAGGTAGGCCACCTGTAACCTCCCAAGCTATGACAAGTGTTCCTACAATGCGAAGTTATATACATCACATGCCTTTGACCCCGTGGCTCGTGAGATTCACCTTTGTACTGTGGGCATCCCATTGAGCCATGCTGTACTTCGGGCTCCCTGGGAAGAAGTCTGAGATGAGGTCTCAGGGCAGGCAGGTAGTGTGTCAGGGAGGTCATCCTGGGAGGCAGCGGGTAGCAGAAGGAAGGAAATAGAAACAAGGACATATCGAGGCGGCTTCTGTGAGACACTGGGACCACCTGTGAGAGGTGTACGCATGCTTTGTAGAACTGGCCACCCAAGGGGTGGGGACCAGTGGGAAGCCTCTTTAGGCACTAGTTTTGTTTTTGGTTTTCGTTTTTCTTTTCATTTGTTCGTTGGTTCTCCATTAAGTGAGGCTCGAATCTGGGCTTGAAGTCAGCTACACTTGGGAGCGGCACCTGTGCATCTGTGGTGAAAGCTAAATCTCTGGGCAGAAAGCAAAGCTGTACTGAAGCCCGCAGAGGTTGCGGTCAGAGGTACAGCGTCGGTATTATGTACCCGAGAGGGACTTCATTGCTAGTATGTGCTGAGATGCAAAAAACAAGACAAAACCCTGCACATTTGCATTTATTATACTTATATACCAATATACACGATTTTCTTATTTTCAGTTACAATCTAGAAATTAAATATGAAAACAAAGAATGGTTTTCTTTTTTTTCAAACAACACACATGAATATTTCTTTCAAAAGCAAAACGCAAAATGTCTTTAACGTTAGTTAGAACCTCCAACAGCTGGCTTTGCAAAACATCTTAGCAGTCATAGCAAACAATCTTGCAGCGCTGAAGGCATAAACACTTCACGACGCTTGCAAAAAATGTTTTGATAAGCGACTTGTTTTGGATGCACGACACCTCACACCTTTTTTTCTCGTCAAGGGAGCCGTATCTATATCGTCATTAGCATTTCCTCCAGTTTTTGTTTGAAATTGAAGTTTCGGGTGTAAAGGCTTATGCACACCCGTAGAGATGCCAACACCTTTTTATTTGTTCTGACACTGACTGCATTGATATTTCTAAGAAACCTTCTGCGCCTTGTTTTCGCATTGCCATTTAGCAGGTGAATAGCCTGAGCACCTTTCGTGCAGTATTCAGAAGTGTGTAGAATATAACTGTCGGCCATCTCCTGGTGTTCCTGGCCACGTTATATGTACCTATCATTCGACCCACCGTGTCAGCTCCTGACTTTGGTCGTGATGTTCTATGGTGTCAGGATTCTGCGAATCTGAATGTTTGGCGTGACTGAAATACATACTGACCTCGCTTCCTCTTTATTTTATTTAGTTATTTATTTATTCGTTTGTTTGTTTGTTTGTTTTTGCTTTTATTTTATTTTATTTCTTTTTACAATATCACTCTTTTATCAGAAAAAGTCGGGGTCAGTGGGGACTGGGGCGGGGGGTTCTGGGGTTAAGTATGCAAAGCACCTCAGTCCTTCGGGTAGTTTCGTGTCAGTTCTACAAAGTCACCTCTGGCTTCCCGGCGCCAGTGAGCCAGCAACCCTCCCTCCTGGGTCTCAGTCACAGGGTGGCCTCGGGCAGGGCAGAGAGAGGAGACGACAACCTCGACAAGGCGACATCAGTATCCAAGGACTACTTGCAGGGGGGCTTTTTCCGGGACTAGGAATCACTTCATGAACGCCACCTCTGGAATTTCACCCTTGGCCTTGAGATGAGTAAAGGCCTGCGCGGATCTGGTGTAGTCCCAGTTGTTGTCCTGAAGGCACTTGTGGGACCATTCGAGGTTCATGCCGGACTGTGTGGAGAAGGCCTGCAGCACTTCCTGCTGCTGCGGGGAGAGGGCGGGCGCTGGGCTGGAGGAGGGCGCGGGCGCAGGCATGGCGAAAGCTCTCGGGATCTCATCGGAGCTGGCGTTCCGCACAAACAGCTCGTCGTTTACAATGCACAGCCCTGAATTGCTGGCTGGAACAGCGACGAACGTCCGCGTGAAGGCTCGCAAAGAGTCCCGAGACTTTCCATCCACTTCCTTGAAGACCCCGTTGACAGAAAAACACAGCAATGTGTGGGTTTGGGCGCTTATGTCTACCACAAAGGAACTGACGTCGTGCTGAGTTCTGGGCAACTCGTTGAGGAAGGCAACGACGCTGAGCCGTGTGTGCTTCAGCAGGCGAAACCGCAGGGCCGGGTCTTTCAGTTTCTTCACGTTCCTGCTATCCTTGAAGTACTCGGCCAGGCTGCTTCGGGAAGGGTTCCGGGGGGTGAAAGGGATGCTCAGGGAGCAGCAGGCTCCATCGTGGTAGGCGTCCAGGAGCCGCTGCCGGTTTCCAGAGTCATAAATGGCATAGTACTGCTGCAAGAAGTGCAGGACCAGATCCTTCAGCGTCTCTGTTCCAAGATAGCTTCCCTTGCAGGGCGGTAACGCCGTGGGGGCTTCAAGGTCAAAGGCGATTGGTGGGGGCAACTCATGGCCATCCAGGCGTAATACTTTGGGAAAGCGTTCACGAATGGCGCTGACGTAGGCGGACTGATCGCGGAAGGCGTCGCTCAGGGGGTTTCCTACGAGCCACACTTCCTCTAGCTTCAGCCCTTTTACCTTGTCCAGTTCCCGCTCAGATCTCAACTCGTTTCCGGAGAGGCTTAGGACCTTCAGGTTGGGTGCTTTCTGCACAATGCTGGACATGTCATCCAGCCTATAGAGCTTGTTATTACTCAAGTTCAAGGACAAGAGCTCAGGGAGGTTTTCCCCAATGATTTGCAGGGTGGCTGCCATCCAGCTTCTACGATGGAGGACAACATCGATGTTCTGGGCCACCAGGTCTGGGTCTGAACGGAGGCCCTGGAGGTCAAGCGCTTTTTGGGAGCCATCGTACCGTTTGCTCATGATCAGCTTCAGCTGCTCCACCTGCTCTGGCTTCAGTTCATTCTGTACAGGAAGTGGCGGAGGAGAGGAGTTGACGATGATAGAGAGCCTTCGGTTCTCCTGATCCAAAATCTTAGCGTTGACAGCCTCCAATGCAGAGGCGGTAGTAGCATCCTCAACAAAGAACTGGGCCCGTGTGTTTTCGTAGCGATAGTCAATGGGGGTGAAAGGGACACTGCACTTGCTCCGAATCCTACTCAGGAGCCATGACTTGTCATATTTCCTGCCGTAAGGAATCGTAATCTTAAACCAGCTCTTCGAGGTCCCGTCCTGGCCGGTGCCGGCCCCTGCTCTCTGTGGAGGAACTCTGTGTCTCCGCACAGTAACGTGAATGCGGTCTCGATCACGCCAGCTATCGCCCCGGCGGTCGGGTCGCACCACATAGGGATCGTATCGTACGCGAGGAACATCCTGGGCATCACTCATTGCCACATCTCTGTCGTCGTCCTCAAGGCGGGAAGGCCGAAGGCCAGCACCTCCTCTTCCAGGCCTACGGTTCCCCTCGCCACACTTCCACCGGGAAGGACCCTGGCCTTTCTTTCTTCTTCGAGGGAAACTGACGCGATCATCGTGCTCGCTGTAGGACTTGCCCCCGTCCGCCATGGCACAGAGAGAAGCGGGTCGGGCTCAGGCGCAGGCCGAAACGCCACCAGACGTCCGAACGCCCAGGTACCCCAGGTCGAGTTGTTACAGAAACAGGGGAGTCCAAAACTGCCCGGAGTTTGCGGCTGGGTGATGGGGAGAAATAAGCGGCTTTCAGAATGCCTCCACACGCCTGAGGCCGGTGGCTGGTGTCTTTGCTTATGCAAACTTGCTTGGATGCTTCCAAGGCCTCAGGTGGATGGGAGGGGTCTTGAACCAGGGCACGGTATGGAAAGCACACAGAGCCTACGTGGGGTTCTGCCAATGGTCAGAACTATTGGCAACACCCACTGCGTCAGAGGACGCACTCAGGGATATGTAGGCAGCTGCGAACACTGTAGGGCGGGGGGTGGGGTTGGGGGCACGCTCTGGGGCTGTCTCCCTCGCTGGTGAGTGTTCGCAGAGGTGCTCTGGAGAAGGAGAGGAGATCCACGCGGCTCACAGAAAGAAGAACGGTTTGCAAGGAGGCTGAGAATCCAGGTGGCCCTACATTGAGAGCTGGAGGGCACCACAGCACAGAAAGGACCTCCCCAATCAGATGGAGTGACTGGCGGCTGCTGGTAAAGATGAACGGTGCCTAAGAGGGAGGGAAACGGTGTTTCCGACCCCTCCCCCCGCAAAACTGGCTAGGTTTGGTAGACGGAAGGCAAGGATATGTGTACCTGTTAAATAAACAATTTTCTTTTCACTCAACTGTAATACTCAGAGTTATAATTTTGGCGGCGGGCAATCGGACCCCTAACTAAAGGGCCCGTGGGTTTGTTTTCAATTGGAGCAGCCCAGGGGCTCTGTAACAGAAGTCTCGCTTCCTCTTGGCCAAATGCAAGAGTCTTTCCTCTTCTTCTCTGGACCATTCTGTTATTTTTTTTTTTTTCTTAAGTCTTGACTGGTCATCAAGAATTTGTGTAGAACTATCTTTATTTGAAAAATATATAAACCCAAAGTTTCCAACTTCTTGTACATGTTGAAGATTTTCAACAAAGATCTCTTGAATACAAAATATGGTCCAAGTGACTCAAAATTAATTCTATGATACAGTATTCTAAAGTTGTATTATTTTGAAAGTCTCGAGATTTTTTTAATGGCAAAAATATACCAACTTGAAATTTTGTATTTTGCTAATGTACAAAGAGAATATAACGGTCCCCTTTGTACGGTTTCTAAACGCCACTGACGATTTCCGTAAGATATTGTCCTTCACAGACCAGTCTGAGCTTCTGTAAAAGCCCAACCTGCCTTCCTTTCTATCAACCGAATTCATCAGTCTCTTCAGAAGTCCTGTCGGATGTTTTCTTTGTTGGCCTCTCCGTGCTGCTGCTTCATTTGAAAGACTTCATTTTCTAACTGCACAATAGTCCTTTCAATCTCATAATTCTTACTGACCAGGGACACCCAATTTGACTCCGTTTCCCTTAACTTAGATCCAGCTGTGAGTTGCATGTTCTTCCGCTGCCAGTTTAAGTCTTGAATATGTTTCCTTAACTTCTGGAGCTCTTTCTGTGCCCGTTCAATCATATGAACTAGATTTTCATTGTACGCTTTCCAGGCGTTGCACCCGTGCTGCGACATTAGCTCCAGATTCTCGATTCGAACCGCTTGGTGCTCTAACTGGGCCATAGAATTGTTTACACACTCTTGCCAGGCAGTGATGTCATTTTTCTGACCTGAAGAAGGAGCTGGAGTTCATATCGTTTCATGCTGAGCAATTCAATTGGTTGTCCGGCAGCCAGTCTTTCAAACTCATTTCTCATTATGTCGGTCTCAAAAGCGGAATAATCCGGCGTTGTCAGGGAGCTCAGGTAGTTCTTAGTGGGTCGGTACCTGCGAGTTTCCTCCTCCACCAGCGCCGCAGCCGCTTCTCGCACACCAGGCGCCTCGTAACCTTGGTCAAAATACGGCAGCGCATCCACCACCACCTCTCCAGCCACCAGGCCCGTACCCGCCATGCTCCAGGCCGCCTGCGTCTCGCCCCATTCTGTTTTCTTAACGCTTGGATCCAGCCGCTCACACCATCTGGCTTTGCACTGCTTTGCCGATTTCCTAGGCAGCAATGAAGCAACCCTAGACCACTGATTTTTCCCATATTTCATAACAGCTGCTTTCAGAATTTCATCCTCGGTATTCCTCCACACGCCCCCCTTAATCACAATTCGAGGAATTTTGGCGGCGCGGTGTGTCGGCAAGTGGCCGAGAGGAGCTTCAGAAAAATAGCAACGGCGCTCCGCCTGCAGGACCGAGAGCCGCCACTTCCTCCGGGCACGACGTTCTGCTATAGCAGCTTTCTTCTAAGCTCACCTTCTCTCGGTAGCTAAGCCTGGGCACCTGGGAGTGGTGTGTGTCACCTTGTGGCTTCTCGGGTTTGATTGACATCAAGCTTGAGGCTTACCCCCCCCACGCTCACCCCACCCACGCTTTTAAGATCCCAGCTGCTCCCGGGAGAGTCTCATTTGCACTGAAGTGAGATCACAAGTTAAGGAGGCTTCATGACTTCATTACCTTGGAGTCAAGTTCTCTTCATCCTACTCAAGCATCCTTGGGCCCCTCTCAAGTGATTCTTTTCAGTACTCCTCCATCCTCCCCTTCTCTACCCATCTCCTGCCTCCAGGCCCTCGGTGCGTAGGGTGTATGTAGGCGCACAGGTGCGGTATCCTGGCGCAGCCTCCGCTTGTACTCCATCCAGGGCTTCAGCAGGTTGCTGGGTGTTCAGCCAGCTCATTGCTGCTATCTGCTGGGTGTTCCTGGTGAGCACCCGCATCTTCCGTGTCCACCTCCCGGTGATGGGCACCTGACTCTCCTCCAACTGTGCCCCCTAAAAGAGGGCTTACAGCTGCTTATGCTGCCCCTCAGAATGTGAGATGTAAGAAGAGAGGGGGTGGTGGGTGTAGACAAGCCAGCCCTCAGCTCAAACCCTGAAGGACACGTAGGGCCGAGAGGGCCCCAGAATGGCTTGCCAGGGCTTGGGCTGATAGAGAAGGCCGCCTCCCACACCAGGGCTGCAGGCGGCCGGGGTATGCCGTGCCCGGTGGCAATGGGGCACGGGCCCCTCTGAAGGTTCCCTCATACTCTGCCTCCTCAAAAGGAAGGAGGTCTCAGCCCTGGCTGCTGTGGCTCAGTGGATTGAGCATCAGCCTGCGAACCAAGTGTCGCTGGTTTGATTCCCAGGCAGGGTACATGACTAGGTTGCACGTCAGTTCCCCAGCTGTGGGGGGCTCGTGAGAGGCAACCACACAGTGATGTTTCTTTCCCTCTCTTTCTCCTTTCCCCTCTCTAAAAAGAAATAAATTAAATAAATAAATCAATAAACTGTTTTAAAAAAATTCAGAGCCAAGACTCAAATTTAAAAGCAGCAGAAGAAGAAGCAGCTCTTTAAGGAGTTCCAGTCCTTCTTTTACAAAAGAGGAAGCCGAGGCCAAGATGGTGGCTACTGTCTGGAGAAACTTGGTCATTTCTTTAATGAAACTAAGCTAAGAAGAAGCTGAGTTGGGTGACCTAAAGAGATGGCTTTCATCAGAGCTCCGTGGTGATTAGAGGAACGTTGACTCCTTTGGGCTGAGTGGAGTCTTGTCTAAGGGCCCCCTAGAGCTCTCTGATGCAGCAGGGATGTGACTATTGTAACTGTAGATCTCTGGCAACCCAGTTCCAATGCCCTAGGGGCTCAATACATTCATCTCCTCACTGTGGGAGAATGCAGCCCACTGACCTTGAATGTGTTTTGCTCACAAGAGAGTTCCTTCCTTACTCCTCGTCTGTGTGTACAGGTAGGCCACCTGTAACCTCCCAAGCTATGACAAGTGTTCCTACAATGCGAAGTTATATACATCACATGCCTTTGACCCCGTGGCTCGTGAGATTCACCTTTGTACTGTGGGCATCCCATTGAGCCATGCTGTACTTCGGGCTCCCTGGGAAGAAGTCTGAGATGAGGTCTCAGGGCAGGCAGGTAGTGTGTCAGGGAGGTCATCCTGGGAGGCAGCGGGTAGCAGAAGGAAGGAAATAGAAACAAGGACATATCGAGGCGGCTTCTGTGAGACACTGGGACCACCTGTGAGAGGTGTACGCATGCTTTGTAGAACTGGCCACCCAAGGGGTGGGGACCAGTGGGAAGCCTCTTTAGGCACTAGTTTTGTTTTTGGTTTTCGTTTTTCTTTTCATTTGTTCGTTGGTTCTCCATTAAGTGAGGCTCGAATCTGGGCTTGAAGTCAGCTACACTTGGGAGCGGCACCTGTGCATCTGTGGTGAAAGCTAAATCTCTGGGCAGAAAGCAAAGCTGTACTGAAGCCCGCAGAGGTTGCGGTCAGAGGTACAGCGTCGGTATTATGTACCCGAGAGGGACTTCATTGCTAGTATGTGCTGAGATGCAAAAAACAAGACAAAACCCTGCACATTTGCATTTATTATACTTATATACCAATATACACGATTTTCTTATTTTCAGTTACAATCTAGAAATTAAATATGAAAACAAAGAATGGTTTTCTTTTTTTTCAAACAACACACATGAATATTTCTTTCAAAAGCAAAACGCAAAATGTCTTTAACGTTAGTTAGAACCTCCAACAGCTGGCTTTGCAAAACATCTTAGCAGTCATAGCAAACAATCTTGCAGCGCTGAAGGCATAAACACTTCACGACGCTTGCAAAAAATGTTTTGATAAGCGACTTGTTTTGGATGCACGACACCTCACACCTTTTTTTCTCGTCAAGGGAGCCGTATCTATATCGTCATTAGCATTTCCTCCAGTTTTTGTTTGAAATTGAAGTTTCGGGTGTAAAGGCTTATGCACACCCGTAGAGATGCCAACACCTTTTTATTTGTTCTGACACTGACTGCATTGATATTTCTAAGAAACCTTCTGCGCCTTGTTTTCGCATTGCCATTTAGCAGGTGAATAGCCTGAGCACCTTTCGTGCAGTATTCAGAAGTGTGTAGAATATAACTGTCGGCCATCTCCTGGTGTTCCTGGCCACGTTATATGTACCTATCATTCGACCCACCGTGTCAGCTCCTGACTTTGGTCGTGATGTTCTATGGTGTCAGGATTCTGCGAATCTGAATGTTTGGCGTGACTGAAATACATACTGACCTCGCTTCCTCTTTATTTTATTTAGTTATTTATTTATTCGTTTGTTTGTTTGTTTGTTTTTGCTTTTATTTTATTTTATTTCTTTTTACAATATCACTCTTTTATCTGAAAAAGTCGGGGTCAGTGGGGACTGGGGCGGGGGGTTCTGGGGTTAAGTATGCAAAGCACCTCAGTCCTTCGGGTAGTTTCGTGTCAGTTCTACAAAGTCACCTCTGGCTTCCCGGCGCCAGTGAGCCAGCAACCCTCCCTCCTGGGTCTCAGTCACAGGGTGGCCTCGGGCAGGGCAGAGAGAGGAGACGACAACCTCGACAAGGCGACATCAGTATCCAAGGACTACTTGCAGGGGGGCTTTTTCCGGGACTAGGAATCACTTCATGAACGCCACCTCTGGAATTTCACCCTTGGCCTTGAGATGAGTAAAGGCCTGCGCGGATCTGGTGTAGTCCCAGTTGTTGTCCTGAAGGCACTTGTGGGACCATTCGAGGTTCATGCCGGACTGTGTGGAGAAGGCCTGCAGCACTTCCTGCTGCTGCGGGGAGAGGGCGGGCGCTGGGCTGGAGGAGGGCGCGGGCGCAGGCATGGCGAAAGCTCTCGGGATCTCATCGGAGCTGGCGTTCCGCACAAACAGCTCGTCGTTTACAATGCACAGCCCTGAATTGCTGGCTGGAACAGCGACGAACGTCCGCGTGAAGGCTCGCAAAGAGTCCCGAGACTTTCCATCCACTTCCTTGAAGACCCCGTTGACAGAAAAACACAGCAATGTGTGGGTTTGGGCGCTTATGTCTACCACAAAGGAACTGACGTCGTGCTGAGTTCTGGGCAACTCGTTGAGGAAGGCAACGACGCTGAGCCGTGTGTGCTTCAGCAGGCGAAACCGCAGGGCCGGGTCTTTCAGTTTCTTCACGTTCCTGCTATCCTTGAAGTACTCGGCCAGGCTGCTTCGGGAAGGGTTCCGGGGGGTGAAAGGGATGCTCAGGGAGCAGCAGGCTCCATCGTGGTAGGCGTCCAGGAGCCGCTGCCGGTTTCCAGAGTCATAAATGTCATAGTACTGCTGCAAGAAGTGCAGGACCAGATCCTTCAGCGTCTCTGTTCCAAGATAGCTTCCCTTGCAGGGCGGTAACGCCGTGGGGGCTTCAAGGTCAAAGGCGATTGGTGGGGGCAACTCATGGCCATCCAGGCGTAATACTTTGGGAAAGCGTTCACGAATGGCGCTGACGTAGGCGGACTGATCGCGGAAGGCGTCGCTCAGGGGGTTTCCTACGAGCCACACTTCCTCTAGCTTCAGCCCTTTTACCTTGTCCAGTTCCCGCTCAGATCTCAACTCGTTTCCGGAGAGGCTTAGGACCTTCAGGTTGGGTGCTTTCTGCACAATGCTGGACATGTCATCCAGCCTATAGAGCTTGTTATTACTCAAGTTCAAGGACAAGAGCTCAGGGAGGTTTTCCCCAATGATTTGCAGGGTGGCTGCCATCCAGCTTCTACGATGGAGGACAACATCGATGTTCTGGGCCACCAGGTCTGGGTCTGAACGGAGGCCCTGGAGGTCAAGCGCTTTTTGGGAGCCATCGTACCGTTTGCTCATGATCAGCTTCAGCTGCTCCACCTGCTCTGGCTTCAGTTCATTCTGTACAGGAAGTGGCGGAGGAGAGGAGTTGACGATGATAGAGAGCCTTCGGTTCTCCTGATCCAAAATCTTAGCGTTGACAGCCTCCAATGCAGAGGCGGTAGTAGCATCCTCAACAAAGAACTGGGCCCGTGTGTTTTCGTAGCGATAGTCAATGGGGGTGAAAGGGACACTGCACTTGCTCCGAATCCTACTCAGGAGCCATGACTTGTCATATTTCCTGCCGTAAGGAATCGTAATCTTAAACCAGCTCTTCGAGGTCCCGTCCTGGCCGGTGCCGGCCCCTGCTCTCTGTGGAGGAACTCTGTGTCTCCGCACAGTAACGTGAATGCGGTCTCGATCACGCCAGCTATCGCCCCGGCGGTCGGGTCGCACCACATAGGGATCGTATCGTACGCGAGGAACATCCTGGGCATCACTCATTGCCACATCTCTGTCGTCGTCCTCAAGGCGGGAAGGCCGAAGGCCAGCACCTCCTCTTCCAGGCCTACGGTTCCCCTCGCCACACTTCCACCGGGAAGGACCCTGGCCTTTCTTTCTTCTTCGAGGGAAACTGACGCGATCATCGTGCTCGCTGTAGGACTTGCCCCCGTCCGCCATGGCACAGAGAGAAGCGGGTCGGGCTCAGGCGCAGGCCGAAACGCCACCAGACGTCCGAACGCCCAGGTACCCCAGGTCGAGTTGTTACAGAAACAGGGGAGTCCAAAACTGCCCGGAGTTTGCGGCTGGGTGATGGGGAGAAATAAGCGGCTTTCAGAATGCCTCCACACGCCTGAGGCCGGTGGCTGGTGTCTTTGCTTATGCAAACTTGCTTGGATGCTTCCAAGGCCTCAGGTGGATGGGAGGGGTCTTGAACCAGGGCACGGTATGGAAAGCACACAGAGCCTACGTGGGGTTCTGCCAATGGTCAGAACTATTGGCAACACCCACTGCGTCAGAGGACGCACTCAGGGATATGTAGGCAGCTGCGAACACTGTAGGGCGGGGGGTGGGGGTGGGGGCACGCTCTGGGGCTGTCTCCCTCGCTGGTGAGTGTTCGCAGAGGTGCTCTGGAGAAGGAGAGGAGATCCACGCGGCTCACAGAAAGAAGAACGGTTTGCAAGGAGGCTGAGAATCCAGGTGGCCCTACATTGAGAGCTGGAGGGCACCACAGCACAGAAAGGACCTCCCCAATCAGATGGAGTGACTGGCGGCTGCTGGTAAAGATGAACCGTGCCTAAGAGGGAGGGAAACGGTGTTTCCGACCCCTCCCCCCGCAAAACTGGCTAGGTTTGGTAGACGGAAGGCAAGGATATGTGTACCTGTTAAATAAACAATTTTCTTTTCACTCAACTGTAATACTCAGAGTTATAATTTTGGCGGCGGGCAATCGGACCCCTAACTAAAGGGCCCGTGGGTTTGTTTTCAATTGGAGCAGCCCAGGGGCTCTGTAACAGAAGTCTCGCTTCCTCTTGGCCAAATGCAAGAGTCTTTCCTCTTCTTCTCTGGACCATTCTGTTATTTTTTTTTTTTTCTTAAGTCTTGACTGGTCATCAAGAATTTGTGTAGAACTATCTTTATTTGAAAAATATATAAACCCAAAGTTTCCAACTTCCTGTACATGTTGAAGATTTTCAACAAAGATCTCTTGAATACAAAATATGGTCCAAGTGACTCAAAATTAATTCTATGATACAGTATTCTAAAGTTGTATTATTTTGAAAGTCTCGAGATTTTTTTAATGGCAAAAATATACCAACTTGAAATTTTGTATTTTGCTAATGTACAAAGAGAATATAACGGTCCCCTTTGTACGGTTTCTAAACGCCACTGACGATTTCCGTAAGATGTTGTCCTTCACAGACCAGTCTGAGCTTCTGTAAAAGCCCAACCTGCCTTCCTTTCTATCAACCGAATTCATCAGTCTCTTCAGAAGTCCTGTCGGATGTTTTCTTTGTTGGCCTCTCCGTGCTGCTGCTTCATTTGAAAGACTTCATTTTCTAACTGCACAATAGTCCTTTCAATCTCATAATTCTTACTGACCAGGGACACCCAATTTGACTCCGTTTCCCTTAACTTAGATCCAGCTGTGAGTTGCATGTTCTTCCGCTGCCAGTTTAAATCTTGAATATGTTTCCTTAACTTCTGGAGTTCTTTCTGTGCCCGTTCAATCATATGAACTAGATTTTCATTGTACGCTTTCCAGGCGTTGCACCCGTGCTGCGACATTAGCTCCAGATTCTCGATTCGAAACGCTTGGTGCTCTAACTGGGCCATAGAATTGTTTACACACTCTTGCCAGGCAGTGATGTCATTTTTCTGACCTGAAGAAGGAGCTGGAGTTCATATCGTTTCATGCTGAGCAATTCAATTGGTTGTCCGGCAGCCAGTCTTTCAAACTCATTTCTCATTATGTCGGTCTCAAAAGCGGAATAATCCGGCGTTGTCAGGGAGCTCAGGTAGTTCTTAGTGGGTCGGTACCTGCGAGTTTCCTCCTCCACCAGCGCCGCAGCCGCTTCTCGCACACCAGGCGCCTCGTAACCTTGGTCAAAATACGGCAGCGCATCCACCACCACCTCTCCAGCCACCAGGCCCGTACCCGCCATGCTCCAGGCCGCCTGCGTCTCGCCCCATTCTGTTTTCTTAACGCTTGGATCCAGCCGCTCACACCATCTGGCTTTGCACTGCTTTGCCGATTTCCTAGGCAGCAATGAAGCAACCCTAGACCACTGATTTTTCCCATATTTCATAACAGCTGCTTTCAGAATTTCATCCTCGGTATTCCTCCACACGCCCCCCTTAATCACAATTCGAGGAATTTTGGCGGCGCGGTGTCTCGGCAAGTGGCCGAGAGGAGCTTCAGAAAAATAGCAACGGCGCTCCGCCTGCAGGACCGAGAGCCGCCACTTCCTCCGGGCACGACGTTCTGCTATAGCAGCTTTCTTCTAAGCTCACCTTCTCTCGGTAGCTAAGCCTGGGCACCTGGGAGTGGTGTGTGTCACCTTGTGGCTTCTCGGGTTTGATTGACATCAAGCTTGAGGCTTACCCCCCCCACGCTCACCCCACCCACGCTTTTAAGATCCCAGCTGCTCCCGGGAGAGTCTCATTTGCACTGAAGTGAGATCACAAGTTAAGGAGGCTTCATGACTTCATTACCTTGGAGTCAAGTTCTCTTCATCCTACTCAAGCATCCTTGGGCCCCTCTCAAGTGATTCTTTTCAGTACTCCTCCATCCTCCCCTTCTCTACCCATCTCCTGCCTCCAGGCCCTCGGTGCGTAGGGTGTATGTAGGCGCACAGGTGCGGTATCCTGGCGCAGCCTCCGCTTGTACTCCATCCAGGGCTTCAGCAGGTTGCTGGGTGTTCAGCCAGCTCATTGCTGCTATCTGCTGGGTGTTCCTGGTGAGCACCCGCATCTTCCGTGTCCACCTCCCGGTGATGGGCACCTCCTCCAACTGTGCCCCCTAAAAGAGGGCTTACAGCTGCTTATGCTGCCCCTCAGAATGTGAGATGTAAGAAGAGAGGGGGTGGTGGGTGTAGACAAGCCAGCCCTCAGCTCAAACCCTGAAGGACACGTAGGGCCGAGAGGGCCCCAGAATGGCTTGCCAGGGCTTGGGCTGATAGAGAAGGCCGCCTCCCACACCAGGGCTGCAGGCGGCCGGGGTATGCCGTGCCCGGTGGCAATGGGGCACGGGCCCCTCTGAAGGTTCCCTCATACTCTGCCTCCTCAAAAGGAAGGAGGTCTCAGCCCTGGCTGCTGTGGCTCAGTGGATTGAGCATCAGCCTGCGAACCAAGTGTCGCTGGTTTGATTCCCAGGCAGGGTACATGACTAGGTTGCACGTCAGTTCCCCAGCTGTGGGGGGCTCGTGAGAGGCAACCACACAGTGATGTTTCTTTCCCTCTCTTTCTCCTTTCCCCTCTCTAAAAAGAAATAAATTAAATAAATAAATCAATAAACTGTTTTAAAAAAATTCAGAGCCAAGACTCAAATTTAAAAGCAGCAGAAGAAGAAGCAGCTCTTTAAGGAGTTCCAGTCCTTCTTTTACAAAAGAGGAAGCCGAGGCCAAGATGGTGGCTACTGTCTGGAGAAACTTGGTCATTTCTTTAATGAAAATAAGCTAAGAAGAAGCTGAGTTGGGTGACCTAAAGAGATGGCTTTCATCAGAGCTCCGTGGTGATTAGAGGAACGTTGACTCCTTTGGGCTGAGTGGAGTCTTGTCTAAGGGCCCCCTAGAGCTCTCTGATGCAGCAGGGATGTGACTATTGTAACTGTAGATCTCTGGCAACCCAGTTCCAATGCCCTAGGGGCTCAATACATTCATCTCCTCACTGTGGGAGAATGCAGCCCACTGACCTTGAATGTGTTTTGCTCACAAGAGAGTTCCTTCCTTACTCCTCGTCTGTGTGTACAGGTAGGCCACCTGTAACCTCCCAAGCTATGACAAGTGTTCCTACAATGCGAAGTTATATACATCACATGCCTTTGACCCCGTGGCTCGTGAGATTCACCTTTGTACTGTGGGCATCCCATTGAGCCATGCTGTACTTCGGGCTCCCTGGGAAGAAGTCTGAGATGAGGTCTCAGGGCAGGCAGGTAGTGTGTCAGGGAGGTCATCCTGGGAGGCAGCGGGTAGCAGAAGGAAGGAAATAGAAACAAGGACATATCGAGGCGGCTTCTGTGAGACACTGGGACCACCTGTGAGAGGTGTACGCATGCTTTGTAGAACTGGCCACCCAAGGGGTGGGGACCAGTGGGAAGCCTCTTTAGGCACTAGTTTTGTTTTTGGTTTTCGTTTTTCTTTTCATTTGTTCGTTGGTTCTCCATTAAGTGAGGCTCGAATCTGGGCTTGAAGTCAGCTACACTTGGGAGCGGCACCTGTGCATCTGTGGTGAAAGCTAAATCTCTGGGCAGAAAGCAAAGCTGTACTGAAGCCCGCAGAGGTTGCGGTCAGAGGTACAGCGTCGGTATTATGTACCCGAGAGGGACTTCATTGCTAGTATGTGCTGAGATGCAAAAAACAAGACAAAACCCTGCACATTTGCATTTATTATACTTATATACCAATATACACGATTTTCTTATTTTCAGTTACAATCTAGAAATTAAATATGAAAACAAAGAATGGTTTTCTTTTTTTTCAAACAACACACATGAATATTTCTTTCAAAAGCAAAACGCAAAATGTCTTTAACGTTAGTTAGAACCTCCAACAGCTGGCTTTGCAAAACATCTTAGCAGTCATAGCAAACAATCTTGCAGCGCTGAAGGCATAAACACTTCACGACGCTTGCAAAAAATGTTTTGATAAGCGACTTGTTTTGGATGCACGACACCTCACACCTTTTTTTCTCGTCAAGGGAGCCGTATCTATATCGTCATTAGCATTTCCTCCAGTTTTTGTTTGAAATTGAAGTTTCGGGTGTAAAGGCTTATGCACACCCGTAGAGATGCCAACACCTTTTTATTTGTTCTGACACTGACTGCATTGATATTTCTAAGAAACCTTCTGCGCCTTGTTTTCGCATTGCCATTTATCAGGTGAATAGCCTGAGCACCTTTCGTGCAGTATTCAGAAGTGTGTAGAATATAACTGTCGGCCATCTCCTGGTGTTCCTGGCCACGTTATATGTACCTATCATTCGACCCACCGTGTCAGCTCCTGACTTTGGTCGTGATGTTCTATGGTGTCAGGATTCTGCGAATCTGAATGTTTGGCGTGACTGAAATACATACTGACCTCGCTTCCTCTTTATTTTATTTAGTTATTTATTTATTCGTTTGTTTGTTTGTTTGTTTTTGCTTTTATTTTATTTTATTTCTTTTTACAATATCACTCTTTTATCTGAAAAAGTCGGGGTCAGTGGGGACTGGGGCGGGGGGTTCTGGGGTTAAGTATGCAAAGCACCTCAGTCCTTCGGGTAGTTTCGTGTCAGTTCTACAAAGTCACCTCTGGCTTCCCGGCGCCAGTGAGCCAGCAACCCTCCCTCCTGGGTCTCAGTCACAGGGTGGCCTCGGGCAGGGCAGAGAGAGGAGACGACAACCTCGACAAGGCGACATCAGTATCCAAGGACTACTTGCAGGGGGGCTTTTTCCGGGACTAGGGATCACTTCATGAACGCCACCTCTGGAATTTCACCCTTGGCCTTGAGATGAGTAAAGGCCTGCGCGGATCTGGTGTAGTCCCAGTTGTTGTCCTGAAGGCACTTGTGGGACCATTCGAGGTTCATGCCGGACTGTGTGGAGAAGGCCTGCAGCACTTCCTGCTGCTGCGGGGAGAGGGCGGGCGCTGGGCTGGAGGAGGGCGCGGGCGCAGGCATGGCGAAAGCTCTCGGGATCTCATCGGAGCTGGCGTTCCGCACAAACAGCTCGTCGTTTACAATGCACAGCCCTGAATTGCTGGCTGGAACAGCGACGAACGTCCGCGTGAAGGCTCGCAAAGAGTCCCGAGACTTTCCATCCACTTCCTTGAAGACCCCGTTGACAGAAAAACACAGCAATGTGTGGGTTTGGGCGCTTATGTCTACCACAAAGGAACTGACGTCGTGCTGAGTTCTGGGCAACTCGTTGAGGAAGGCAACGACGCTGAGCCGTGTGTGCTTCAGCAGGCGAAACCGCAGGGCCGGGTCTTTCAGTTTCTTCACGTTCCTGCTATCCTTGAAGTACTCGGCCAGGCTGCTTCGGGAAGGGTTCCGGGGGGTGAAAGGGATGCTCAGGGAGCAGCAGGCTCCATCGTGGTAGGCGTCCAGGAGCCGCTGCCGGTTTCCAGAGTCATAAATGGCATAGTACTGCTGCAAGAAGTGCAGGACCAGATCCTTCAGCGTCTCTGTTCCAAGATAGCTTCCCTTGCAGGGCGGTAACGCCGTGGGGGCTTCAAGGTCAAAGGCGATTGGTGGGGGCAACTCATGGCCATCCAGGCGTAATACTTTGGGAAAGCGTTCACGAATGGCGCTGACGTAGGCGGACTGATCGCGGAAGGCGTCGCTCAGGGGGTTTCCTACGAGCCACACTTCCTCTAGCTTCAGCCCTTTTACCTTGTCCAGTTCCCGCTCAGATCTCAACTCGTTTCCGGAGAGGCTTAGGACCTTCAGGTTGGGTGCTTTCTGCACAATGCTGGACATGTCATCCAGCCTATAGAGCTTGTTATTACTCAAGTTCAAGGACAAGAGCTCAGGGAGGTTTTCCCCAATGATTTGCAGGGTGGCTGCCATCCAGCTTCTACGATGGAGGACAACATCGATGTTCTGGGCCACCAGGTCTGGGTCTGAACGGAGGCCCTGGAGGTCAAGCGCTTTTTGGGAGCCATCGTACCGTTTGCTCATGATCAGCTTCAGCTGCTCCACCTGCTCTGGCTTCAGTTCATTCTGTACAGGAAGTGGCGGAGGAGAGGAGTTGACGATGATAGAGAGCCTTCGGTTCTCCTGATCCAAAATCTTAGCGTTGACAGCCTCCAATGCAGAGGCGGTAGTAGCATCCTCAACAAAGAACTGGGCCCGTGTGTTTTCGTAGCGATAGTCAATGGGGGTGAAAGGGACACTGCACTTGCTCCGAATCCTACTCAGGAGCCATGACTTGTCATATTTCCTGCCGTAAGGAATCGTAATCTTAAACCAGCTCTTCGAGGTCCCGTCCTGGCCGGTGCCGGCCCCTGCTCTCTGTGGAGGAACTCTGTGTCTCCGCACAGTAACGTGAATGCGGTCTCGATCACGCCAGCTATCGCCCCGGCGGTCGGGTCGCACCACATAGGGATCGTATCGTACGCGAGGAACATCCTGGGCATCACTCATTGCCACATCTCTGTCGTCGTCCTCAAGGCGGGAAGGCCGAAGGCCAGCACCTCCTCTTCCAGGCCTACGGTTCCCCTCGCCACACTTCCACCGGGAAGGACCCTGGCCTTTCTTTCTTCTTCGAGGGAAACTGACGCGATCATCGTGCTCGCTGTAGGACTTGCCCCCGTCCGCCATGGCACAGAGAGAAGCGGGTCGGGCTCAGGCGCAGGCCGAAACGCCACCAGACGTCCGAACGCCCAGGTACCCCAGGTCGAGTTGTTACAGAAACAGGGGAGTCCAAAACTGCCCGGAGTTTGCGGCTGGGTGATGGGGAGAAATAAGCGGCTTTCAGAATGCCTCCACACGCCTGAGGCCGGTGGCTGGTGTCTTTGCTTATGCAAACTTGCTTGGATGCTTCCAAGGCCTCAGGTGGATGGGAGGGGTCTTGAACCAGGGCACGGTATGGAAAGCACACAGAGCCTACGTGGGGTTCTGCCAATGGTCAGAACTATTGGCAACACCCACTGCGTCAGAGGACGCACTCAGGGATATGTAGGCAGCTGCGAACACTGTAGGGCGGGGGGTGGGGGTGGGGGCACGCTCTGGGGCTGTCTCCCTCGCTGGTGAGTGTTCGCAGAGGTGCTCTGGAGAAGGAGAGGAGATCCACGCGGCTCACAGAAAGAAGAACGGTTTGCAAGGAGGCTGAGAATCCAGGTGGCCCTACATTGAGAGCTGGAGGGCACCACAGCACAGAAAGGACCTCCCCAATCAGATGGAGTGACTGGCGGCTGCTGGTAAAGATGAACCGTGCCTAAGAGGGAGGGAAACGGTGTTTCCGACCCCTCCCCCCGCAAAACTGGCTAGGTTTGGTAGACGGAAGGCAAGGATATGTGTACCTGTTAAATAAACAATTTTCTTTTCACTCAACTGTAATACTCAGAGTTATAATTTTGGCGGCGGGCAATCGGACCCCTAACTAAAGGGCCCGTGGGTTTGTTTTCAATTGGAGCAGCCCAGGGGCTCTGTAACAGAAGTCTCGCTTCCTCTTGGCCAAATGCAAGAGTCTTTCCTCTTCTTCTCTGGACCATTCTGTTATTTTTTTTTTTTTTCTTAAGTCTTGACTGGTCATCAAGAATTTGTGTAGAACTATCTTTATTTGAAAAATATATAAACCCAAAGTTTCCAACTTCCTGTACATGTTGAAGATTTTCAACAAAGATCTCTTGAATACAAAATATGGTCCAAGTGACTCAAAATTAATTCTATGATACAGTATTCTAAAGTTGTATTATTTTGAAAGTCTCGAGATTTTTTTAATGGCAAAAATATACCAACTTGAAATTTTGTATTTTGCTAATGTACAAAGAGAATATAACGGTCCCCTTTGTACGGTTTCTAAACGCCACTGACGATTTCCGTAAGATGTTGTCCTTCACAGACCAGTCTGAGCTTCTGTAAAAGCCCAACCTGCCTTCCTTTCTATCAACCGAATTCATCAGTCTCTTCAGAAGTCCTGTCGGATGTTTTCTTTGTTGGCCTCTCCGTGCTGCTGCTTCATTTGAAAGACTTCATTTTCTAACTGCACAATAGTCCTTTCAATCTCATAATTCTTACTGACCAGGGACACCCAATTTGACTCCGTTTCCCTTAACTTAGATCCAGCTGTGAGTTGCATGTTCTTCCGCTGCCAGTTTAAATCTTGAATATGTTTCCTTAACTTCTGGAGTTCTTTCTGTGCCCGTTCAATCATATGAACTAGATTTTCATTGTACGCTTTCAAGGCGTTGCACCCGTGCTGCGACATTAGCTCCAGATTCTCGATTCGAACCGCTTGGTGCTCTAACTGGGCCATAGAATTGTTTACACACTCTTGCCAGGCAGTGATGTCATTTTTCTGACCTGAAGAAGGAGCTGGAGTTCATATCGTTTCATGCTGAGCAATTCAATTGGTTGTCCGGCAGCCAGTCTTTCAAACTCATTTCTCATTATGTCGGTCTCAAAAGCGGAATAATCCGGCGCTGTCAGGGAGCTCAGGTAGTTCTTAGTGGGTCGGTACCTGCGAGTTTCCTCCTCCACCAGCGCCGCAGCCGCTTCTCGCACACCAGGCGCCTCGTAACCTTGGTCAAAATACGGCAGCGCATCCACCACCACCTCTCCAGCCACCAGGCCCGTACCCGCCATGCTCCAGGCCGCCTGCGTCTCGCCCCATTCTGTTTTCTTAACGCTTGGATCCAGCCTCTCACACCATCTGGCTTTGCACTGCTTTGCCGATTTCCTAGGCAGCAATGAAGCAACCCTAGACCACTGATTTTTCCCATATTTCATAACAGCTGCTTTCAGAATTTCATCCTCGGTATTCCTCCACACGCCCCCCTTAATCACAATTCGAGGAATTTTGGCGGCGCGGTGTGTCGGCAAGTGGCCGAGAGGAGCTTCAGAAAAATAGCAACGGCGCTCCGCCTGCAGGACCGAGAGCCGCCACTTCCTCCGGGCACGACGTTCTGCTATAGCAGCTTTCTTCTAAGCTCACCTTCTCTCGGTAGCTAAGCCTGGGCACCTGGGAGTGGTGTGTGTCACCTTGTGGCTTCTCGGGTTTGATTGACATCAAGCTTGAGGCTTACCCCCCCCACGCTCACCCCACCCACGCTTTTAAGATCCCAGCTGCTCCCGGGAGAGTCTCATTTGCACTGAAGTGAGATCACAAGTTAAGGAGGCTTCATGACTTCATTACCTTGGAGTCAAGTTCTCTTCATCCTACTCAAGCATCCTTGGGCCCCTCTCAAGTGATTCTTTTCAGTACTCCTCCATCCTCCCCTTCTCTACCCATCTCCTGCCTCCAGGCCCTCGGTGCGTAGGGTGTATGTAGGCGCACAGGTGCGGTATCCTGGCGCAGCCTCCGCTTGTACTCCATCCAGGGCTTCAGCAGGTTGCTGGGTGTTCAGCCAGCTCATTGCTGCTATCTGCTGGGTGTTCCTGGTGAGCACCCGCATCTTCCGTGTCCACCTCCCGGTGATGGGCACCTGACTCTCCTCCAACTGTGCCCCCTAAAAGAGGGCTTACAGCTGCTTATGCTGCCCCTCAGAATGTGAGATGTAAGAAGAGAGGGGGTGGTGGGTGTAGACAAGCCAGCCCTCAGCTCAAACCCTGAAGGACACGTAGGGCCGAGAGGGCCCCAGAATGGCTTGCCAGGGCTTGGGCTGATAGAGAAGGCCGCCTCCCACACCAGGGCTGCAGGCGGCCGGGGTATGCCGTGCCCGGTGGCAATGGGGCACGGGCCCCTCTGAAGGTTCCCTCATACTCTGCCTCCTCAAAAGGAAGGAGGTCTCAGCCCTGGCTGCTGTGGCTCAGTGGATTGAGCATCAGCCTGCGAACCAAGTGTCGCTGGTTTGATTCCCAGGCAGGGTACATGACTAGGTTGCACGTCAGTTCCCCAGCTGTGGGGGGCTCGTGAGAGGCAACCACACAGTGATGTTTCTTTCCCTCTCTTTCTCCTTTCCCCTCTCTAAAAAGAAATAAATTAAATAAATAAATCAATAAACTGTTTTAAAAAAATTCAGAGCCAAGACTCAAATTTAAAAGCAGCAGAAGAAGAAGCAGCTCTTTAAGGAGTTCCAGTCCTTCTTTTACAAAAGAGGAAGCCGAGGCCAAGATGGTGGCTACTGTCTGGAGAAACTTGGTCATTTCTTTAATGAAACTAAGCTAAGAAGAAGCTGAGTTGGGTGACCTAAAGAGATGGCTTTCATCAGAGCTCCGTGGTGATTAGAGGAACGTTGACTCCTTTGGGCTGAGTGGAGTCTTGTCTAAGGGCCCCCTAGAGCTCTCTGATGCAGCAGGGATGTGACTATTGTAACTGTAGATCTCTGGCAACCCAGTTCCAATGCCCTAGGGGCTCAATACATTCATCTCCTCACTGTGGGAGAATGCAGCCCACTGACCTTGAATGTGTTTTGCTCACAAAAGAGTTCCTTCCTTACTCCTCGTCTGTGTGTACAGGTAGGCCACCTGTAACCTCCCAAGCTATGACAAGTGTTCCTACAATGCGAAGTTATATACATCACATGCCTTTGACCCCGTGGCTCGTGAGATTCACCTTTGTACTGTGGGCATCCCATTGAGCCATGCTGTACTTCGGGCTCCCTGGGAAGAAGTCTGAGATGAGGTCTCAGGGCAGGCAGGTAGTGTGTCAGGGAGGTCATCCTGGGAGGCAGCGGGTAGCAGAAGGAAGGAAATAGAAACAAGGACATATCGAGGCGGCTTCTGTGAGACACTGGGACCACCTGTGAGAGGTGTACGCATGCTTTGTAGAACTGGCCACCCAAGGGGTGGGGACCAGTGGGAAGCCTCTTTAGGCACTAGTTTTGTTTTTGGTTTTCGTTTTTCTTTTCATTTGTTCGTTGGTTCTCCATTAAGTGAGGCTCGAATCTGGGCTTGAAGTCAGCTACACTTGGGAGCGGCACCTGTGCATCTGTGGTGAAAGCTAAATCTCTGGGCAGAAAGCAAAGCTGTACTGAAGCCCGCAGAGGTTGCGGTCAGAGGTACAGCGTCGGTATTATGTACCCGAGAGGGACTTCATTGCTAGTATGTGCTGAGATGCAAAAAACAAGACAAAACCCTGCACATTTGCATTTATTATACTTATATACCAATATACACGATTTTCTTATTTTCAGTTACAATCTAGAAATTAAATATGAAAACAAAGAATGGTTTTCTTTTTTTTCAAACAACACACATGAATATTTCTTTCAAAAGCAAAACGCAAAATGTCTTTAACGTTAGTTAGAACCTCCAACAGCTGGCTTTGCAAAACATCTTAGCAGTCATAGCAAACAATCTTGCAGCGCTGAAGGCATAAACACTTCACGACGCTTGCAAAAAATGTTTTGATAAGCGACTTGTTTTGGATGCACGACACCTCACACCTTTTTTTCTCGTCAAGGGAGCCGTATCTATATCGTCATTAGCATTTCCTCCAGTTTTTGTTTGAAATTGAAGTTTCGGGTGTAAAGGCTTATGCACACCCGTAGAGATGCCAACACCTTTTTATTTGTTCTGACACTGACTGCATTGATATTTCTAAGAAACCTTCTGCGCCTTGTTTTCGCATTGCCATTTATCAGGTGAATAGCCTGAGCACCTTTCGTGCAGTATTCAGAAGTGTGTAGAATATAACTGTCGGCCATCTCCTGGTGTTCCTGGCCACGTTATATGTACCTATCATTCGACCCACCGTGTCAGCTCCTGACTTTGGTCGTGATGTTCTATGGTGTCAGGATTCTGCGAATCTGAATGTTTGGCGTGACTGAAATACATACTGACCTCGCTTCCTCTTTATTTTATTTAGTTATTTATTTATTCGTTTGTTTGTTTGTTTGTTTTTGCTTTTATTTTATTTTATTTCTTTTTACAATATCACTCTTTTATCTGAAAAAGTCGGGGTCAGTGGGGACTGGGGCGGGGGGTTCTGGGGTTAAGTATGCAAAGCACCTCAGTCCTTCGGGTAGTTTCGTGTCAGTTCTACAAAGTCACCTCTGGCTTCCCGGCGCCAGTGAGCCAGCAACCCTCCCTCCTGGGTCTCAGTCACAGGGTGGCCTCGGGCAGGGCAGAGAGAGGAGACGACAACCTCGACAAGGCGACATCAGTATCCAAGGACTACTTGCAGGGGGGCTTTTTCCGGGACTAGGAATCACTTCATGAACGCCACCTCTGGAATTTCACCCTTGGCCTTGAGATGAGTAAAGGCCTGCGCGGATCTGGTGTAGTCCCAGTTGTTGTCCTGAAGGCACTTGTGGGACCATTCGAGGTTCATGCCGGACTGTGTGGAGAAGGCCTGCAGCACTTCCTGCTGCTGCGGGGAGAGGGCGGGCGCTGGGCTGGAGGAGGGCGCGGGCGCAGGCATGGCGAAAGCTCTCGGGATCTCATCGGAGCTGGCGTTCCGCACAAACAGCTCGTCGTTTACAATGCACAGCCCTGAATTGCTGGCTGGAACAGCGACGAACGTCCGCGTGAAGGCTCGCAAAGAGTCCCGAGACTTTCCATCCACTTCCTTGAAGACCCCGTTGACAGAAAAACACAGCAATGTGTGGGTTTGGGCGCTTATGTCTACCACAAAGGAACTGACGTCGTGCTGAGTTCTGGGCAACTCGTTGAGGAAGGCAACGACGCTGAGCCGTGTGTGCTTCAGCAGGCGAAACCGCAGGGCCGGGTCTTTCAGTTTCTTCACGTTCCTGCTATCCTTGAAGTACTCGGCCAGGCTGCTTCGGGAAGGGTTCCGGGGGGTGAAAGGGATGCTCAGGGAGCAGCAGGCTCCATCGTGGTAGGCGTCCAGGAGCCGCTGCCGGTTTCCAGAGTCATAAATGGCATAGTACTGCTGCAAGAAGTGCAGGACCAGATCCTTCAGCGTCTCTGTTCCAAGATAGCTTCCCTTGCAGGGCGGTAACGCCGTGGGGGCTTCAAGGTCAAAGGCGATTGGTGGGGGCAACTCATGGCCATCCAGGCGTAATACTTTGGGAAAGCGTTCACGAATGGCGCTGACGTAGGCGGACTGATCGCGGAAGGCGTCGCTCAGGGGGTTTCCTACGAGCCACACTTCCTCTAGCTTCAGCCCTTTTACCTTGTCCAGTTCCCGCTCAGATCTCAACTCATTTCCGGAGAGGCTTAGGACCTTCAGGTTGGGTGCTTTCTGCACAATGCTGGACATGTCATCCAGCCTATAGAGCTTGTTATTACTCAAGTTCAAGGACAAGAGCTCAGGGAGGTTTTCCCCAATGATTTGCAGGGTGGCTGCCATCCAGCTTCTACGATGGAGGACAACATCGATGTTCTGGGCCACCAGGTCTGGGTCTGAACGGAGGCCCTGGAGGTCAAGCGCTTTTTGGGAGCCATCGTACCGTTTGCTCATGATCAGCTTCAGCTGCTCCACCTGCTCTGGCTTCAGTTCATTCTGTACAGGAAGTGGCGGAGGAGAGGAGTTGACGATGATAGAGAGCCTTCGGTTCTCCTGATCCAAAATCTTAGCGTTGACAGCCTCCAATGCAGAGGCGGTAGTAGCATCCTCAACAAAGAACTGGGCCCGTGTGTTTTCGTAGCGAAAATCAATGGGGGTGAAAGGGACACTGCACTTGCTCCGAATCCTACTCAGGAGCCATGACTTGTCATATTTCCTGCCGTAAGGAATCGTAATCTTAAACCAGCTCTTCGAGGTCCCGTCCTGGCCGGTGCCGGCCCCTGCTCTCTGTGGAGGAACTCTGTGTCTCCGCACAGTAACGTGAATGCGGTCTCGATCACGCCAGCTATCGCCCCGGCGGTCGGGTCGCACCACATAGGGATCGTATCGTACGCGAGGAACATCCTGGGCATCACTCATTGCCACATCTCTGTCGTCGTCCTCAAGGCGGGAAGGCCGAAGGCCAGCACCTCCTCTTCCAGGCCTACGGTTCCCCTCGCCACACTTCCACCGGGAAGGACCCTGGCCTTTCTTTCTTCTTCGAGGGAAACTGACGCGATCATCGTGCTCGCTGTAGGACTTGCCCCCGTCCGCCATGGCACAGAGAGAAGCGGGTCGGGCTCAGGCGCAGGTCGAAACGCCACCAGATGTCCGAACGCCCAGGTACCCCAGGTCGAGTTGTTACAGAAACAGGGGAGTCCAAAACTGCCCGGAGTTTGCGGCTGGGTGATGGGGAGAAATAAGCGGCTTTCAGAATGCCTCCACACGCCTGAGGCCGGTGGCTGGTGTCTTTGCTTATGCAAACTTGCTTGGATGCTTCCAAGGCCTCAGGTGGATGGGAGGGGTCTTGAACCAGGGCACGGTATGGAAAGCACACAGAGCCTACGTGGGGTTCTGCCAATGGTCAGAACTATTGGCAACACCCACTGCGTCAGAGGACGCACTCAGGGATATGTAGGCAGCTGCGAACACTGTAGGGCGGGGGGTGGGGTTGGGGGCACGCTCTGGGGCTGTCTCCCTCGCTGGTGAGTGTTCGCAGAGGTGCTCTGGAGAAGGAGAGGAGATCCACGCGGCTCACAGAAAGAAGAACGGTTTGCAAGGAGGCTGAGAATCCAGGTGGCCCTACATTGAGAGCTGGAGGGCACCACAGCACAGAAAGGACCTCCCCAATCAGATGGAGTGACTGGCGGCTGCTGGTAAAGATGAACGGTGCCTAAGAGGGAGGGAAACGGTGTTTCCGACCCCTCCCCCCGCAAAACTGGCTAGGTTTGGTAGACGGAAGGCAAGGATATGTGTACCTGTTAAATAAACAATTTTCTTTTCACTCAACTGTAATACTCAGAGTTATAATTTTGGCGGCGGGCAATCGGACCCCTAACTAAAGGGCCCGTGGGTTTGTTTTCAATTGGAGCAGCCCAGGGGCTCTGTAACAGAAGTCTCGCTTCCTCTTGGCCAAATGCAAGAGTCTTTCCTCTTCTTCTCTGGACCATTCTGTTATTTTTTTTTTTTTTCTTAAGTCTTGACTGGTCATCAAGAATTTGTGTAGAACTATCTTTATTTGAAAAATATATAAACCCAAAGTTTCCAACTTCTTGTACATGTTGAAGATTTTCAACAAAGATCTCTTGAATACAAAATATGGTCCAAGTGACTCAAAATTAATTCTATGATACAGTATTCTAAAGTTGTATTATTTTGAAAGTCTCGAGATTTTTTTAATGGCAAAAATATACCAACTTGAAATTTTGTATTTTGCTAATGTACAAAGAGAATATAACGGTCCCCTTTGTACGGTTTCTAAACGCCACTGACGATTTCCGTAAGATATTGTCCTTCACAGACCAGTCTGAGCTTCTGTAAAAGCCCAACCTGCCTTCCTTTCTATCAACCGAATTCATCAGTCTCTTCAGAAGTCCTGTCGGATGTTTTCTTTGTTGGCCTCTCCGTGCTGCTGCTTCATTTGAAAGACTTCATTTTCTAACTGCACAATAGTCCTTTCAATCTCATAATTCTTACTGACCAGGGACACCCAATTTGACTCCGTTTCCCTTAACTTAGATCCAGCTGTGAGTTGCATGTTCTTCCGCTGCCAGTTTAAGTCTTGAATATGTTTCCTTAACTTCTGGAGTTCTTTCTGTGCCCGTTCAATCATATGAACTAGATTTTCATTGTACGCTTTCCAGGCGTTGCACCCGTGCTGCGACATTAGCTCCAGATTCTCGATTCGAACCGCTTGGTGCTCTAACTGGGCCATAGAATTGTTTACACACTCTTGCCAGGCAGTGATGTCATTTTTCTGACCTGAAGAAGGAGCTGGAGTTCATATCGTTTCATGCTGAGCAATTCAATTGGTTGTCCGGCAGCCAGTCTTTCAAACTCATTTCTCATTATGTCGGTCTCAAAAGCGGAATAATCCGGCGTTGTCAGGGAGCTCAGGTAGTTCTTAGTGGGTCGGTACCTGCGAGTTTCCTCCTCCACCAGCGCCGCAGCCGCTTCTCGCACACCAGGCGCCTCGTAACCTTGGTCAAAATACGGCAGCGCATCCACCACCACCTCTCCAGCCACCAGGCCCGTACCCGCCATGCTCCAGGCCGCCTGCGTCTCGCCCCATTCTGCTTTCTTAACGCTTGGATCCAGCCGCTCACACCATCTGGCTTTGCACTGCTTTGCCGATTTCCTAGGCAGCAATGAAGCAACCCTAGACCACTGATTTTTCCCATATTTCATAACAGCTGCTTTCAGAATTTCATCCTCGGTATTCCTCCACACGCCCCCCTTAATCACAATTCGAGGAATTTTGGCGGCGCGGTGTGTCGGCAAGTGGCCGAGAGGAGCTTCAGAAAAATAGCAACGGCGCTCCGCCTGCAGGACCGAGAGCCGCCACTTCCTCCGGGCACGACGTTCTGCTATAGCAGCTTTCTTCTAAGCTCACCTTCTCTCGGTAGCTAAGCCTGGGCACCTGGGAGTGGTGTGTGTCACCTTGTGGCTTCTCGGGTTTGATTGACATCAAGCTTGAGGCTTACCCCCCCCACGCTCACCCCACCCACGCTTTTAAGATCCCAGCTGCTCCCGGGAGAGTCTCATTTGCACTGAAGTGAGATCACAAGTTAAGGAGGCTTCATGACTTCATTACCTTGGAGTCAAGTTCTCTTCATCCTACTCAAGCATCCTTGGGCCCCTCTCAAGTGATTCTTTTCAGTACTCCTCCATCCTCCCCTTCTCTACCCATCTCCTGCCTCCAGGCCCTCGGTGCGTAGGGTGTATGTAGGCGCACAGGTGCGGTATCCTGGCGCAGCCTCCGCTTGTACTCCATCCAGGGCTTCAGCAGGTTGCTGGGTGTTCAGCCAGCTCATTGCTGCTATCTGCTGGGTGTTCCTGGTGAGCACCCGCATCTTCCGTGTCCACCTCCCGGTGATGGGCACCTGACTCTCCTCCAACTGTGCCCCCTAAAAGAGGGCTTACAGCTGCTTATGCTGCCCCTCAGAATGTGAGATGTAAGAAGAGAGGGGGTGGTGGGTGTAGACAAGCCAGCCCTCAGCTCAAACCCTGAAGGACACGTAGGGCCGAGAGGGCCCCAGAATGGCTTGCCAGGGCTTGGGCTGATAGAGAAGGCCGCCTCCCACACCAGGGCTGCAGGCGGCCGGGGTATGCCGTGCCCGGTGGCAATGGGGCACGGGCCCCTCTGAAGGTTCCCTCATACTCTGCCTCCTCAAAAGGAAGGAGGTCTCAGCCCTGGCTGCTGTGGCTCAGTGGATTGAGCATCAGCCTGCGAACCAAGTGTCGCTGGTTTGATTCCCAGGCAGGGTACATGACTAGGTTGCACGTCAGTTCCCCAGCTGTGGGGGGCTCGTGAGAGGCAACCACACAGTGATGTTTCTTTCCCTCTCTTTCTCCTTTCCCCTCTCTAAAAAGAAATAAATTAAATAAATAAATCAATAAACTGTTTTAAAAAAATTCAGAGCCAAGACTCAAATTTAAAAGCAGCAGAAGAAGAAGCAGCTCTTTAAGGAGTTCCAGTCCTTCTTTTACAAAAGAGGAAGCCGAGGCCAAGATGGTGGCTACTGTCTGGAGAAACTTGGTCATTTCTTTAATGAAAATAAGCTAAGAAGAAGCTGAGTTGGGTGACCTAAAGAGATGGCTTTCATCAGAGCTCCGTGGTGATTAGAGGAACGTTGACTCCTTTGGGCTGAGTGGAGTCTTGTCTAAGGGCCCCCTAGAGCTCTCTGATGCAGCAGGGATGTGACTATTGTAACTGTAGATCTCTGGCAACCCAGTTCCAATGCCCTAGGGGCTCAATACATTCATCTCCTCACTGTGGGAGAATGCAGCCCACTGACCTTGAATGTGTTTTGCTCACAAGAGAGTTCCTTCCTTACTCCTCGTCTGTGTGTACAGGTAGGCCACCTGTAACCTCCCAAGCTATGACAAGTGTTCCTACAATGCGAAGTTATATACATCACATGCCTTTGACCCCGTGGCTCGTGAGATTCACCTTTGTACTGTGGGCATCCCATTGAGCCATGCTGTACTTCGGGCTCCCTGGGAAGAAGTCTGAGATGAGGTCTCAGGGCAGGCAGGTAGTGTGTCAGGGAGGTCATCCTGGGAGGCAGCGGGTAGCAGAAGGAAGGAAATAGAAACAAGGACATATCGAGGCGGCTTCTGTGAGACACTGGGACCACCTGTGAGAGGTGTACGCATGCTTTGTAGAACTGGCCACCCAAGGGGTGGGGACCAGTGGGAAGCCTCTTTAGGCACTAGTTTTGTTTTTGGTTTTCGTTTTTCTTTTCATTTGTTCGTTGGTTCTCCATTAAGTGAGGCTCGAATCTGGGCTTGAAGTCAGCTACACTTGGGAGCGGCACCTGTGCATCTGTGGTGAAAGCTAAATCTCTGGGCAGAAAGCAAAGCTGTACTGAAGCCCGCAGAGGTTGCGGTCAGAGGTACAGCGTCGGTATTATGTACCCGAGAGGGACTTCATTGCTAGTATGTGCTGAGATGCAAAAAACAAGACAAAACCCTGCACATTTGCATTTATTATACTTATATACCAATATACACGATTTTCTTATTTTCAGTTACAATCTAGAAATTAAATATGAAAACAAAGAATGGTTTTCTTTTTTTTCAAACAACACACATGAATATTTCTTTCAAAAGCAAAACGCAAAATGTCTTTAACGTTAGTTAGAACCTCCAACAGCTGGCTTTGCAAAACATCTTAGCAGTCATAGCAAACAATCTTGCAGCGCTGAAGGCATAAACACTTCACGACGCTTGCAAAAAATGTTTTGATAAGCGACTTGTTTTGGATGCACGACACCTCACACCTTTTTTTCTCGTCAAGGGAGCCGTATCTATATCGTCATTAGCATTTCCTCCAGTTTTTGTTTGAAATTGAAGTTTCGGGTGTAAAGGCTTATGCACACCCGTAGAGATGCCAACACCTTTTTATTTGTTCTGACACTGACTGCATTGATATTTCTAAGAAACCTTCTGCGCCTTGTTTTCGCATTGCCATTTAGCAGGTGAATAGCCTGAGCACCTTTCGTGCAGTATTCAGAAGTGTGTAGAATATAACTGTCGGCCATCTCCTGGTGTTCCTGGCCACGTTATATGTACCTATCATTCGACCCACCGTGTCAGCTCCTGACTTTGGTCGTGATGTTCTATGGTGTCAGGATTCTGCGAATCTGAATGTTTGGCGTGACTGAAATACATACTGACCTCGCTTCCTCTTTATTTTATTTAGTTATTTATTTATTCGTTTGTTTGTTTGTTTGTTTTTGCTTTTATTTTATTTTATTTCTTTTTACAATATCACTCTTTTATCTGAAAAAGTCGGGGTCAGTGGGGACTGGGGCGGGGGGTTCTGGGGTTAAGTATGCAAAGCACCTCAGTCCTTCGGGTAGTTTCGTGTCAGTTCTACAAAGTCACCTCTGGCTTCCCGGCGCCAGTGAGCCAGCAACCCTCCCTCCTGGGTCTCAGTCACAGGGTGGCCTCGGGCAGGGCAGAGAGAGGAGACGACAACCTCGACAAGGCGACATCAGTATCCAAGGACTACTTGCAGGGGGGCTTTTTCCGGGACTAGGAATCACTTCATGAACGCCACCTCTGGAATTTCACCCTTGGCCTTGAGATGAGTAAAGGCCTGCGCGGATCTGGTGTAGTCCCAGTTGTTGTCCTGAAGGCACTTGTGGGACCATTCGAGGTTCATGCCGGACTGTGTGGAGAAGGCCTGCAGCACTTCCTGCTGCTGCGGGGAGAGGGCGGGCGCTGGGCTGGAGGAGGGCGCGGGCGCAGGCATGGCGAAAGCTCTCGGGATCTCATCGGAGCTGGCGTTCCGCACAAACAGCTCGTCGTTTACAATGCACAGCCCTGAATTGCTGGCTGGAACAGCGACGAACGTCCGCGTGAAGGCTCGCAAAGAGTCCCGAGACTTTCCATCCACTTCCTTGAAGACCCCGTTGACAGAAAAACACAGCAATGTGTGGGTTTGGGCGCTTATGTCTACCACAAAGGAACTGACGTCGTGCTGAGTTCTGGGCAATTCGTTGAGGAAGGCAACGACGCTGAGCCGTGTGTGCTTCAGCAGGCGAAACCGCAGGGCCGGGTCTTTCAGTTTCTTCACGTTCCTGCTATCCTTGAAGTACTCGGCCAGGCTGCTTCGGGAAGGGTTCCGGGGGGTGAAAGGGATGCTCAGGGAGCAGCAGGCTCCATCGTGGTAGGCGTCCAGGAGCCGCTGCCGGTTTCCAGAGTCATAAATGGCATAGTACTGCTGCAAGAAGTGCAGGACCAGATCCTTCAGCGTCTCTGTTCCAAGATAGCTTCCCTTGCAGGGCGGTAACGCCGTGGGGGCTTCAAGGTCAAAGGCGATTGGTGGGGGCAACTCATGGCCATCCAGGCGTAATACTTTGGGAAAGCGTTCACGAATGGCGCTGACGTAGGCGGACTGATCGCGGAAGGCGTCGCTCAGGGGGTTTCCTACGAGCCACACTTCCTCTAGCTTCAGCCCTTTTACCTTGTCCAGTTCCCGCTCAGATCTCAACTCATTTCCGGAGAGGCTTAGGACCTTCAGGTTGGGTGCTTTCTGCACAATGCTGGACATGTCATCCAGCCTATAGAGCTTGTTATTACTCAAGTTCAAGGACAAGAGCTCAGGGAGGTTTTCCCCAATGATTTGCAGGGTGGCTGCCATCCAGCTTCTACGATGGAGGACAACATCGATGTTCTGGGCCACCAGGTCTGGGTCTGAACGGAGGCCCTGGAGGTCAAGCGCTTTTTGGGAGCCATCGTACCGTTTGCTCATGATCAGCTTCAGCTGCTCCACCTGCTCTGGCTTCAGTTCATTCTGTACAGGAAGTGGCGGAGGAGAGGAGTTGACGATGATAGAGAGCCTTCGGTTCTCCTGATCCAAAATCTTAGCGTTGACAGCCTCCAATGCAGAGGCGGTAGTAGCATCCTCAACAAAGAACTGGGCCCGTGTGTTTTCGTAGCGATAGTCAATGGGGGTGAAAGGGACACTGCACTTGCTCCGAATCCTACTCAGGAGCCATGACTTGTCATATTTCCTGCCGTAAGGAATCGTAATCTTAAACCAGCTCTTCGAGGTCCCGTCCTGGCCGGTGCCGGCCCCTGCTCTCTGTGGAGGAACTCTGTGTCTCCGCACAGTAACGTGAATGCGGTCTCGATCACGCCAGCTATCGCCCCGGCGGTCGGGTCGCACCACATAGGGATCGTATCGTACGCGAGGAACATCCTGGGCATCACTCATTGCCACATCTCTGTCGTCGTCCTCAAGGCGGGAAGGCCGAAGGCCAGCACCTCCTCTTCCAGGCCTACGGTTCCCCTCGCCACACTTCCACCGGGAAGGACCCTGGCCTTTCTTTCTTCTTCGAGGGAAACTGACGCGATCATCGTGCTCGCTGTAGGACTTGCCCCCGTCCGCCATGGCACAGAGAGAAGCGGGTCGGGCTCAGGCGCAGGCCGAAACGCCACCAGACGTCCGAACGCCCAGGTACCCCAGGTCGAGTTGTTACAGAAACAGGGGAGTCCAAAACTGCCCGGAGTTTGCGGCTGGGTGATGGGGAGAAATAAGCGGCTTTCAGAATGCCTCCACACGCCTGAGGCCGGTGGCTGGTGTCTTTGCTTATGCAAACTTGCTTGGATGCTTCCAAGGCCTCAGGTGGATGGGAGGGGTCTTGAACCAGGGCACGGTATGGAAAGCACACAGAGCCTACGTGGGGTTCTGCCAATGGTCAGAACTATTGGCAACACCCACTGCGTCAGAGGACGCACTCAGGGATATGTAGGCAGCTGCGAACACTGTAGGGCGGGGGGTGGGGTTGGGGGCACGCTCTGGGGCTGTCTCCCTCGCTGGTGAGTGTTCGCAGAGGTGCTCTGGAGAAGGAGAGGAGATCCACGCGGCTCACAGAAAGAAGAACGGTTTGCAAGGAGGCTGAGAATCCAGGTGGCCCTACATTGAGAGCTGGAGGGCACCACAGCACAGAAAGGACCTCCCCAATCAGATGGAGTGACTGGCGGCTGCTGGTAAAGATGAACCGTGCCTAAGAGGGAGGGAAACGGTGTTTCCGACCCCTCCCCCCGCAAAACTGGCTAGGTTTGGTAGACGGAAGGCAAGGATATGTGTACCTGTTAAATAAACAATTTTCTTTTCACTCAACTGTAATACTCAGAGTTATAATTTTGGCGGCGGGCAATCGGACCCCTAACTAAAGGGCCCGTGGGTTTGTTTTCAATTGGAGCAGCCCAGGGGCTCTGTAACAGAAGTCTCGCTTCCTCTTGGCCAAATGCAAGAGTCTTTCCTCTTCTTCTCTGGACCATTCTGTTATTTTTTTTTTTTTCTTAAGTCTTGACTGGTCATCAAGAATTTGTGTAGAACTATCTTTATTTGAAAAATATATAAACCCAAAGTTTCCAACTTCTTGTACATGTTGAAGATTTTCAACAAAGATCTCTTGAATACAAAATATGGTCCAAGTGACTCAAAATTAATTCTATGATACAGTATTCTAAAGTTGTATTATTTTGAAAGTCTCGAGATTTTTTTAATGGCAAAAATATACCAACTTGAAATTTTGTATTTTGCTAATGTACAAAGAGAATATAACGGTCCCCTTTGTACGGTTTCTAAACGCCACTGACGATTTCCGTAACAAAGAATAGGTGAGCAGCTTGCTCGGCGGGGTAGACACGCCCCACCGGGTGAAGGCACAAGACAGGTAAGGAAAAATGGGTGAGCAGCTAGCTCGGCCTGGTAGACAGGCCCACCCGGTGTGAAGGCGAAAGACAGGTAACCAGGAAGAAGGGAGCGGGTTGCTGGGCTTCGTCGATACGAACCACGGGGTCAAGGTATAAAACGGGTAACCAAGAAAAGATGAGCAGCTTGCACGGCCTGGTAGACACGCCCCCGGAGTGAAGGCAGCAGACACGTAACAAAGAGCAGGTGAGCAGCTTGCTCGGCATGGTGGACAAGCCCCCGTGGTGAATGCAGAAGACATGTAAAGAAACATAGGTGAGCAGCTTGAAAGGCCGGGTAGACAGGCCCCCCTCAGTGAAGGCAGCAGACCCGTAACAAAGAACAGGTGAACAGCTTGCTCGGCAAGGTGGACACTCCCCCGTGGTGAATGCAGAAGACATGTAAAGAAAAATACATGAGAAGCTTGAAAGGCCTGGTAGACAGGCCCACCCGGGGTGAAGGCAAAAGACAGGTAACCAGGAAGAAGGGAGCGGGTTGCTGGGCTTCGTCGATACGAACCACGGGGTCAAGGTATAAAACGGGTAACCAAGAAAAGATGAACAGCTTGCTCGGCCTGGTAGACACGCCCCCGGAGTGAAGGCAGCAGACACGTAACAAAGAACAGGTGAGCAGCTTGCTCGGCATGGTGGACACGCCCCCGTGGTGAATGCAGAAGACATGTAAAGAAAAATAGGTGAGCAGCTTGAAAGGCCGGGTAGACAGGCCCCCCGCAGTGAAGGCAGCAGACCCGTAACAAAGAACAGGTGAACAGCTTGCTCGGCAAGGTGGACACTTCCCCGTGGTGAATGCAGAAGACATGTAAAGAAAAATACATGAGAAGCTTGAAAGGCCTGGTAGACAGGCCCACCCGGGGTGAAGGCAAAAGACAGGTAACCAGGAAGAAGGGAGCGGGTTGCTGGGCTTCGTCGATACGAACCACGGGGTCAAGGTATAAAACGGGTAACCAAGAAAAGATGAGCAGCTTGCTCGGCCTGGTAGACACGCCCCCGGAGTGAAGGCAGCAGACACGTAACAAAGAACAGGTGAGCAGCTTGCTCGGCATGGTGGACACGCCCCCGTGGTGAATGCAGAAAACATGTAAAGAAAAATAGGTGAGCAGCTTGAAAGGCCTGGTAGACAGGCCCACCCCGGTGAAGGCGAAACACAGGTAACCAGGAACAGGAGAGCGGGTTACTGGGCCTCGTCAATACGCCCCACGGGGTCAAGGCATAAAACGGGTAACAAAGAAAAGGTGAGCAGCTTGCTCAGCCTGGTAGACACACCCCCAGGAGTGAAGGCAGCAGACACGTAACAAAGAATAGGTGAGCAGCTTGCTCGGCGTTGTAGACACGCCCCACGGGGTGAAGGCACAAGACAGGTAAGGAAAAATAGGTGAGCAGATAGGTCGGCCTGCTAGACAGGCCCACCCGGTGTGAAGGCGAAAGACAGGTAACCAGGAAGAAGGGAGCGGGTTGCTGGGCTTCGTCGATACGAACCACGGGGTCAAGGTATAAAACGGGTAACCAAGAAAAGATGAGCAGCTTGCTCGGCCTGGTAGACACGCCGCCCGCAGTGAACGGCAGCAGACACGTAACAAAGAACAGGTGAGCAGCTTGCTCGGCATGGTGGACAAGCCCACGTGGTGAATGCAGAAGACATGTAAAGAAAAATAGGTGAGCAGCTTGAAAGGCCGGGTAGACAGGCCCCCCGCAGTGAAGGCAGCAGACCCGTAACAAAGAACAGGTGAACAGCTTGCTCGGCAAGGTGGACACTCCCCCGTGGTGAATGCAGAAGACATGTAAAGAAAAATACATGAGAAGCTTGAAAGGCCTGGTAGACAGGCCCACCCGGGGTGAAGGCAAAAGACAGGTAACCAGGAAGAAGGGAGCGTGTTGCTGGGCTTCGTCGATACGAACCACGGGGTCAAGGTATAAAACGGGTAACCAAGAAAAGATGAACAGCTTGCTCGGCATGGTAGACACGCCCCCGGAGTGAAGGCAGCAGACACGTAACAAAGAACAGGTGAGCAGCTTGCTCGGCATGGTGGACACGCCCCCGTGGTGAATGCAGAAGACATGTAAAGAAAAATAGGTGAGCAGCTTGAAAGGCCGGGTAGACAGGCCCCCCGCAGTGAAGGCAGCAGACCCGTAACAAAGAACAGGTGAACAGCTTGCTCGGCAAGGTGGACACTTCCCCGTGGTGAATGCAGAAGACATGTAAAGAAAAATACATGAGAAGCTTGAAAGGCCTGGTAGACAGGCCCACCCGGGGTGAAGGCAAAAGACAGGTAAGGAAAAATAGGTGAGCAGATAGGTCGGCCTGCTAGACAGGCCCACCCGGTGTGAAGGCGAAAGACAGGTAACCAGGAAGAAGGGAGCGGGTTGCTGGGCTTCGTCGATACGAACCACGGGGTCAAGGTATAAAACGGGTAACCAAGAAAAGATGAGCAGCTTGCACGGCCTGGTAGACACGCCCCCGGAGTGAAGGCAGCAGACACGTAACAAAGAACAGGTGAGCAGCTTGCTCGGCATGGAGGACACGCCCCCTTGGTGAATGCAGAAGACATGTAAAGAAAAATAGGTGAGCAGCTTGAAAGGCTGGGTAGACAGGCCCCCCGCAGTGAAGGCAGCAGACCCGTAACAAAGAACAGGTGAACAGCTTGCTCGGCAAGGTGGACACTTCCCCGTGGTGAATGCAGAAGACATGTAAAGAAAAATACATGAGAAGCTTGAAAGGCCTGGTAGACAGGCCCACCCGGGGTGAAGGCAAAAGACAGGTAACCAGGAAGAAGGGAGCGGGTTGCTGGGCTTCGTCGATACGAACCACGGGGTCAAGGTATAAAACGGGTAACCAAGAAAAGATGAGCAGCTTGCTCGGCCTGGTAGACACGCCCCCGGAGTGAAGGCAGCAGACACGTAACAAAGAACAGGTGAGCAGCTTGCTCGGCATGGTGGACACGCCCCCGTGGTGAATGCAGAAAACATGTAAAGAAAAATAGGTGAGCAGCTTGAAAGGCCTGGTAGACAGGCCCACCCCGGTGAAGGCGAAACACAGGTAACCAGGAACAGGAGAGCGGGTTACTGGGTCTCGTCAACACGCCCCACGGGGTCAAGGCATAAAACGGGTAACAAAGAAAAGGTGAGCAGCTTGCTCAGCCTGGTAGACACACCCCCAGGAGTGAAGGCAGCAGACACGTAACAAAGAATAGGTGAGCAGCTTGCTCGGCGTTGTAGACACGCCCCACGGGGTGAAGGCACAAGACAGGTAAGGAAAAATAGGTGAGCAGATAGGTCGGCCTGCTAGACAGGCCCACCCGGTGTGAAGGCGAAAGACAGGTAACCAGGAAGAAGGGAGCGGGTTGCTGGGCTTTGTCGATACGAACCACGGGGTCAAGGTATAAAACGGGTAACCAAGAAAAGATGAGCAGCTTGCTCGGCCTGGTAGACACGCCGCCCGCAGTGAACGGCAGCAGACACGTAACAAAGAACAGGTGAGCAGCTTGCTCGGCATGGTGGACAAGCCCCCGTGGTGAATGCAGAAGACATGTAAAGAAAAATAGGTGAGCAGCTTGAAAGGCCGGGTAGACAGGCCCCCCGCAGTGAAGGCAGCAGACCCGTAACAAAGAACAGGTGAACAGCTTGCTCGGCAAGGTGGACACTCCCCCGTGGTGAATGCAGAAGACATGTAAAGAAAAATACATGAGAAGCTTGAAAGGCCTGGTAGACAGGCCCACCCGGGGTGAAGGCAAAAGACAGGTAACCAGGAAGAAGGGAGCGTGTTGCTGGGCTTCGTCGATACGAACCACGGGGTCAAGGTATAAAACGGGTAACCAAGAAAAGATGAACAGCTTGCTCGGCCTGGTAGACACGCCCCCGGAGTGAAGGCAGCAGACACGTAACAAAGAACAGGTGAGCAGCTTGCTCGGCATGGTGGACACGCCCCCGTGGTGAATGCAGAAGACATGTAAAGAAAAATAGGTGAGCAGCTTGAAAGGCCGGGTAGACAGGCCCCCCGCAGTGAAGGCAGCAGACCCGTAACAAAGAACAGGTGAACAGCTTGCTCGGCAAGGTGGACACTTCCCCGTGGTGAATGCAGAAGACATGTAAAGAAAAATACATGAGAAGCTTGAAAGGCCTGGTAGACAGGCCCACCCGGGGTGAAGGCAAAAGACAGGTAACCAGGAAGAAGGGAGCGGGTTGCTGGGCTTCGTCGATACGAACCACGGGGTCAAGGTATAAAACGGGTAACCAAGAAAAGATGAGCAGCTTGCTCGGCCTGGTAGACACGCCCCCGGAGTGAAGGCAGCAGACACGTAACAAAGAACAGGTGAGCAGCTTGCTCGGCAAGGTGGACACGCCCCCGTGGTGAATGCAGAAGACATGTAAAGAAAAATAGGTGAGCAGCTTGAAAGGCCTGGTAGACAGGCCCACCCCGGTGAAGGCGAAACACAGGTAACCAGGAACAGGAGAGCGGGTTACTGGGCCTCGTCAATACGCCCCACGGGGTCAAGGCATAAAACGGGTAACAAAGAAAAAGGTGAGCAGCTTGCTCAGCCTGGTAGACACACCCCCGGGAGTTAAGGCAGCAGAAACGTAACAAAGAATAGGTGAGCAGCTTGCTCGGCGGGGTAGACACGCCCCACCGGGTGAAGGCACAAGACAGGTAAGGAAAAATGGGTGAGCAGCTAGCTCGGCCTGGTAGACAGGCCCACCCGGTGTGAAGGCGAAAGACAGGTAACCAGGAAGAAGGGAGCGGGTTGCTGGGCTTCGTCGATACGAACCACGGGGTCAAGGTATAAAACGGGTAACCAAGAAAAGATGAGCAGCTTGCACGGCCTGGTAGACACGCCCCCGGAGTGAAGGCAGCAGACACGTAACAAAGAACAGGTGAGCAGCTTGCTCGGCATGGTGGACACGCCCCCTTGGTGAATGCAGAAGACATGTAAAGAAAAATAGGTGAGCAGATTGAAAGGCCTTGTAGATAGGCCCACCCTGGGTGAAAGCGAAACACAGGTAACCAGGAACAGGAGAGCGGGTTACTGGGTCTCGTCAACACGCCCCACGGGGTCAAGGCATAAAACGGGTAACAAAGAAAAGGTGAGCAGCTTGCTCAGCCTGGTAGACACACCCCCAGGAGTGAAGGCAGCAGACACGTAACAAAGAATAGGTGAGCAGCTTGCTCGGCGGTGTAGACACGCCCCACGGGGTGAAGGCACAAGACAGGTAAGGAAAAATAGGTGAGCAGATAGGTCGGCCTGCTAGACAGGCCCACCCGGTGTGAAGGCGAAAGACAGGTAACCAGGAAGAAGGGAGCGGGTTGCTGGGCTTCGTCGATACGAACCACGGGGTCAAGGTATAAAACGGGTAACCAAGAAAAGATGAGCAGCTTGCTCGGCCTGGTAGACACGCCGCCCGCAGTGAACGGCAGCAGACACGTAACAAAGAACAGGTGAGCAGCTTGCTCGGCATGGTGGACAAGCCCCCGTGGTGAATGCAGAAGACATGTAAAGAAAAATAGGTGAGCAGCTTGAAAGGCCTGGTAGACAGGCACACCCCGGTGAAGGCGAAACACAGGTAACCAGGAACAGGAGAGCGGGTTACTGGGCCTCGTCAATACGCCCCACGGGGTCAAGGCATAAAACGGGTAACAAAGAAAAAGGTGAGCAGCTTGCTCAGCCTGGTAGACACACCCCCGGGAGTTAAGGCAGCAGAAACGTAACAAAGAATAGGTGAGCAGCTTGCTCGGCGGGGTAGACACGCCCCACCGGGTGAAGGCACAAGACAGGTAAGGAAAAATGGGTGAGCAGCTAGCTCGGCCTGGTAGACAGGCCCACCCGGTGTGAAGGCGAAAGACAGGTAACCAGGAAGAAGGGAACGGGTTGCTGGGCTTCGTCGATACGAACCACGGGGTCAAGGTATAAAACGGGTAACCAAGAAAAGATGAGCAGCTTGCACGGCCTGGTAGACACGCCCCCGGAGTGAAGGCAGCAGACACGTAACAAAGAACAGGTGAGCAGCTTGCTCGGCATGGTGGACACGCCCCCTTGGTGAATGCAGAAGACATGTAAAGAAAAATAGGTGAGCAGATTGAAAGGCCTTGTAGATAGGCCCACCCTGGGTGAAAGCGAAACACAGGTAACCAGGAACAGGAGAGCGGGTTACTGGGTCTCGTCAACACGCCCCACGGGGTCAAGGCATAAAACGGGTAACAAAGAAAAGGTGAGCAGCTTGCTCAGCCTGGTAAACACACCCCCAGGAGTGAAGGCAGCAGACACGTAACAAAGAATAGGTGAGCAGCTTGCTCGGCGGGGTAGACACGCCCCACCGGGTGAAGGCACAAGACAGGTAAGGAAAAATGGGTGAGCAGCTAGCTCGGACTGGTAGACAGGCCCACCCGGTGTGAAGGCGAAAGACAGGTAACCAGGAAGAAGGGAGCGGGTTGCTGGGCTTCGTCGATACGAACCACGGGGTCAAGGTATAAAACGGGTAACCAAGAAAAGATGAGCAGCTTGCACGGCCTGGTAGACACGCCCCCGGAGTGAAGGCAGCAGACACGTAACAAAGAACAGGTGAGCAGCTTGCTCGGCATGGAGGACACGCCCCCTTGGTGAATGCAGAAGACATGTAAAGAAAAATAGGTGAGCAGCTTGAAAGGCCGGGTAGACAGGCCCCCCGCAGTGAAGGCAGCAGACCCGTAACAAAGAACAGGTGAACAGCTTGCTCGGCAAGGTGGACACTTCCCCGTGGTGAATGCAGAAGACATGTAAAGAAAAATACATGAGAAGCTTGAAAGGCCTGGTAGACAGGCCCACCCGGGGTGAAGGCAAAAGACAGGTAACCAGGAAGAAGGGAGCGGGTTGCTGGGCTTCGTCGATACGAACCACGGGGTCAAGGTATAAAACGGGTAACCAAGAAAAGATGAGCAGCTTGCTCGGCCTGGTAGACACGCCCCCGGAGTGAAGGCAGCAGACACGTAACAAAGAACAGGTGAGCAGCTTGCTCGGCATGGTGGACGCGCCCCCATGGTGAATGCAGAAGACATGTAAAGAAAAATAGGTGAGCAGCTTGAAAGGCCTTGTAGACAGGCCCACCCCGGTGAAGGCGAAACACAGGTAACCAGGAACAGGAGAGCGGGTTACTGGGCCTCGTCAATACGCCCCACGGGGTCAAGGCATAAAACGGGTAACAAAGAAAAAGGTGAGCAGCTTGCTCAGCCTGGTAGACACACCCCCGGGAGTTAAGGCAGCACAAACGTAACAAAGAATAGGTGAGCAGCTTGCTCGGCGGGGTAGACACGCCCCACCGGGTGAAGGCACAAGACAGGTAAGGAAAAATGGGTGAGCAGCTAGCTCGGCCTGGTATACAGGCCCACCCGGTGTGAAGGCGAAAGACAAGTAACCAGGAAGAAGGGAGCGGGTTGCTGGGCTTCGTCGATACGAACCACGGGGTCAAGGTATAAAACGGGTAACCAAGAAAAGATGAGCAGCTTGCACGGCCTGGTAGACACGCCCCCGGAGTGAAGGCAGCAGACACGTAACAAAGAGCAGGTGAGCAGCTTGCTCGGCATGGTGGACAAGCCCCCGTGGTGAATGCAGAAGACATGTAAAGAAACATAGGTGAGCAGCTTGAAAGGCCGGGTAGACAGGCCCCCCGCAGTGAAGGCAGCAGACCCGTAACAAAGAACAGGTGAACAGCTTGCTCGGCAAGGTGGACACTCCCCCGTGGTGAATGCAGAAGACATGTAAAGAAAAATACATGAGAAGCTTGAAAGGCCTGGTAGACAGGCCCACCCGGGGTGAAGGCAAAAGACAGGTAACCAGGAAGAAGGGAGCGTGTTGCTGGGCTTCGTCGATACGAACCACGGGGTCAAGGTATAAAACGGGTAACCAAGAAAAGATGAACAGCTTGCTCGGCCTGGTAGACACGCCCCCGGAGTGAAGGCAGCAGACACGTAACAAAGAACAGGTGAGCAGCTTGCTCGGCATGGTGGACACGCCCCCGTGGTGAATGCAGAAGACATGTAAAGAAAAATAGGTGAGCAGCTTGAAAGGCCGGGTAGACAGGCCCCCCGCAGTGAAGGCAGCAGACCCGTAACAAAGAACAGGTGAACAGCTTGCTCGGCAAGGTGGACACTTCCCCGTGGTGAATGCAGAAGACATGTAAAGAAAAATACATGAGAAGCTTGAAAGGCCTGGTAGACAGGCCCACCCGGGGTGAAGGCAAAAGACAGGTAACCAGGAAGAAGGGAGCGGGTTGCTGGGCTTCGTCGATACGAACCACGGGGTCAAGGTATAAAACGGGTAACCAAGAAAAGATGAGCAGCTTGCTCGGCCTGGTAGACACGCCCCCGGAGTGAAGGCAGCAGACACGTAACAAAGAACAGGTGAGCAGCTTGCTCGGCATGGTGGACACGCCCCCGTGGTGAATGCAGAAGACATGTAAAGAAAAATAGGTGAGCAGCTTGAAAGGCCTGGTAGACAGGCCCACCCCGGTGAAGGCGAAACACAGGTAACCAGGAACAGGAGAGCGGGTTACTGGGCCTCGTCAATACGCCCCACGGGGTCAAGGCATAAAACGGGTAACAAAGAAAAAGGTGAGCAGCTTGCTCAGCCTGGTAGACACACCCCCGGGAGTTAAGGCAGCAGAAACTTAACAAAGAATAGGTGAGCAGCTTGCTCGGCGGGGTAGACACGCCCCACCGGGTGAAGGCACAAGACAGGTAAGGAAAAATGGGTGAGCAGCTAGCTCGGCCTGGTAGACAGGCCCACCCGGTGTGAAGGCGAAAGACAGGTAACCAGGAAGAAGGGAGCGGGTTGCTGGGCTTCGTCGATACGAACCACGGGGTCAAGGTATAAAACGGGTAACCAAGAAAAGATGAGCAGCTTGCACGGCCTGGTAGACACGCCCCCGGAGTGAAGGCAGCAGACACGTAACAAAGAACAGGTGAGCAGCTTGCTCGGCATGGAGGACACGCCCCCTTGGTGAATGCAGAAGACATGTAAAGAAAAATAGGTGAGCAGCTTGAAAGGCCGGGTAGACAGGCCCCCCGCAGTGAAGGCAGCAGACCCGTAACAAAGAACAGGTGAACAGCTTGCTCGGCAAGGTGGACACTTCCCCGTGGTGAATGCAGAAGACATGTAAAGAAAAATACATGAGAAGCTTGAAAGGCCTGGTAGACAGGCCCACCCGGGGTGAAGGCAAAAGACAGGTAACCAGGAAGAAGGGAGCGGGTTGCTGGGCTTCGTCGATACGAACCACGGGGTCAAGGTATAAAACGGGTAACCAAGAAAAGATGAACAGCTTGCTCGGCCTGGTAGACACGCCCCCGGAGTGAAGGCAGCAGACACGTAACAAAGAACAGGTGAGCAGCTTGCTCGGCATGGTGGACACGCCCCCGTGGTGAATGCAGAAGACATGTAAAGAAAAATAGGTGAGCAGCTTGAAAGGCCTGGTAGACAGGCCCACCCCGGTGAAGGCGAAACACAGGTAACCAGGAACAGGAGAGCGGGTTACTGGGCCTCGTCAATACGCCCCACGGGGTCAAGGCATAAAACGGGTAACAAAGAAAAAGGTGAGCAGCTTGCTCAGCCTGGTAGACACACCCCCGGGAGTTAAGGCAGCACAAACGTAACAAAGAATAGGTGAGCAGCTTGCTCGGCGGGGTAGACACGCCCCACCGGGTGAAGGCACAAGACAGGTAAGGAAAAATGGGTGAGCAGCTAGCTCGGCCTGGTAGACAGGCCCACCCGGTGTGAAGGCGAACGACAGGTAACCAGGAAGAAGGGAGCGGGTTGCTGGGCTTCGTCGATACGAACCACGGGGTCAAGGTATAAAACGGGTAACCAAGAAAAGATGAGCAGCTTGCACGGCCTGGTAGACACGCCCCCGGAGTGAAGGCAGCAGACACGTAACAAAGAACAGGTGAGCAGCTTGCTCGGCATGGTGGACAAGCCCCCGTGGTGAATGCAGAAGACATGTAAAGAAACATAGGTGAGCAGCTTGAAAGGCCGGGTAGACAGGCCCCCCGCAGTGAAGGCAGCAGACCCGTAACAAAGAACAGGTGAACAGCTTGCTCGGCAAGGTGGACACTCCCCCGTGGTGAATGCAGAAGACATGTAAAGAAAAATACATGAGAAGCTTGAAAGGCCTGGTAGACAGGCCCACCCGGGGTGAAGGCAAAAGACAGGTAACCAGGAAGAAGGGAGCGTGTTGCTGGGCTTCGTCGATACGAACCACGGGGTCAAGGTATAAAACGGGTAACCAAGAAAAGATGAACAGCTTGCTCGGACTGGTAGACACGCCCCCGGAGTGAAGGCAGCAGACACGTAACAAAGAACAGGTGAGCAGCTTGCTCGGCATGGTGGACACGCCCCCGTGGTGAATGCAGAAGACATGTAAAGAAAAATAGGTGAGCAGCTTGAAAGGCCGGGTAGACAGGCCCCCCGCAGTGAAGGCAGCAGACCCGTAACAAAGAACAGGTGAACAGCTTGCTCGGCAAGGTGGACACTTCCCCGTGGTGAATGCAGAAGACATGTAAAGAAAAATACATGAGAAGCTTGAAAGGCCTGGTAGACAGGCCCACCCGGGGTGAAGGCAAAAGACAGGTAACCAGGAAGAAGGGAGCGGGTTGCTGGGCTTCGTCGATACGAACCACGGGGTCAAGGTATAAAACGGGTAACCAAGAAAAGATGAGCAGCTTGCTCGGCCTGGTAGACACGCCCCCGGAGTGAAGGCAGCAGACACGTAACAAAGAACAGGTGAGCAGCTTGCTCGGCATGGTGGACACGCCCCCGTGGTGAATGCAGAAGACATGTAAAGAAAAATAGGTGAGCAGCTTGAAAGGCCTGGTAGACAGGCCCACCCCGGTGAAGGCGAAACACAGGTAACCAGGAACAGGAGAGCGGGTTACTGGGCCTCGTCAATACGCCCCACGGGGTCAAGGCATAAAACGGGTAACAAAGAAAAAGGTGAGCAGCTTGCTCAGCCTGGTAGACACACCCCCGGGAGTTAAGGCAGCACAAACGTAACAAAGAATAGGTGAGCAGCTTGCTCGGCGGGGTAGACACGCCCCACCGGGTGAAGGCACAAGACAGGTAAGGAAAAATGGGTGAGCAGCTAGCTCGGCCTGGTAGACAGGCCCACCCGGTGTGAAGGCGAAAGACAGGTAACCAGGAAGAAGGGAGCGGGTTGCTGGGCTTCGTCGATACGAACCACGGGGTCAAGGTATAAAACGGGTAACCAAGAAAAGATGAGCAGCTTGCACGGCCTGGTAGACACGCCCCCGGAGTGAAGGCAGCAGACACGTAACAAAGAACAGGTGAGCAGCTTGCTCGGCATGGTGGACACGCCCCCTTGGTGAATGCAGAAGACATGTAAAGAAAAATAGGTGAGCAGATTGAAAGGCCTTGTAGATAGGCCCACCCTGGGTGAAAGCGAAACACAGGTAACCAGGAACAGGAGAGCGGGTTACTGGGTCTCGTCAACACGCCCCACGGGGTCAAGGCATAAAACGGGTAACAAAGAAAAGGTGAGCAGCTTGCTCAGCCTGGTAGACACACACCCAGGAGTGAAGGCAGCAGACACGTAACAAAGAATAGGTGAGCAGCTTGCTCGGCGGTGTAGACACGCCCCACGGGGTGAAGGCACAAGACAGGTAAGGAAAAATAGGTGAGCAGATAGGTCGGCCTGCTAGACAGGCCCACCCGGTGTGAAGGCGAAAGACAGGTAACCAGGAAGAAGGGAGCGGGTTGCTGGGCTTCGTCGATACGAACCACGGGGTCAAGGTATAAAACGGGTAACCAAGAAAAGATGAGCAGCTTGCTCGGCCTGGTAGACACGCCGCCCGCAGTGAACGGCAGCAGACACGTAACAAAGAACAGGTGAGCAGCTTGCTCGGCATGGTGGACAAGCCCCCGTGGTGAATGCAGAAGACATGTAAAGAAAAATAGGTGAGCAGCTTGAAAGGCCTGGTAGACAGGCCCACCCCGGTGAAGGCGAAACACAGGTAACCAGGAACAGGAGAGCGGGTTACTGGGCCTCGTCAATACGCCCCACGGGGTCAAGGCATAAAACGGGTAACAAAGAAAAGGTGAGCAGCTTGCTCAGCCTGGTAAACACACCCCCAGGAGTGAAGGCAGCAGACACGTAACAAAGAATAGGTGAGCAGCTTGCTCGGCGGTGTAGACACGCCCCACGGGGTGAAGGCACAAGACAGGTAAGGAAAAATAGGTGAGCAGATAGGTCGGCCTGCTATACAGGCCCACCCGGTGTGAAGGCGAAAGACAGGTAACCAGGAAGAAGGGAGCGGGTTGCTGGGCTTCGTCGATACGAACCACGGGGTCAAGGTATAAAACGGGTAACCAAGAAAAGATGAGCAGCTTGCTCGGCCTGGTAGACACGCCGCCCGCAGTGAACGGCAGCAGACACGTAACAAAGAACAGGTGAGCAGCTTGCTCGGCATGGTGGACAAGCCCCCGTGGTGAATGCAGAAGACATGTAAAGAAAAATAGGTGAGCAGCTTGAAAGGCCGGGTAGACAGGCCCCCCGCAGTGAAGGCAGCAGACCCGTAACAAAGAACAGGTGAACAGCTTGCTCGGCAAGGTGGACACTCCCCCGTGGTGAATGCAGAAGACATGTAAAGAAAAATACATGAGAAGCTTGAAAGGCCTGGTAGACAGGCCCACCCGGGGTGAAGGCAAAAGACAGGTAACCAGGAAGAAGGGAGCGTGTTGCTGGGCTTCGTCGATACGAACCACGGGGTCAAGGTATAAAACGGGTAACCAAGAAAAGATGAGCAGCTTGCTCGGCCTGGTAGACACGCCCCCGGAGTGAAGGCAGCAGACACGTAACAAAGAACAGGTGAGCAGCTTGCTCGGCATGGTGGACACGCCCCCGTGGTGAATGCAGAAGACATGTAAAGAAAAATAGGTGAGCAGCTTGAAAGGCCTGGTAGACAGGCCCACCCCGGTGAAGGCGAAACACAGTTAACCAGGAACAGGAGAGCGGGTTACTGGGCCTCGTCAATACGCCCCACGGGGTCAAGGCATAAAACGGGTAACAAAGAAAAAGGTGAGCAGCTTGCTCAGCCTGGTAGACACACCCCCGGGAGTTAAGGCAGCAGAAACGTAACAAAGAATAGGTGAGCAGCTTGCTCGGCGGGGTAGACACGCCCCACCGGGTGAAGGCACAAGACAGGTAAGGAAAAATGGGTGAGCAGCTAGCTCGGCCTGGTAGACAGGCCCACCCGGTGTGAAGGCGAAAGACAGGTAACCAGGAAGAAGGGAGCGGGTTGCTGGGCTTCGTCGATACGAACCACGGGGTCAAGGTATAAAACGGGTAACCAAGAAAAGATGAGCAGCTTGCACGGCCTGGTAGACACGCCCCCGGAGTGAAGGCAGCAGACACGTAACAAAGAACAGGTGAGCAGCTTGCTCGGCATGGAGGACACGCCCCCTTGGTGAATGCAGAAGACATGTAAAGAAAAATAGGTGAGCAGCTTGAAAGGCCGGGTAGACAGGCCCCCCGCAGTGAAGGCAGCAGACCCGTAACAAAGAACAGGTGAACAGCTTGCTCGGCATGGTGGACACTTCCCCGTGGTGAATGCAGAAGACATGTAAAGAAAAATACATGAGAAGCTTGAAAGGCCTGGTAGACAGGCCCACCCGGGGTGAAGGCAAAAGACAGGTAACCAGGAAGAAGGGAGCGGGTTGCTGGGCTTCGTCGATACGAACCACGGGGTCAAGGTATAAAACGGGTAACCAAGAAAAGATGAGCAGCTTGCTCGGCCTGGTAGACACGCCCCCGGAGTGAAGGCAGCAGACACGTAACAAAGAACAGGTGAGCAGCTTGCTCGGCATGGTGGACACGCCCCCGTGGTGAATGCAGAAAACATGTAAAGAAAAATAGGTGAGCAGCTTGAAAGGCCTGGTAGACAGGCCCACCCCGGTGAAGGCGAAACACAGGTAACCAGGAACAGGAGAGCGGGTTACTGGGCCTCGTCAATACGCCCCACGGGGTCAAGGCATAAAACGGGTAACAAAGAAAAAGGTGAGCAGCTTGCTCAGCCTGGTAGACACACCCCCGGGAGATAAGGCAGCAGAAACGTAACAAAGAATAGGTGAGCAGCTTGCTCGGCGGGGTAGACACGCCCCACCGGGTGAAGGCACAAGACAGGTAAGGAAAAATGGGTGAGCAGCTAGCTCGGCCTGGTAGACAGGCCCACCCGGTGTGAAGGCGAAAGACAGGTAACCAGGAAGAAGGGAGCGGGTTGCTGGGCTTCGTCGATACGAACCACGGGGTCAAGGTATAAAACGGGTAACCAAGAAAAGATGAGCAGCTTGCACGGCCTGGTAGACACGCCCCCGGAGTGAAGGCAGCAGACACGTAACAAAGAACAGGTGAACAGCTTGCTCGGCATGGTGGACACGCCCCCTTGGTGAATGCAGAAGACATGTAAAGAAAAATAGGTGAGCAGATTGAAAGGCCTTGTAGATAGGCCCACCCTGGGTGAAAGCGAAACACAGGTAACCAGGAACAGGAGAGCGGGTTACTGGGTCTCGTCAACACGCCCCACGGGGTCAAGGCATAAAACGGGTAACAAAGAAAAGGTGAGCAGCTTGCTCAGCCTGGTAGACACACCCCCAGGAGTGAAGGCAGCAGACACGTAACAAAGAATAGGTGAGCAGCTTGCTCGGCGGTGTAGACACGCCCCACGGGGTGAAGGCACAAGACAGGTAAGGAAAAATAGGTGAGCAGATAGGTCGGCCTGCTAGACAGGCCCACCCGGTGTGAAGGCGAAAGACAGGTAACCAGGAAGAAGGGAGCGGGTTGCTGGGCTTTGTCGATACGAACCACGGGGTCAAGGTATAAAACGGGTAACCAAGAAAAGATGAGCAGCTTGCTCGGCCTGGTAGACACGCCGCCCGCAGTGAACGGCAGCAGACACGTAACAAAGAACAGGTGAGCAGCTTGCTCGGCATGGTGGACAAGCCCCCGTGGTGAATGCAGAAGACATGTAAAGAAACATAGGTGAGCAGCTTGAAAGGCCGGGTAGACAGGCCCCCCGCAGTGAAGGCAGCAGACCCGTAACAAAGAACAGGTGAACAGCTTGCTCGGCAAGGTGGACACTCCCCCGTGGTGAATGCAGAAGACATGTAAAGAAAAATACATGAGAAGCTTGAAAGGCCTGGTAGACAGGCCCACCCGGGGTGAAGGCAAAAGACAGGTAACCAGGAAGAAGGGAGCGTGTTGCTGGGCTTCGTCGATACGAACCACGGGGTCAAGGTATAAAACGGGTAACCAAGAAAAGATGAACAGCTTGCTCGGACTGGTAGACACGCCCCCGGAGTGAAGGCAGCAGACACGTAACAAAGAACAGGTGAGCAGCTTGCTCGGCATGGTGGACACGCCCCCGTGGTGAATGCAGAAGACATGTAAAGAAAAATAGGTGAGCAGCTTGAAAGGCCGGGTAGACAGGCCCCCCGCAGTGAAGGCAGCAGACCCGTAACAAAGAACAGGTGAACAGCTTGCTCGGCAAGGTGGACACTTCCCCGTGGTGAATGCAGAAGACATGTAAAGAAAAATACATGAGAAGCTTGAAAGGCCTGGTAGACAGGCCCACCCGGGGTGAAGGCAAAAGACAGGTAACCAGGAAGAAGGGAGCGGGTTGCTGGGCTTCGTCGATACGAACCACGGGGTCAAGGTATAAAACGGGTAACCAAGAAAAGATGAGCAGCTTGCTCGGCCTGGTAGACACGCCCCCGGAGTGAAGGCAGCAGACACGTAACAAAGAACAGGTGAGCAGCTTGCTCGGCATGGTGGACACGCCCCCGTGGTGAATGCAGAAGACATGTAAAGAAAAATAGGTGAGCAGCTTGAAAGGCCTGGTAGACAGGCCCACCCCGGTGAAGGCGAAACACAGGTAACCAGGAACAGGAGAGCGGGTTACTGGGCCTCGTCAATACGCCCCACGGGGTCAAGGCATAAAACGGGTAACAAAGAAAAAGGTGAGCAGCTTGCTCAGCCTGGTAGACACACCCCCGGGAGTTAAGGCAGCACAAACGTAACAAAGAATAGGTGAGCAGCTTGCTCGGCGGGGTAGACACGCCCCACCGGGTGAAGGCACAAGACAGGTAAGGAAAAATGGGTGAGCAGCTAGCTCGGCCTGGTAGACAGGCCCACCCGGTGTGAAGGCGAAAGACAGGTAACCAGGAAGAAGGGAGCGGGTTGCTGGGCTTCGTCGATACGAACCACGGGGTCAAGGTATAAAACGGGTAACCAAGAAAAGATGAGCAGCTTGCACGGCCTGGTAGACACGCCCCCGGAGTGAAGGCAGCAGACACGTAACAAAGAACAGGTGAGCAGCTTGCTCGGCATGGTGGACACGCCCCCTTGGTGAATGCAGAAGACATGTAAAGAAAAATAGGTGAGCAGATTGAAAGGCCTTGTAGATAGGCCCACCCTGGGTGAAAGCGAAACACAGGTAACCAGGAACAGGAGAGCGGGTTACTGGGTCTCGTCAACACGCCCCACGGGGTCAAGGCATAAAACGGGTAACAAAGAAAAGGTGAGCAGCTTGCTCAGCCTGGTAGACACACACCCAGGAGTGAAGGCAGCAGACACGTAACAAAGAATAGGTGAGCAGCTTGCTCGGCGGTGTAGACACGCCCCACGGGGTGAAGGCACAAGACAGGTAAGGAAAAATAGGTGAGCAGATAGGTCGGCCTGCTAGACAGGCCCACCCGGTGTGAAGGCGAAAGACAGGTAACCAGGAAGAAGGGAGCGGGTTGCTGGGCTTCGTCGATACGAACCACGGGGTCAAGGTATAAAACGGGTAACCAAGAAAAGATGAGCAGCTTGCTCGGCCTGGTAGACACGCCGCCCGCAGTGAACGGCAGCAGACACGTAACAAAGAACAGGTGAGCAGCTTGCTCGGCATGGTGGACAAGCCCCCGTGGTGAATGCAGAAGACATGTAAAGAAAAATAGGTGAGCAGCTTGAAAGGCCTGGTAGACAGGCCCACCCCGGTGAAGGCGAAACACAGGTAACCAGGAACAGGAGAGCGGGTTACTGGGCCTCGTCAATACGCCCCACGGGGTCAAGGCATAAAACGGGTAACAAAGAAAAGGTGAGCAGCTTGCTCAGCCTGGTAAACACACCCCCAGGAGTGAAGGCAGCAGACACGTAACAAAGAATAGGTGAGCAGCTTGCTCGGCGGTGTAGACACGCCCCACGGGGTGAAGGCACAAGACAGGTAAGGAAAAATAGGTGAGCAGATAGGTCGGCCTGCTATACAGGCCCACCCGGTGTGAAGGCGAAAGACAGGTAACCAGGAAGAAGGGAGCGGGTTGCTGGGCTTCGTCGATACGAACCACGGGGTCAAGGTATAAAACGGGTAACCAAGAAAAGATGAGCAGCTTGCTCGGCCTGGTAGACACGCCGCCCGCAGTGAACGGCAGCAGACACGTAACAAAGAACAGGTGAGCAGCTTGCTCGGCATGGTGGACAAGCCCCCGTGGTGAATGCAGAAGACATGTAAAGAAAAATAGGTGAGCAGCTTGAAAGGCCGGGTAGACAGGCCCCCCGCAGTGAAGGCAGCAGACCCGTAACAAAGAACAGGTGAACAGCTTGCTCGGCAAGGTGGACACTCCCCCGTGGTGAATGCAGAAGACATGTAAAGAAAAATACATGAGAAGCTTGAAAGGCCTGGTAGACAGGCCCACCCGGGGTGAAGGCAAAAGACAGGTAACCAGGAAGAAGGGAGCGTGTTGCTGGGCTTCGTCGATACGAACCACGGGGTCAAGGTATAAAACGGGTAACCAAGAAAAGATGAGCAGCTTGCTCGGCCTGGTAGACACGCCCCCGGAGTGAAGGCAGCAGACACGTAACAAAGAACAGGTGAGCAGCTTGCTCGGCATGGTGGACACGCCCCCGTGGTGAATGCAGAAGACATGTAAAGAAAAATAGGTGAGCAGCTTGAAAGGCCTGGTAGACAGGCCCACCCCGGTGAAGGCGAAACACAGTTAACCAGGAACAGGAGAGCGGGTTACTGGGCCTCGTCAATACGCCCCACGGGGTCAAGGCATAAAACGGGTAACAAAGAAAAAGGTGAGCAGCTTGCTCAGCCTGGTAGACACACCCCCGGGAGTTAAGGCAGCAGAAACGTAACAAAGAATAGGTGAGCAGCTTGCTCGGCGGGGTAGACACGCCCCACCGGGTGAAGGCACAAGACAGGTAAGGAAAAATGGGTGAGCAGCTAGCTCGGCCTGGTAGACAGGCCCACCCGGTGTGAAGGCGAAAGACAGGTAACCAGGAAGAAGGGAGCGGGTTGCTGGGCTTCGTCGATACGAACCACGGGGTCAAGGTATAAAACGGGTAACCAAGAAAAGATGAGCAGCTTGCACGGCCTGGTAGACACGCCCCCGGAGTGAAGGCAGCAGACACGTAACAAAGAACAGGTGAGCAGCTTGCTCGGCATGGAGGACACGCCCCCTTGGTGAATGCAGAAGACATGTAAAGAAAAATAGGTGAGCAGCTTGAAAGGCCGGGTAGACAGGCCCCCCGCAGTGAAGGCAGCAGACCCGTAACAAAGAACAGGTGAACAGCTTGCTCGGCAAGGTGGACACTCCCCCGTGGTGAATGCAGAAGACATGTAAAGAAAAATACATGAGAAGCTTGAAAGGCCTGGTAGACAGGCCCACCCGGGGTGAAGGCAAAAGACAGGTAACCAGGAAGAAGGGAGCGTGTTGCTGGGCTTCGTCGATACGAACCACGGGGTCAAGGTATAAAACGGGTAACCAAGAAAAGATGAGCAGCTTGCTCGGCCTGGTAGACACGCCCCCGGAGTGAAGGCAGCAGACACGTAACAAAGAACAGGTGAGCAGCTTGCTCGGCATGGTGGACACGCCCCCGTGGTGAATGCAGAAGACATGTAAAGAAAAATAGGTGAGCAGCTTGAAAGGCCTGGTAGACAGGCCCACCCCGGTGAAGGCGAAACACAGTTAACCAGGAACAGGAGAGCGGGTTACTGGGCCTCGTCAATACGCCCCACGGGGTCAAGGCATAAAACGGGTAACAAAGAAAAAGGTGAGCAGCTTGCTCAGCCTGGTAGACACACCCCCGGGAGTTAAGGCAGCAGAAACGTAACAAAGAATAGGTGAGCAGCTTGCTCGGCGGGGTAGACACGCCCCACCGGGTGAAGGCACAAGACAGGTAAGGAAAAATGGGTGAGCAGCTAGCTCGGCCTGGTAGACAGGCCCACCCGGTGTGAAGGCGAAAGACAGGTAACCAGGAAGAAGGGAGCGGGTTGCTGGGCTTCGTCGATACGAACCACGGGGTCAAGGTATAAAACGGGTAACCAAGAAAAGATGAGCAGCTTGCACGGCCTGGTAGACACGCCCCCGGAGTGAAGGCAGCAGACACGTAACAAAGAACAGGTGAGCAGCTTGCTCGGCATGGAGGACACGCCCCCTTGGTGAATGCAGAAGACATGTAAAGAAAAATAGGTGAGCAGCTTGAAAGGCCGGGTAGACAGGCCCCCCGCAGTGAAGGCAGCAGACCCGTAACAAAGAACAGGTGAACAGCTTGCTCGGCATGGTGGACACTTCCCCGTGGTGAATGCAGAAGACATGTAAAGAAAAATACATGAGAAGCTTGAAAGGCCTGGTAGACAGGCCCACCCGGGGTGAAGGCAAAAGACAGGTAACCAGGAAGAAGGGAGCGGGTTGCTGGGCTTCGTCGATACGAACCACGGGGTCAAGGTATAAAACGGGTAACCAAGAAAAGATGAGCAGCTTGCTCGGCCTGGTAGACACGCCCCCGGAGTGAAGGCAGCAGACACGTAACAAAGAACAGGTGAGCAGCTTGCTCGGCATGGTGGACACGCCCCCGTGGTGAATGCAGAAAACATGTAAAGAAAAATAGGTGAGCAGCTTGAAAGGCCTGGTAGACAGGCCCACCCCGGTGAAGGCGAAACACAGGTAACCAGGAACAGGAGAGCGGGTTACTGGGCCTCGTCAATACGCCCCACGGGGTCAAGGCATAAAACGGGTAACAAAGAAAAAGGTGAGCAGCTTGCTCAGCCTGGTAGACACACCCCCGGGAGATAAGGCAGCAGAAACGTAACAAAGAATAGGTGAGCAGCTTGCTCGGCGGGGTAGACACGCCCCACCGGGTGAAGGCACAAGACAGGTAAGGAAAAATGGGTGAGCAGCTAGCTCGGCCTGGTAGACAGGCCCACCCGGTGTGAAGGCGAAAGACAGGTAACCAGGAAGAAGGGAGCGGGTTGCTGGGCTTCGTCGATACGAACCACGGGGTCAAGGTATAAAACGGGTAACCAAGAAAAGATGAGCAGCTTGCACGGCCTGGTAGACACGCCCCCGGAGTGAAGGCAGCAGACACGTAACAAAGAACAGGTGAACAGCTTGCTCGGCATGGTGGACACGCCCCCTTGGTGAATGCAGAAGACATGTAAAGAAAAATAGGTGAGCAGATTGAAAGGCCTTGTAGATAGGCCCACCCTGGGTGAAAGCGAAACACAGGTAACCAGGAACAGGAGAGCGGGTTACTGGGTCTCGTCAACACGCCCCACGGGGTCAAGGCATAAAACGGGTAACAAAGAAAAGGTGAGCAGCTTGCTCAGCCTGGTAGACACACCCCCAGGAGTGAAGGCAGCAGACACGTAACAAAGAATAGGTGAGCAGCTTGCTCGGCGGTGTAGACACGCCCCACGGGGTGAAGGCACAAGACAGGTAAGGAAAAATAGGTGAGCAGATAGGTCGGCCTGCTAGACAGGCCCACCCGGTGTGAAGGCGAAAGACAGGTAACCAGGAAGAAGGGAGCGGGTTGCTGGGCTTTGTCGATACGAACCACGGGGTCAAGGTATAAAACGGGTAACCAAGAAAAGATGAGCAGCTTGCTCGGCCTGGTAGACACGCCGCCCGCAGTGAACGGCAGCAGACACGTAACAAAGAACAGGTGAGCAGCTTGCTCGGCATGGTGGACAAGCCCCCGTGGTGAATGCAGAAGACATGTAAAGAAAAATAGGTGAGCAGCTTGAAAGGCCGGGTAGACAGGCCCCCCGCAGTGAAGGCAGCAGACCCGTAACAAAGAACAGGTGAACAGCTTGCTCGGCAAGGTGGACACTCCCCCGTGGTGAATGCAGAAGACATGTAAAGAAAAATACATGAGAAGCTTGAAAGGCCTGGTAGACAGGCCCACCCGGGGTGAAGGCAAAAGACAGGTAACCAGGAAGAAGGGAGCGTGTTGCTGGGCTTCGTCGATACGAACCACGGGGTCAAGGTATAAAACGGGTAACCAAGAAAAGATGAACAGCTTGCTCGGCCTGGTAGACACGCCCCCGGAGTGAAGGCAGCAGACACGTAACAAAGAACAGGTGAGAAGCTTGCTCGGCATGGTGGACACGCCCCCGTGGTGAATGCAGAAGACATGTAAAGAAAAATAGGTGAGCAGCTTGAAAGGCCGGGTAGACAGGCCCCCCGCAGTGAAGGCAGCAGACCCGTAACAAAGAACAGGTGAACAGCTTGCTCGGCAAGGTGGACACTTCCCCGTGGTGAATGCAGAAGACATGTAAAGAAAAATACATGAGAAGCTTGAAAGGCCTGGTAGACAGGCCCACCCGGGGTGAAGGCAAAAGACAGGTAACCAGGAAGAAGGGAGCGGGTTGCTGGGCTTCGTCGATACGAACCACGGGGTCAAGGTATAAAACGGGTAACCAAGAAAAGATGAGCAGCTTGCTCGGCCTGGTAGACACGCCCCCGGAGTGAAGGCAGCAGACACGTAACAAAGAACAGGTGAGCAGCTTGCTCGGCATGGTGGACACGCCCCCGTGGTGAATGCAGAAGACATGTAAAGAAAAATAGGTGAGCAGCTTGAAAGGCCTGGTAGACAGGCCCACCCCGGTGAAGGCGAAACACAGGTAACCAGGAACAGGAGAGCGGGTTACTGGGCCTCGTCAATACGCCCCACGGGGTCAAGGCATAAAACGGGTAACAAAGAAAAAGGTGAGCAGCTTGCTCAGCCTGGTAGACACACCCCCGGGAGTTAAGGCAGCAGAAACGTAACAAAGAATAGGTGAGCAGCTTGCTCGGCGGGGTAGACACGCCCCACCGGGTGAAGGCACAAGACAGGTAAGGAAAAATGGGTGAGCAGCTAGCTCGGCCTGGTAGACAGGCCCACCCGGTGTGAAGGCGAAAGACAGGTAACCAGGAAGAAGGGAGCGGGTTGCTGGGCTTCGTCGATACGAACCACGGGGTCAAGGTATAAAACGGGTAACCAAGAAAAGATGAGCAGCTTGCACGGCCTGGTAGACACGCCCCCGGAGTGAAGGCAGCAGACACGTAACAAAGAACAGGTGAGCAGCTTGCTCGGCATGGTGGACACGCCCCCTTGGTGAATGCAGAAGACATGTAAAGAAAAATAGGTGAGCAGATTGAAAGGCCTTGTAGATAGGCCCACCCTGGGTGAAAGCGAAACACAGGTAACCAGGAACAGGAGAGCGGGTTACTGGGTCTCGTCAACACGCCCCACGGGGTCAAGGCATAAAACGGGTAACAAAGAAAAGGTGAGCAGCTTGCTCAGCCTGGTAGACACACCCCCAGGAGTGAAGGCAGCAGACACGTAACAAAGAATAGGTGAGCAGCTTGCTCGGCGGTGTAGACACGCCCCACGGGGTGAAGGCACAAGACAGGTAAGGAAAAATAGGTGAGCAGATAGGTCGGCCTGCTAGACAGGCCCACCCGGTGTGAAGGCGAAAGACAGGTAACCAGGAAGAAGGGAGCGGGTTGCTGGGCTTCGTCGATACGAACCACGGGGTCAAGGTATAAAACGGGTAACCAAGAAAAGATGAGCAGCTTGCTCGGCCTGGTAGACACGCCGCCCGCAGTGAACGGCAGCAGAAACGTAACAAAGAACAGGTGAGCAGCTTGCTCGGCATGGTGGACAAGCCCCCGTGGTGAATGCAGAAGACATGTAAAGAAAAATAGGTGAGCAGCTTGAAAGGCCGGGTAGACAGGCCCCCCGCAGTGAAGGCAGCAGACCCGTAACAAAGAACAGGTGAACAGCTTGCTCGGCAAGGTGGACACTCCCCCGTGGTGAATGCAGAAGACATGTAAAGAAAAATACATGAGAAGCTTGAAAGGCCTGGTAGACAGGCCCACCCGGGGTGAAGGCAAAAGACAGGTAACCAGGAAGAAGGGAGCGTGTTGCTGGGCTTCGTCGATACGAACCACGGGGTCAAGGTATAAAACGGGTAACCAAGAAAAGATGAACAGCTTGCTCGGCCTGGTAGACACGCCCCCGGAGTGAAGGCAGCAGACACGTAACAAAGAACAGGTGAGCAGCTTGCTCGGCATGGTGGACACGCCCCCGTGGTGAATGCAGAAGACATGTAAAGAAAAATAGGTGAGCCGCTAGAAAGGCCGGGTAGACAGGCCCCCCGCAGTGAAGGCAGCAGACCCGTAACAAAGAACAGGTGAACAGCTTGCTCGGCAAGGTGGACACTTCCCCGTGGTGAATGCAGAAGACATGTAAAGAAAAATACATGAGAAGCTTGAAAGGCCTGGTAGACAGGCCCACCCGGGGTGAAGGCAAAAGACAGGTAACCAGGAAGAAGGGAGCGGGTTGCTGGGCTTCGTCGATACGAACCACGGGGTCAAGGTATAAAACGGGTAACCAAGAAAAGATGAGCAGCTTGCTCGGCCTGGTAGACACGCCCCCGGAGTGAAGGCAGCAGACACGTAACAAAGAACAGGTGAGCAGCTTGCTCGGCATGGTGGACACGCCCCCGTGGTGAATGCAGAAGACATGTAAAGAAAAATAGGTGAGCAGCTTGAAAGGCCTGGTAGACAGGCCCACCCCGGTGAAGGCGAAACACAGGTAATCAGGAACAGGAGAGCGGGTTACTGGGCCTCGTCAATACGCCCCACGGGGTCAAGGCATAAAACGGGTAACAAAGAAAAAGGTGAGCAGCTTGCTCAGCCTGGTAGACACACCCCCGGGAGTTAAGGCAGCAGAAACGTAACAAAGAATAGGTGAGCAGCTTGCTCGGCGGGGTAGACACGCCCCACCGGGTGAAGGCACAAGACAGGTAAGGAAAAATGGGTGAGCAGCTAGCTCGGCCTGGTAGACAGGCCCACCCGGTGTGAAGGCGAAAGACAGGTAACCAGGAAGAAGGGAGCGGGTTGCTGGGCTTCGTCGATACGAACCACGGGGTCAAGGTATAAAACGGGTAACCAAGAAAAGATGAGCAGCTTGCACGGCCTGGTAGACACGCCCCCGGAGTGAAGGCAGCAGACACGTAACAAAGAACAGGTGAGCAGCTTGCTCGGCATGGTGGACACGCCCCCTTGGTGAATGCAGAAGACATGTAAAGAAAAATAGGTGAGCAGCTTGAAAGGCCGGGTAGACAGGGCCCCCGCAGTGAAGGCAGCAGACCCGTAACAAAGAACAGGTGAACAGCTTGCTCGGCAAGGTGGACACTTCCCCGTGGTGAATGCAGAAGACATGTAAAGAAAAATACATGAGAAGCTTGAAAGGCCTGGTAGACAGGCCCACCCGGGGTGAAGGCAAAAGACAGGTAACCAGGAAGAAGGGAGCGGGTTGCTGGGCTTCGTCGATACGAACCACGGGGTCAAGGTATAAAACGGGTAACCAAGAAAAGATGAGCAGCTTGCTCGGCCTGGTAGACACGCCCCCGGAGTGAAGGCAGCAGACACGTAACAAAGAACAGGTGAGCAGCTTGCTCGGCATGGTGGACGCGCCCCCATGGTGAATGCAGAAGACATGTAAAGAAAAATAGGTGAGCAGCTTGAAAGGCCTTGTAGACAGGCCCACCCCGGTGAAGGCGAAACACAGGTAACCAGGAACAGGAGAGCGGGTTACTGGGCCTCGTCAATACGCCCCACGGGGTCAAGGCATAAAACGGGTAACAAAGAAAAAGGTGAGCAGCTTGCTTAGCCTGGTAGACACACCCCCGGGAGTTAAGGCAGCAGAAACGTAACAAAGAATAGGTGAGCAGCTTGCTCGGCGGGGTAGACACGCCCCACCGGGTGAAGGCACAAGACAGGTAAGGAAAAATGGGTGAGCAGCTAGCTCGGCCTGGTAGACAGGCCAACCCGGTGTGAAGGCGAAAGACAGGTAACCAGGAAGAAGGGAGCGGGTTGCTGGGCTTCGTCGATACGAACCACGGGGTCAAGGTATAAAACGGGTAACCAAGAAAAGATGAGCAGCTTGCACGGCCTGGTAGACACGCCCCCGGAGTGAAGGCAGCAGACACGTAACAAAGAACAGGTGAGCAGCTTGCTCGGCATGGAGGACACGCCCCCTTGGTGAATGCAGAAGACATGTAAAGAAAAATAGGTGAGCAGCTTGAAAGGCCGGGTAGACAGGCCCCCCGCAGTGAAGGCAGCAGACCCGTAACAAAGAACAGGTGAACAGCTTGCTCGGCAAGGTGGACACTTCCCCGTGGTGAATGCAGAAGACATGTAAAGAAAAATACATGAGAAGCTTGAAAGGCCTGGTAGACAGGCCCACCCGGGGTGAAGGCAAAAGACAGGTAACCAGGAAGAAGGGAGCGGGTTGCTGGGCTTCGTCGATACGAACCACGGGGTCAAGGTATAAAACGGGTAACCAAGAAAAGATGAGCAGCTTGCACGGCCTGGTAGACACGCCCCCGGAGTGAAGGCAGCAGACACGTAACAAAGAACAGGTGAGCAGCTTGCTCGGCATGGTGGACGCGCCCCCATGGTGAATGCAGAAGACATGTAAAGAAAAATAGGTGAGCAGCTTGAAAGGCCTTGTAGACAGGCCCACCCCGGTGAAGGCGAAACACAGGTAACCAGGAACAGGAGAGCGGGTTACTGGGCCTCGTCAATACGCCCCACGGGGTCAAGGCATAAAACGGGTAACAAAGAAAAAGGTGAGCAGCTTGCTCAGCCTGGTAGACACACCCCCGGGAGTTAAGGCAGCAGAAACGTAACAAAGAATAGGTGAGCAGCTTGCTCGGCGGGGTAGACACGCCCCACCGGGTGAAGGCACAAGACAGGTAAGGAAAAATGGGTGAGCAGCTAGCTCGGCCTGGTAGACAGGCCCACCCGGTGTGAAGGCGAAAGACAGGTAACCAGGAAGAAGGGAGCGGGTTGCTGGGCTTCGTCGATACGAACCACGGGGTCAAGGTATAAAACGGGTAACCAAGAAAAGATGAGCAGCTTGCACGGCCTGGTAGACACGCCCCCGGAGTGAAGGCAGCAGACACGTAACAAAGAGCAGGTGAGCAGCTTGCTCAGCATGGTGGACAAGCCCCCGTGGTGAATGCAGAAGACATGTAAAGAAACATAGGTGAGCAGCTTGAAAGGCCGGGTAGACAGGCCCCCCGCAGTGAAGGCAGCAGACCCGTAACAAAGAACAGGTGAACAGCTTGCTCGGCAAGGTGGACACTCCCCCGTGGTGAATGCAGAAGACATGTAAAGAAAAATACATGAGAAGCTTGAAAGGCCTGGTAGACAGGCCCACCCGGGGTGAAGGCAAAAGACAGGTAACCAGGAAGAAGGGAGCGTGTTGCTGGGCTTCGTCGATACGAACCACGGGGTCAAGGTATAAAACGGGTAACCAAGAAAAGATGAACAGCTTGCTCGGACTGGTAGACACGCCCCCGGAGTGAAGGCAGCAGACACGTAACAAAGAACAGGTGAGCAGCTTGCTCGGCATGGTGGACACGCCCCCGTGGTGAATGCAGAAGACATGTAAAGAAAAATAGGTGAGCAGCTTGAAAGGCCGGGTAGACAGGGCCCCCGCAGTGAAGGCAGCAGACCCGTAACAAAGAACAGGTGAACAGCTTGCTCGGCAAGGTGGACACTTCCCCGTGGTGAATGCAGAAGACATGTAAAGAAAAATACATGAGAAGCTTGAAAGGCCTGGTAGACAGGCCCACCCGGGGTGAAGGCAAAAGACAGGTAACCAGGAAGAAGGGAGCGGGTTGCTGGGCTTCGTCGATACGAACCACGGGGTCAAGGTATAAAACGGGTAACCAAGAAAAGATGAGCAGCTTGCTCGGCCTGGTAGACACGCCCCCGGAGTGAAGGCAGCAGACACGTAACAAAGAACAGGTGAGCAGCTTGCTCGGCATGGTGGACGCGCCCCCGTGGTGAATGCAGAAGACATGTAAAGAAAAATAGGTGAGCAGCTTGAAAGGCCTTGTAGACAGGCCCACCCCGGTGAAGGCGAAACACAGGTAACCAGGAACAGGAGAGCGGGTTACTGGGCCTCGTCAATACGCCCCACGGGGTCAAGGCATAAAACGGGTAACAAAGAAAAAGGTGAGCAGCTTGCTCAGCCTGGTAGACACACCCCCGGGAGTTAAGGCAGCAGAAACGTAACAAAGAATAGGTGAGCAGCTTGCTCGGCGGGGTAGACACGCCCCACCGGGTGAAGGCACAAGACAGGTAAGGAAAAATGGGTGAGCAGCTAGCTCGGCCTGGTAGACAGGCCCACCCGGTGTGAAGGCGAAAGACAGGTAACCAGGAAGAAGGGAGCGGGTTGCTGGGCTTCGTCGATACGAACCACGGGGTCAAGGTATAAAACGGGTAACCAAGAAAAGATGAGCAGCTTGCACGGCCTGGTAGACACGCCCCCGGAGTGAAGGCAGCAGACACGTAACAAAGAACAGGTGAGCAGCTTGCTCGGCATGGAGGACACGCCCCCTTGGTGAATGCAGAAGACATGTAAAGAAAAATAGGTGAGCAGCTTGAAAGGCCTGGTAGACAGGCCCACCCCGGTGAAGGCGAAACACAGGTAACCAGGAACAGGAGAGCGGGTTACTGGGCCTCGTCAATACGCCCCACGGGGTCAAGGCATAAAACGGGTAACAAAGAAAAAGGTGAGCAGCTTGCTCAGCCTGGTAGACACACCCCCGGGAGATAAGGCAGCAGAAACGTAACAAAGAATAGGTGAGCAGCTTGCTCGGCGGGGTAGACACGCCCCACCGGGTGAAGGCACAAGACAGGTAAGGAAAAATGGGTGAGCAGCTAGCTCGGCCTGGTAGACAGGCCCACCCGGTGTGAAGGCGAAAGACAGGTAACCAGGAAGAAGGGAGCGGGTTGCTGGGCTTCGTCGATACGAACCACGGGGTCAAGGTATAAAACGGGTAACCAAGAAAAGATGAGCAGCTTGCACGGCCTGGTAGACACGCCCCCGGAGTGAAGGCAGCAGACACGTAACAAAGAACAGGTGAGCAGCTTGCTCGGCATGGTGGAGACGCCCCCTTGGTGAATGCAGAAGACATGTAAAGAAAAATAGGTGAGCAGATTGAAAGGCCTTGTAGATAGGCCCACCCTGGGTGAAAGCGAAACACAGGTAACCAGGAACAGGAGAGCGGGTTACTGGGTCTCGTCAACACGCCCCACGGGGTCAAGGCATAAAACGGGTAACAAAGAAAAGGTGAGCAGCTTGCTCAGCCTGGTAGACACACCCCCAGGAGTGAAGGCAGCAGACACGTAACAAAGAATAGGTGAGCAGCTTGCTCGGCGGTGTAGACACGCCCCACGGGGTGAAGGCACAAGACAGGTAAGGAAAAATAGGTGAGCAGATAGGTCGGCCTGCTAGACAGGCCCACCCGGTGTGAAGGCGAAAGACAGGTAACCAGGAAGAAGGGAGCGGGTTGCTGGGCTTTGTCGATACGAACCACGGGGTCAAGGTATAAAACGGGTAACCAAGAAAAGATGAGCAGCTTGCTCGGCCTGGTAGACACGCCGCCCGCAGTGAACGGCAGCAGACACGTAACAAAGAACAGGTGAGCAGCTTGCTCGGCATGGTGGACAAGCCCCCGTGGTGAATGCAGAAGACATGTAAAGAAAAATAGGTGAGCAGCTTGAAAGGCCGGGTAGACAGGCCCCCCGCAGTGAAGGCAGCAGACCCGTAACAAAGAACAGGTGAACAGCTTGCTCGGCAAGGTGGACACTCCCCCGTGGTGAATGCAGAAGACATGTAAAGAAAAATACATGAGAAGCTTGAAAGGCCTGGTAGACAGGCCCACCCGGGGTGAAGGCAAAAGACAGGTAACCAGGAAGAAGGGAGCGTGTTGCTGGGCTTCGTCGATACGAACCACGGGGTCAAGGTATAAAACGGGTAACCAAGAAAAGATGAACAGCTTGCTCGGCCTGGTAGACACGCCCCCGGAGTGAAGGCAGCAGACACGTAACAAAGAACAGGTGAGCAGCTTGCTCGGCATGGTGGACACGCCCCCGTGGTGAATGCAGAAGACATGTAAAGAAAAATAGGTGAGCAGCTTGAAAGGCCGGGTAGACAGGCCCCCCGCAGTGAAGGCAGCAGACCCGTAACAAAGAACAGGTGAACAGCTTGCTCGGCAAGGTGGACACTTCCCCGTGGTGAATGCAGAAGACATGTAAAGAAAAATACATGAGAAGCTTGAAAGGCCTGGTAGACAGGCCCACCCGGGGTGAAGGCAAAAGACAGGTAACCAGGAAGAAGGGAGCGGGTTGCTGGGCTTCGTCGATACGAACCACGGGGTCAAGGTATAAAACGGGTAACCAAGAAAAGATGAGCAGCTTGCTCGGCCTGGTAGACACGCCCCCGGAGTGAAGGCAGCAGACACGTAACAAAGAACAGGTGAGCAGCTTGCTCGGCATGGTGGACACGCCCCCGTGGTGAATGCAGAAGACATGTAAAGAAAAATAGGTGAGCAGCTTGAAAGGCCTGGTAGACAGGCCCACCCCGGTGAAGGCGAAACACAGGTAACCAGGAACAGGAGAGCGGGTTACTGGGCCTCGTCAATACGCCCCACGGGGTCAAGGCATAAAACGGGTAACAAAGAAAAAGGTGAGCAGCTTGCTCAGCCTGGTAGACACACCCCCGGGAGTTAAGGCAGCAGAAACGTAACAAAGAATAGGTGAGCAGCTTGCTCGGCGGGGTAGACACGCCCCACCGGGTGAAGGCACAAGACAGGTAAGGAAAAATGGGTGAGCAGCTAGCTCGGCCTGGTAGACAGGCCCACCCGGTGTGAAGGCGAAAGACAGGTAACCAGGAAGAAGGGAGCGGGTTGCTGGGCTTCGTCGATACGAACCACGGGGTCAAGGTATAAAACGGGTAACCAAGAAAAGATGAGCAGCTTGCACGGCCTGGTAGACACGCCCCCGGAGTGAAGGCAGCAGACACGTAACAAAGAACAGGTGAGCAGCTTGCTCGGCATGGTGGACACGCCCCCTTGGTGAATGCAGAAGACATGTAAAGAAAAATAGGTGAGCAGATTGAAAGGCCTTGTAGATAGGCCCACCCTGGGTGAAAGCGAAACACAGGTAACCAGGAACAGGAGAGCGGGTTACTGGGTCTCGTCAACACGCCCCACGGGGTCAAGGCATAAAACGGGTAACAAAGAAAAGGTGAGCAGCTTGCTCAGCCTGGTAGACACACCCCCAGGAGTGAAGGCAGCAGACACGTAACAAAGAATAGGTGAGCAGCTTGCTCGGCGGTGTAGACACGCCCCACGGGGTGAAGGCACAAGACAGGTAAGGAAAAATAGGTGAGCAGATAGGTCGGCCTGCTAGACAGGCCCACCCGGTGTGAAGGCGAAAGACAGGTAACCAGGAAGAAGGGAGCGGGTTGCTGGGCTTCGTCGATACGAACCACGGGGTCAAGGTATAAAACGGGTAACCAAGAAAAGATGAGCAGCTTGCTCGGCCTGGTAGACACGCCGCCCGCAGTGAACGGCAGCAGAAACGTAACAAAGAACAGGTGAGCAGCTTGCTCGGCATGGTGGACAAGCCCCCGTGGTGAATGCAGAAGACATGTAAAGAAAAATAGGTGAGCAGCTTGAAAGGCCGGGTAGACAGGCCCCCCGCAGTGAAGGCAGCAGACCCGTAACAAAGAACAGGTGAACAGCTTGCTCGGCAAGGTGGACACTCCCCCGTGGTGAATGCAGAAGACATGTAAAGAAAAATACATGAGAAGCTTGAAAGGCCTGGTAGACAGGCCCACCCGGGGTGAAGGCAAAAGACAGGTAACCAGGAAGAAGGGAGCGTGTTGCTGGGCTTCGTCGATACGAACCACGGGGTGAAGGTATAAAACGGGTAACCAAGAAAAGATGAACAGCTTGCTCGGCCTGGTAGACACGCCCCCGGAGTGAAGGCAGCAGACACGTAACAAAGAACAGGTGAGCAGCTTGCTCGGCATGGTGGACACGCCCCCGTGGTGAATGCAGAAGACATGTAAAGAAAAATAGGTGAGCAGCTTGAAAGGCCGGGTAGACAGGCCCCCCGCAGTGAAGGCAGCAGACCCGTAACAAAGAACAGGTGAACAGCTTGCTCGGCAAGGTGGACACTTCCCCGTGGTGAATGCAGAAGACATGTAAAGAAAAATACATGAGAAGCTTGAAAGGCCTGGTAGACAGGCCCACCCGGGGTGAAGGCAAAAGACAGGTAACCAGGAAGAAGGGAGCGGGTTGCTGGGCTTCGTCGATACGAACCACGGGGTCAAGGTATAAAACGGGTAACCAAGAAAAGATGAGCAGCTTGCTCGGCCTGGTAGACACGCCCCCGGAGTGAAGGCAGCAGACACGTAACAAAGAACAGGTGAGCAGCTTGCTCGGCATGGTGGACACGCCCCCGTGGTGAATGCAGAAGACATGTAAAGAAAAATAGGTGAGCAGCTTGAAAGGCCTGGTAGACAGGCCCACCCCGGTGAAGGCGAAACACAGGTAACCAGGAACAGGAGAGCGGGTTACTGGGCCTCGTCAATACGCCCCACGGGGTCAAGGCATAAAACGGGTAACAAAGAAAAAGGTGAGCAGCTTGCTCAGCCTGGTAGACACACCCCCGGGAGTTAAGGCAGCAGAAACGTAACAAAGAATAGGTGAGCAGCTTGCTCGGCGGGGTAGACACGCCCCACCGGGTGAAGGCACAAGACAGGTAAGGAAAAATGGGTGAGCAGCTAGCTCGGCCTGGTAGACAGGCCCACCCGGTGTGAAGGCGAAAGACAGGTAACCAGGAAGAAGGGAGCGGGTTGCTGGGCTTCGTCGATACGAACCACGGGGTCAAGGTATAAAACGGGTAACCAAGAAAAGATGAGCAGCTTGCACGGCCTGGTAGACACGCCCCCGGAGTGAAGGCAGCAGACACGTAACAAAGAACAGGTGAGCAGCTTGCTCGGCATGGTGGACACGCCCCCTTGGTGAATGCAGAAGACATGTAAAGAAAAATAGGTGAGCAGATTGAAAGGCCTTGTAGATAGGCCCACCCTGGGTGAAAGCGAAACACAGGTAACCAGGAACAGGAGAGCGGGTTACTGGGTCTCGTCAACACGCCCCACGGGGTCAAGGCATAAAACGGGTAACAAAGAAAAGGTGAGCAGCTTGCTCAGCCTGGTAGACACACCCCCAGGAGTGAAGGCAGCAGACACGTAACAAAGAATAGGTGAGCAGCTTGCTCGGCGGTGTAGACACGCCCCACGGGGTGAAGGCACAAGACAGGTAAGGAAAAATAGGTGAGCAGATAGGTCGGCCTGCTAGACAGGCCCACCCGGTGTGAAGGCGAAAGACAGGTAACCAGGAAGAAGGGAGCGGGTTGCTGGGCTTCGTCGATACGAACCACGGGGTCAAGGTATAAAACGGGTAACCAAGAAAAGATGAGCAGCTTGCTCGGCCTGGTAGACACGCCGCCCGCAGTGAACGGCAGCAGAAACGTAACAAAGAACAGGTGAGCAGCTTGCTCGGCATGGTGGACAAGCCCCCGTGGTGAATGCAGAAGACATGTAAAGAAAAATAGGTGAGCAGCTTGAAAGGCCGGGTAGACAGGCCCCCCGCAGTGAAGGCAGCAGACCCGTAACAAAGAACAGGTGAACAGCTTGCTCGGCAAGGTGGACACTCCCCCGTGGTGAATGCAGAAGACATGTAAAGAAAAATACATGAGAAGCTTGAAAGGCCTGGTAGACAGGCCCACCCGGGGTGAAGGCAAAAGACAGGTAACCAGGAAGAAGGGAGCGTGTTGCTGGGCTTCGTCGATACGAACCACGGGGTGAAGGTATAAAACGGGTAACCAAGAAAAGATGAACAGCTTGCTCGGCCTGGTAGACACGCCCCCGGAGTGAAGGCAGCAGACACGTAACAAAGAACAGGTGAGCAGCTTGCTCGGCATGGTGGACACGCCCCCGTGGTGAATGCAGAAGACATGTAAAGAAAAATAGGTGAGCAGCTTGAAAGGCCGGGTAGACAGGCCCCCCGCAGTGAAGGCAGCAGACCCGTAACAAAGAACAGGTGAACAGCTTGCTCGGCAAGGTGGACACTTCCCCGTGGTGAATGCAGAAGACATGTAAAGAAAAATACATGAGAAGCTTGAAAGGCCTGGTAGACAGGCCCACCCGGGGTGAAGGCAAAAGACAGGTAACCAGGAAGAAGGGAGCGGGTTGCTGGGCTTCGTCGATACGAACCACGGGGTCAAGGTATAAAACGGGTAACCAAGAAAAGATGAGCAGCTTGCTCGGCCTGGTAGACACGCCCCCGGAGTGAAGGCAGCAGACACGTAACAAAGAACAGGTGAGCAGCTTGCTCGGCATGGTGGACACGCCCCCGTGGTGAATGCAGAAGACATGTAAAGAAAAATAGGTGAGCAGCTTGAAAGGCCTGGTAGACAGGCCCACCCCGGTGAAGGCGAAACACAGGTAACCAGGAACAGGAGAGCGGGTTACTGGGCCTCGTCAATACGCCCCACGGGGTCAAGGCATAAAACGGGTAACAAAGAAAAAGGTGAGCAGCTTGCTCAGCCTGGTAGACACACCCCCGGGAGTTAAGGCAGCAGAAACGTAACAAAGAATAGGTGAGCAGCTTGCTCGGCGGGGTAGACACGCCCCACCGGGTGAAGGCACAAGACAGGTAAGGAAAAATGGGTGAGCAGCTAGCTCGGCCTGGTAGACAGGCCCACCCGGTGTGAAGGCGAAAGACAGGTAACCAGGAAGAAGGGAGCGGGTTGCTGGGCTTCGTCGATACGAACCACGGGGTCAAGGTATAAAACGGGTAACCAAGAAAAGATGAGCAGCTTGCACGGCCTGGTAGACACGCCCCCGGAGTGAAGGCAGCAGACACGTAACAAAGAACAGGTGAGCAGCTTGCTCGGCATGGTGGACACGCCCCCTTGGTGAATGCAGAAGACATGTAAAGAAAAATAGGTGAGCAGATTGAAAGGCCTTGTAGATAGGCCCACCCTGGGTGAAAGCGAAACACAGGTAACCAGGAACAGGAGAGCGGGTTACTGGGTCTCGTCAACACGCCCCACGGGGTCAAGGCATAAAACGGGTAACAAAGAAAAGGTGAGCAGCTTGCTCAGCCTGGTAGACACACCCCCAGGAGTGAAGGCAGCAGACACGTAACAAAGAATAGGTGAGCAGCTTGCTCGGCGGTGTAGACACGCCCCACGGGGTGAAGGCACAAGACAGGTAAGGAAAAATAGGTGAGCAGATAGGTCGGCCTGCTAGACAGGCCCACCCGGTGTGAAGGCGAAAGACAGGTAACCAGGAAGAAGGGAGCGGGTTGCTGGGCTTCGTCGATACGAACCACGGGGTCAAGGTATAAAACGGGTAACCAAGAAAAGATGAGCAGCTTGCTCGGCCTGGTAGACACGCCGCCCGCAGTGAACGGCAGCAGAAACGTAACAAAGAACAGGTGAGCAGCTTGCTCGGCATGGTGGACAAGCCCCCGTGGTGAATGCAGAAGACATGTAAAGAAAAATAGGTGAGCAGCTTGAAAGGCCGGGTAGACAGGCCCCCCGCAGTGAAGGCAGCAGACCCGTAACAAAGAACAGGTGAACAGCTTGCTCGGCAAGGTGGACACTCCCCCGTGGTGAATGCAGAAGACATGTAAAGAAAAATACATGAGAAGCTTGAAAGGCCTGGTAGACAGGCCCACCCGGGGTGAAGGCAAAAGACAGGTAACCAGGAAGAAGGGAGCGTGTTGCTGGGCTTCGTCGATACGAACCACGGGGTCAAGGTATAAAACGGGTAACCAAGAAAAGATGAACAGCTTGCTCGGCCTGGTAGACACGCCCCCGGAGTGAAGGCAGCAGACACGTAACAAAGAACAGGTGAGCAGCTTGCTCGGCATGGTGGACACGCCCCCGTGGTGAATGCAGAAGACATGTAAAGAAAAATAGGTGAGCAGCTTGAAAGGCCGGGTAGACAGGCCCCCCGCAGTGAAGGCAGCAGACCCGTAACAAAGAACAGGTGAACAACTTGCTCGGCAAGGTGGACACTTCCCCGTGGTGAATGCAGAAGACATGTAAAGAAAAATACATGAGAAGCTTGAAAGGCCTGGTAGACAGGCCCACCCGGGGTGAAGGCAAAAGACAGGTAACCAGGAAGAAGGGAGCGGGTTGCTGGGCTTCGTCGATACGAACCACGGGGTCAAGGTATAAAACGGGTAACCAAGAAAAGATGAGCAGCTTGCTCGGCCTGGTAGACACGCCCCCGGAGTGAAGGCAGCAGACACGTAACAAAGAACAGGTGAGCAGCTTGCTCGGCATGGTGGACACGCCCCCGTGGTGAATGCAGAAGACATGTAAAGAAAAATAGGTGAGCAGCTTGAAAGGCCTGGTAGACAGGCCCACCCCGGTGAAGGCGAAACACAGGTAACCAGGAACAGGAGAGCGGGTTACTGGGCCTCGTCAATACGCCCCACGGGGTCAAGGCATAAAACGGGTAACAAAGAAAAAGGTGAGCAGCTTGCTCAGCCTGGTAGACACACCCCCGGGAGTTAAGGCAGCAGAAACGTAACAAAGAATAGGTGAGCAGCTTGCTCGGCGGGGTAGACACGCCCCACCGGGTGAAGGCACAAGACAGGTAAGGAAAAATGGGTGAGCAGCTAGCTCGGCCTGGTAGACAGGCCCACCCGGTGTGAAGGCGAAAGACAGGTAACCAGGAAGAAGGGAGCGGGTTGCTGGGCTTCGTCGATACGAACCACGGGGTCAAGGTATAAAACGGGTAACCAAGAAAAGATGAGCAGCTTGCACGGCCTGGTAGACACGCCCCCGGAGTGAAGGCAGCAGACACGTAACAAAGAACAGGTGAGCAGCTTGCTCGGCATGGAGGACACGCCCCCTTGGTGAATGCAGAAGACATGTAAAGAAAAATAGGTGAGCAGCTTGAAAGGCTGGGTAGACAGGCCCCCCGCAGTGAAGGCAGCAGACCCGTAACAAAGAACAGGTGAACAGCTTGCTCGGCAAGGTGGACACTTCCCCGTGGTGAATGCAGAAGACATGTAAAGAAAAATACATGAGAAGCTTGAAAGGCCTGGTAGACAGGCCCACCCGGGGTGAAGGCAAAAGACAGGTAACCAGGAAGAAGGGAGCGGGTTGCTGGGCTTCGTCGATACGAACCACGGGGTCAAGGTATAAAACGGGTAACCAAGAAAAGATGAGCAGCTTGCTCGGCCTGGTAGACACGCCCCCGGAGTGAAGGCAGCAGACACGTAACAAAGAACAGGTGAGCAGCTTGCTCGGCATGGTGGACGCGCCCCCATGGTGAATGCAGAAGACATGTAAAGAAAAATAGGTGAGCAGCTTGAAAGGCCTTGTAGACAGGCCCACCCCGGTGAAGGCGAAACACAGGTAACCAGGAACAGGAGAGCGGGTTACTGGGCCTCGTCAATACGCCCCACGGGGTCAAGGCATAAAACGGGTAACAAAGAAAAAGGTGAGCAGCTTGCTCAGCCTGGTAGACACACCCCCGGGAGTTAAGGCAGCAGAAACGTAACAAAGAATAGGTGAGCAGCTTGCTCGGCGGGGTAGACACGCCCCACCGGGTGAAGGCACAAGACAGGTAAGGAAAAATGGGTGAGCAGCTACCTCGGCCTGGTAGACAGGCCCACCCGGTGTGAAGGCGAAAGACAGGTAACCAGGAAGAAGGGAGCGGGTTGCTGGGCTTCGTCGATACGAACCACGGGGTAAAGGTATAAAACGGGTAACCAAGAAAAGATGAGCAGCTTGCACGGCCTGGTAGACACGCCCCCGGAGTGAAGGCAGCAGACACGTAACAAAGAGCAGGTGAGCAGCTTGCTCGGCATGGTGGACAAGCCCCCGTGGTGAATGCAGAAGACATGTAAAGAAGCATAGGTGAGCAGCTTGAAAGGCCGGGTAGACAGGCCCCCCGCAGTGAAGGCAGCAGACCCGTAACAAAGAACAGGTGAACAGCTTGCTCGGCAAGGTGGACACTCCCCCGTGGTGAATGCAGAAGACATGTAAAGAAAAATACATGAGAAGCTTGAAAGGCCTGGTAGACAGGCCCACCCGGGGTGAAGGCAAAAGACAGGTAACCAGGAAGAAGGGAGCGTGTTGCTGGGCTTCGTCGATACGAACCACGGGGTCAAGGTATAAAACGGGTAACCAAGAAAAGATGAACAGCTTGCTCGGCCTGGTAGACACGCCCCCGGAGTGAAGGCAGCAGACACGTAACAAAGAACAGGTGAGCAGCTTGCTCGGCATGGTGGACACGCCCCCGTGGTGAATGCAGAAGACATGTAAAGAAAAATAGGTGAGCAGCTTGAAAGGCCGGGTAGACAGGCCCCCCGCAGTGAAGGCAGCAGACCCGTAACAAAGAACAGGTGAACAGCTTGCTCGGCAAGGTGGACACTTCCCCGTGGTGAATGCAGAAGACATGTAAAGAAAAATACATGAGAAGCTTGAAAGGCCTGGTAGACAGGCCCACCCGGGGTGAAGGCAAAAGACAGGTAACCAGGAAGAAGGGAGCGGGTTGCTGGGCTTCGTCGATACGAACCACGGGGTCAAGGTATAAAACGGGTAACCAAGAAAAGATGAGCAGCTTGCTCGGCCTGGTAGACACGCCCCCGGAGTGAAGGCAGCAGACACGTAACAAAGAACAGGTGAGCAGCTTGCTCGGCATGGTGGACACGCCCCCGTGGTGAATGCAGAAGACATGTAAAGAAAAATAGGTGAGCAGCTTGAAAGGCCTGGTAGACAGGCCCACCCCGGTGAAGGCGAAACACAGGTAACCAGGAACAGGAGAGCGGGTTACTGGGCCTCGTCAATACGCCCCACGGGGTCAAGGCATAAAACGGGTAACAAAGAAAAAGGTGAGCAGCTTGCTCAGCCTGGTAGACACACCCCCGGGAGTTAAGGCAGCAGAAACGTAACAAAGAATAGGTGAGCAGCTTGCTCGGCGGGGTAGACACGCCCCACCGGGTGAAGGCACAAGACAGGTAAGGAAAAATGGGTGAGCAGCTAGCTCGGCCTGGTAGACAGGCCCACCCGGTGTGAAGGCGAAAGACAGGTAACCAGGAAGAAGGGAGCGGGTTGCTGGGCTTCGTCGATACGAACCACGGGGTCAAGGTATAAAACGGGTAACCAAGAAAAGATGAGCAGCTTGCACGGCCTGGTAGACACGCCCCCGGAGTGAAGGCAGCAGACACGTAACAAAGAACAGGTGAGCAGCTTGCTCGGCATGGTGGACACGCCCCCGTGGTGAATGCAGAAGACATGTAAAGAAAAATAGGTGAGCAGCTTGAAAGGCCGGGTAGACAGGCCCCCCGCAGTGAAGGCAGCAGACCCGTAACAAAGAACAGGTGAACAGCTTGCTCGGCAAGGTGGACACTTCCCCGTGGTGAATGCAGAAGACATGTAAAGAAAAATACATGAGAAGCTTGAAAGGCCTGGTAGACAGGCCCACCCGGGGTGAAGGCAAAAGACAGGTAACCAGGAAGAAGGGAGCGGGTTGTTGGGCTTCGTCGATACGAACCACGGGGTCAAGGTATAAAACGGGTAACCAAGAAAAGATGAGCAGCTTGCTCGGCCTGGTAGACACGCCCCCGGAGTGAAGGCAGCAGACACGTAACAAAGAACAGGTGAGCAGCTTGCTCGGCATGGTGGACGCGCCCCCATGGTGAATGCAGAAGACATGTAAAGAAAAATAGGTGAGCAGCTTGAAAGGCCTTGTAGACAGGCCCACCCCGGTGAAGGCGAAACACAGGTAACCAGGAACAGGAGAGCGGGTTACTGGGCCTCGTCAATACGCCCCACGGGGTCAAGGCATAAAACGGGTAACAAAGAAAAAGGTGAGCAGCTTGCTCAGCCTGGTAGACACACCCCCGGGAGTTAAGGCAGCACAAACGTAACAAAGAATAGGTGAGCAGCTTGCTCGGCGGGGTAGACACGCCCCACCGGGTGAAGGCACAAGACAGGTAAGGAAAAATGGGTGAGCAGCTAGCTCGGCCTGGTAGACAGGCCCACCCGGTGTGAAGGCGAAAGACAGGTAACCAGGAAGAAGGGAGCGGGTTGCTGGGCTTCGTCGATACGAACCACGGGGTCAAGGTATAAAACGGGTAACCAAGAAAAGATGAGCAGCTTGCACGGCCTGGTAGACACGCCCCCGGAGTGAAGGCAGCAGACACGTAACAAAGAGCAGGTGAGCAGCTTGCTCGGCATGGTGGACAAGCCCCCGTGGTGAATGCAGAAGACATGTAAAGAAACATAGGTGAGCAGCTTGAAAGGCCGGGTAGACAGGCCCCCCTCAGTGAAGGCAGCAGACCCGTAACAAAGAACAGGTGAACAGCTTGCTCGGCAAGGTGGACACTCCCCCGTGGTGAATGCAGAAGACATGTAAAGAAAAATACATGAGAAGCTTGAAAGGCCTGGTAGACAGGCCCACCCGGGGTGAAGGCAAAAGACAGGTAACCAGGAAGAAGGGAGCGTGTTGCTGGGCTTCGTCGATACGAACCACGGGGTCAAGGTATAAAACGGGTAACCAAGAAAAGATGAACAGCTTGCTCGGCCTGGTAGACACGCCCCCGGAGTGAAGGCAGCAGACACGTAACAAAGAACAGGTGAGCAGCTTGCTCGGCATGGTGGACACGCCCCCGTGGTGAATGCAGAAGACATGTAAAGAAAAATAGGTGAGCAGCTTGAAAGGCCGGGTAGACAGGCCCCCCGCAGTGAAGGCAGCAGACCCGTAACAAAGAACAGGTGAACAGCTTGCTCGGCAAGGTGGACACTTCCCCGTGGTGAATGCAGAAGACATGTAAAGAAAAATACATGAGAAGCTTGAAAGGCCTGGTAGACAGGCCCACCCGGGGTGAAGGCAAAAGACAAGGTAACCAGGAAGAAGGGAGCGGGTTGCTGGGCTTCGTCGATACGAACCACGGGGTCAAGGTATAAAACGGGTAACCAAGAAAAGATGAGCAGCTTGCTCGGCCTGGTAGACACGCCCCCGGAGTGAAGGCAGCAGACACGTAACAAAGAACAGGTGAGCAGCTTGCTCGGCATGGTGGACACGCCCCCGTGGTGAATGCAGAAAACATGTAAAGAAAAATAGGTGAGCAGCTTGAAAGGCCTGGTAGACAGGCCCACCCCGGTGAAGGCGAAACACAGGTAACCAGGAACAGGAGAGCGGGTTACTGGGCCTCGTCAATACGCCCCACGGGGTCAAGGCATAAAACGGGTAACAAAGAAAAGGTGAGCAGCTTGCTCAGCCTGGTAGACACACCCCCAGGAGTGAAGGCAGCAGACACGTAACAAAGAATAGGTGAGCAGCTTGCTCGGCGTTGTAGACACGCCCCACGGGGTGAAGGCACAAGACAGGTAAGGAAAAATAGGTGAGCAGATAGGTCGGCCTGCTAGACAGGCCCACCCGGTGTGAAGGCGAAAGACAGGTAACCAGGAAGAAGGGAGCGGGTTGCTGGGCTTTGTCGATACGAACCACGGGGTCAAGGTATAAAACGGGTAACCAAGAAAAGATGAGCAGCTTGCTCGGCCTGGTAGACACGCCGCCCGCAGTGAACGGCAGCAGACACGTAACAAAGAACAGGTGAGCAGCTTGCTCGGCATGGTGGACAAGCCCACGTGGTGAATGCAGAAGACATGTAAAGAAAAATAGGTGAGCAGCTTGAAAGGCCGGGTAGACAGGCCCCCCGCAGTGAAGGCAGCAGACCCGTAACAAAGAACAGGTGAACAGCTTGCTCGGCAAGGTGGACACTCCCCCGTGGTGAATGCAGAAGACATGTAAAGAAAAATACATGAGAAGCTTGAAAGGCCTGGTAGACAGGCCCACCCGGGGTGAAGGCAAAAGACAGGTAACCAGGAAGAAGGGAGCGTGTTGCTGGGCTTCGTCGATACGAACCACGGGGTCAAGGTATAAAACGGGTAACCAAGAAAAGATGAACAGCTTGCTCGGCCTGGTAGACACGCCCCCGGAGTGAAGGCAGCAGACACGTAACAAAGAACAGGTGAGCAGCTTGCTCGGCATGGTGGACACGCCCCCGTGGTGAATGCAGAAGACATGTAAAGAAAAATAGGTGAGCAGCTTGAAAGGCCGGGTAGACAGGCCCCCCGCAGTGAAGGCAGCAGACCCGTAACAAAGAACAGTTGAACAGCTTGCTCGGCAAGGTGGACACTTCCCCGTGGTGAATGCAGAAGACATGTAAAGAAAAATACATGAGAAGCTTGAAAGGCCTGGTAGACAGGCCCACCCGGGGTGAAGGCAAAAGACAGGTAACCAGGAAGAAGGGAGCGGGTTGCTGGGCTTCGTCGATACGAACCACGGGGTCAAGGTATAAAACGGGTAACCAAGAAAAGATGAGCAGCTTGCTCGGCCTGGTAGACACGCCCCCGGAGTGAAGGCAGCAGACACGTAACAAAGAACAGGTGAGCAGCTTGCTCGGCATGGTGGACACGCCCCCGTGGTGAATGCAGAAGACATGTAAAGAAAAATAGGTGAGCAGCTTGAAAGGCCTGGTAGACAGGCCCACCCCGGTGAAGGCGAAACACAGGTAACCAGGAACAGGAGAGCGGGTTACTGGGCCTCGTCAATACGCCCCACGGGGTCAAGGCATAAAACGGGTAACAAAGAAAAAGGTGAGCAGCTTGCTCAGCCTGGTAGACACACCCCCGGGAGTTAAGGCAGCAGAAACGTAACAAAGAATAGGTGAGCAGCTTGCTCGGCGGGGTAGACACGCCCCACCGGGTGAAGGCACAAGACAGGTAAGGAAAAATGGGTGAGCAGCTAGCTCGGCCTGGTAGACAGGCCCACCCGGTGTGAAGGCGAAAGACAGGTAACCAGGAAGAAGGGAGCGGGTTGCTGGGCTTCGTCGATACGAACCACGGGGTCAAGGTATAAAACGGGTAACCAAGAAAAGATCAGCAGCTTGCACGGCCTGGTAGACACGCCCCCGGAGTGAAGGCAGCAGACACGTAACAAAGAACAGGTGAGCAGCTTGCTCGGCATGGTGGACACGCCCCCTTGGTGAATGCAGAAGACATGTAAAGAAAAATAGGTGAGCAGATTGAAAGGCCTTGTAGATAGGCCCACCCTGGGTGAAAGCGAAACACAGGTAACCAGGAACAGGAGAGCGGGTTACTGGGTCTCGTCAACACGCCCCACGGGGTCAAGGCATAAAACGGGTAACAAAGAAAAGGTGAGCAGCTTGCTCAGCCTGGTAGACACACCCCCAGGAGTGAAGGCAGCAGACACGTAACAAAGAATAGGTGAGCAGCTTGCTCGGCGGTGTAGACACGCCCCACGGGGTGAAGGCACAAGACAGGTAAGGAAAAATAGGTGAGCAGATAGGTCGGCCTGCTAGACAGGCCCACCCGGTGTGAAGGCGAAAGACAGGTAACCAGGAAGAAGGGAGCGGGTTGCTGGGCTTCGTCGATACGAACCACGGGGTCAAGGTATAAAACGGGTAACCAAGAAAAGATGAGCAGCTTGCTCGGCCTGGTAGACACGCCGCCCGCAGTGAACGGCAGCAGACACGTAACAAAGAACAGGTGAGCAGCTTGCTCGGCATGGTGGACAAGCCCCCGTGGTGAATGCAGAAGACATGTAAAGAAAAATAGGTGAGCAGCTTGAAAGGCCTGGTAGACAGGCCCACCCCGGTGAAGGCGAAACACAGGTAACCAGGAACAGGAGAGCGGGTTACTGGGCCTCGTCAATACGCCCCACGGGGTCAAGGCATAAAACGGGTAACAAAGAAAAGGTGAGCAGCTTGCTCAGCCTGGTAGACACACCCCCAGGAGTGAAGGCAGCAGACACGTAACAAAGAATAGGTGAGCAGCTTGCTCGGCGGTGTAGACACGCCCCACGGGGTGAAGGCACAAGACAGGTAAGGAAAAATAGGTGAGCAGATAGGTCGGCCTGCTAGACAGGCCCACCCGGTGTGAAGGCGAAAGACAGGTAACCAGGAAGAAGGGAGCGGGTTGCTGGGCTTCGTCGATACGAACCACGGGGTCAAGGTATAAAACGGGTAACCAAGAAAAGATGAGCAGCTTGCTCGGCCTGGTAGACACGCCGCCCGCAGTGAACGGCAGCAGACACGTAACAAAGAACAGGTGAGCAGCTTGCTCGGCATGGTGGACAAGCCCCCGTGGTGAATGCAGAAGACATGTAAAGAAAAATAGGTGAGCAGCTTGAAAGGCCTGGTAGACAGGCCCACCCCGGTGAAGGCGAAACACAGGTAACCAGGAACAGGAGAGCGGGTTACTGGGCCTCGTCAATACGCCCCACGGGGTCAAGGCATAAAACGGGTAACAAAGAAAAAGGTGAGCAGCTTGCTCAGCCTGGTAGACACACCCCCGGGAGTTAAGGCAGCAGAAACGTAACAAAGAATAGGTGAGCAGCTTGCTCGGCGGGGTAGACACGCCCCACCGGGTGAAGGCACAAGACAGGTAAGGAAAAATGGGTGAGCAGCTAGCTCGGCCTGGTAGACAGGCCCACCCGGTGTGAAGGCGAAAGACAGGTAACCAGGAAGAAGGGAACGGGTTGCTGGGCTTCGTCGATACGAACCACGGGGTCAAGGTATAAAACGGGTAACCAAGAAAAGATGAGCAGCTTGCACGGCCTGGTAGACAAGCCCCCGGAGTGAAGGCAGCAGACACGTAACAAAGAACAGGTGAGCAGCTTGCTCGGCATGGTGGACACGCCCCCTTGGTGAATGCAGAAGACATGTAAAGAAAAATAGGTGAGCAGATTGAAAGGCCTTGTAGATAGGCCCACCCTGGGTGAAAGCGAAACACAGGTAACCAGGAACAGGAGAGCGGGTTACTGGGTCTCGTCAACACGCCCCACGGGGTCAAGGCATAAAACGGGTAACAAAGAAAAGGTGAGCAGCTTGCTCAGCCTGGTAAACACACCCCCAGGAGTGAAGGCAGCAGACACGTAACAAAGAATAGGTGAGCAGCTTGCTCGGCGGTGTAGACACGCCCCACGGGGTGAAGGCACAAGACAGGTAAGGAAAAATAGGTGAGCAGATAGGTCGGCCTGCTAGACAGGCCCACCCGGTGTGAAGGCGAAAGACAGGTAACCAGGAAGAAGGGAGCGGGTTGCTGGGCTTCGTCGATACGAACCACGGGGTCAAGGTATAAAACGGGTAACCAAGAAAAGATGAGCAGCTTGCTCGGCCTGGTAGACACGCCGCCCGCAGTGAACGGCAGCAGACACGTAACAAAGAACAGGTGAGCAGCTTGCTCGGCATGGTGGACAAGCCCCCGTGGTGAATGCAGAAGACATGTAAAGAAAAATAGGTGAGCAGCTTGAAAGGCCGGGTAGACAGGCCCCCCGCAGTGAAGGCAGCAGACCCGTAACAAAGAACAGGTGAACAGCTTGCTCGGCAAGGTGGACACTCCCCCGTGGTGAATGCAGAAGACATGTAAAGAAAAATACATGAGAAGCTTGAAAGGCCTGGTAGACAGGCCCACCCGGGGTGAAGGCAAAAGACAGGTAACCAGGAAGAAGGGAGCGTGTTGCTGGGCTTCGTCGATACGAACCACGGGGTCAAGGTATAAAACGGGTAACCAAGAAAAGATGAACAGCTTGCTCGGCCTGGTAGACACGCCCCCGGAGTGAAGGCAGCAGACACGTAACAAAGAACAGGTGAGCAGCTTGCTCGGCATGGTGGACACGCCCCCGTGGTGAATGCAGAAGACATGTAAAGAAAAATAGGTGAGCAGCTTGAAAGGCCGGGTAGACAGGCCCCCCGCAGTGAAGGCAGCAGACCCGTAACAAAGAACAGGTGAACAGCTTGCTCGGCAAGGTGGACACTTCCCCGTGGTGAATGCAGAAGACATGTAAAGAAAAATACATGAGAAGCTTGAAAGGCCTGGTAGACAGGCCCACCCGGGGTGAAGGCAAAAGACAGGTAACCAGGAAGAAGGGAGCGGGTTGCTGGGCTTCGTCGATACGAACCACGGGGTCAAGGTATAAAACGGGTAACCAAGAAAAGATGAGCAGCTTGCTCGGCCTGGTAGACACGCCCCCGGAGTGAAGGCAGCAGACACGTAACAAAGAACAGGTGAGCAGCTTGCTCGGCATGGTGGACACGCCCCCGTGGTGAATGCAGAAGACATGTAAAGAAAAATAGGTGAGCAGCTTGAAAGGCCTGGTAGACAGGCCCACCCCGGTGAAGGCGAAACACAGGTAACCAGGAACAGGAGAGCGGGTTACTGGGCCTCGTCAATACGCCCCACGGGGTCAAGGCATAAAACGGGTAACAAAGAAAAAGGTGAGCAGCTTGCTCAGCCTGGTAGACACACCCCCGGGAGTTAAGGCAGCAGAAACGTAACAAAGAATAGGTGAGCAGCTTGCTCGGCGGGGTAGACACGCCCCACCGGGTGAAGGCACAAGACAGGTAAGGAAAAATGGGTGAGCAGCTAGCTCGGCCTGGTAGACAGGCCCACCCGGTGTGAAGGCGAAAGACAGGTAACCAGGAAGAAGGGAGCGGGTTGCTGGGCTTCGTCGATACGAACCACGGGGTCAAGGTATAAAACGGGTAACCAAGAAAAGATGAGCAGCTTGCACGGCCTGGTAGACACGCCCCCGGAGTGAAGGCAGCAGACACGTAACAAAGAACAGGTGAGCAGCTTGCTCGGCATGGAGGACACGCCCCCTTGGTGAATGCAGAAGACATGTAAAGAAAAATAGGTGAGCAGCTTGAAAGGCCGGGTAGACAGGCCCCCCGCAGTGAAGGCAGCAGACCCGTAACAAAGAACAGGTGAACAGCTTGCTCGGCAAGGTGGACACTTCCCCGTGGTGAATGCAGAAGACATGTAAAGAAAAATACATGAGAAGCTTGAAAGGCCTGGTAGACAGGCCCACCCGGGGTGAAGGCAAAAGACAGGTAACCAGGAAGAAGGGAGCGGGTTGCTGGGCTTCGTCGATACGAACCACGGGGTCAAGGTATAAAACGGGTAACCAAGAAAAGATGAGCAGCTTGCTCGGCCTGGTAGACACGCCCCCGGAGTGAAGGCAGCAGACACGTAACAAAGAACAGGTGAGCAGCTTGCTCGGCATGGTGGACGCGCCCCCATGGTGAATGCAGAAGACATGTAAAGAAAAATAGGTGAGCAGCTTGAAAGGCCTTGTAGACAGGCCCACCCCTGTGAAGGCGAAACACAGGTAACCAGGAACAGGAGAGCGGGTTACTGGGCCTCGTCAATACGCCCCACGGGGTCAAGGCATAAAACGGGTAACAAAGAAAAAGGTGAGCAGCTTGCTCAGCCTGGTAGACACACCCCCGGGAGTTAAGGCAGCACAAACGTAACAAAGAATAGGTGAGCAGCTTGCTCGGCGGGGTAGACACGCCCCACCGGGTGAAGGCACAAGACAGGTAAGGAAAAATGGGTGAGCAGCTAGCTCGGCCTGGTAGACAGGCCCACCCGGTGTGAAGGCGAAAGACAGGTAACCAGGAAGAAGGGAGCGGGTTGCTGGGCTTCGTCGATACGAACCACGGGGTCAAGGTATAAAACGGGTAACCAAGAAAAGATGAGCAGCTTGCACGGCCTGGTAGACACGCCCCCGGAGTGAAGGCAGCAGACACGTAACAAAGAGCAGGTGAGCAGCTTGCTCGGCATGGTGGACAAGCCCCCGTGGTGAATGCAGAAGACATGTAAAGAAACATAGGTGAGCAGCTTGAAAGGCCGGGTAGACAGGCCCCCCTCAGTGAAGGCAGCAGACCCGTAACAAAGAACAGGTGAACAGCTTGCTCGGCAAGGTGGACACTCCCCCGTGGTGAATGCAGAAGACATGTAAAGAAAAATACATGAGAAGCTTGAAAGGCCTGGTAGACAGGCCCACCCGGGGTGAAGGCAAAAGACAGGTAACCAGGAAGAAGGGAGCGGGTTGCTGGGCTTCGTCGATACGAACCACGGGGTCAAGGTATAAAACGGGTAACCAAGAAAAGATGAGCAGCTTGCTCGGCCTGGTAGACACGCCCCCGGAGTGAAGGCAGCAGACACGTAACAAAGAACAGGTGAGCAGCTTGCTCGGCATGGTGGACGCGCCCCCATGGTGAATGCAGAAGACATGTAAAGAAAAATAGGTGAGCAGCTTGAAAGGCCTTGTAGACAGGCCCACCCCTGTGAAGGCGAAACACAGGTAACCAGGAACAGGAGAGCGGGTTACTGGGCCTCGTCAATACGCCCCACGGGGTCAAGGCATAAAACGGGTAACAAAGAAAAAGGTGAGCAGCTTGCTCAGCCTGGTAGACACACCCCCGGGAGTTAAGGCAGCACAAACGTAACAAAGAATAGGTGAGCAGCTTGCTCGGCGGGGTAGACACGCCCCACCGGGTGAAGGCACAAGACAGGTAAGGAAAAATGGGTGAGCAGCTAGCTCGGCCTGGTAGACAGGCCCACCCGGTGTGAAGGCGAAAGACAGGTAACCAGGAAGAAGGGAGCGGGTTGCTGGGCTTCGTCGATACGAACCACGGGGTCAAGGTATAAAACGGGTAACCAAGAAAAGATGAGCAGCTTGCACGGCCTGGTAGACACGCCCCCGGAGTGAAGGCAGCAGACACGTAACAAAGAGCAGGTGAGCAGCTTGCTCGGCATGGTGGACAAGCCCCCGTGGTGAATGCAGAAGACATGTAAAGAAACATAGGTGAGCAGCTTGAAAGGCCGGGTAGACAGGCCCCCCTCAGTGAAGGCAGCAGACCCGTAACAAAGAACAGGTGAACAGCTTGCTCGGCAAGGTGGACACTCCCCCGTGGTGAATGCAGAAGACATGTAAAGAAAAATACATGAGAAGCTTGAAAGGCCTGGTAGACAGGCCCACCCGGGGTGAAGGCAAAAGACAGGTAACCAGGAAGAAGGGAGCGTGTTGCTGGGCTTCGTCGATACGAACCACGGGGTCAAGGTATAAAACGGGTAACCAAGAAAAGATGAACAGCTTGCTCGGCCTGGTAGACACGCCCCCGGAGTGAAGGCAGCAGACACGTAACAAAGAACAGGTGAGCAGCTTGCTCGGCATGGTGGACACGCCCCCGTGGTGAATGCAGAAGACATGTAAAGAAAAATAGGTGAGCAGCTTGAAAGGCCGGGTAGACAGGCCCCCCGCAGTGAAGGCAGCAGACCCGTAACAAAGAACAGGTGAACAGCTTGCTCGGCAAGGTGGACACTTCCCCGTGGTGAATGCAGAAGACATGTAAAGAAAAATACATGAGAAGCTTGAAAGGCCTGGTAGACAGGCCCACCCGGGGTGAAGGCAAAAGACAAGGTAACCAGGAAGAAGGGAGCGGGTTGCTGGGCTTCGTCGATACGAACCACGGGGTCAAGGTATAAAACGGGTAACCAAGAAAAGATGAGCAGCTTGCTCGGCCTGGTAGACACGCCCCCGGAGTGAAGGCAGCAGACACGTAACAAAGAACAGGTGAGCAGCTTGCTCGGCATGGTGGACACGCCCCCGTGGTGAATGCAGAAAACATGTAAAGAAAAATAGGTGAGCAGCTTGAAAGGCCTGGTAGACAGGCCCACCCCGGTGAAGGCGAAACACAGGTAACCAGGAACAGGAGAGCGGGTTACTGGGCCTCGTCAATACGCCCCACGGGGTCAAGGCATAAAACGGGTAACAAAGAAAAGGTGAGCAGCTTGCTCAGCCTGGTAGACACACCCCCAGGAGTGAAGGCAGCAGACACGTAACAAAGAATAGGTGAGCAGCTTGCTCGGCGGTGTAGACACGCCCCACGGGGTGAAGGCACAAGACAGGTAAGGAAAAATAGGTGAGCAGATAGGTCGGCCTGCTAGACAGGCCCACCCGGTGTGAAGGCGAAAGACAGGTAACCAGGAAGAAGGGAGCGGGTTGCTGGGCTTTGTCGATACGAACCACGGGGTCAAGGTATAAAACGGGTAACCAAGAAAAGATGAGCAGCTTGCTCGGCCTGGTAGACACGCCGCCCGCAGTGAACGGCAGCAGACACGTAACAAAGAACAGGTGAGCAGCTTGCTCGGCATGGTGGACAAGCCCACGTGGTGAATGCAGAAGACATGTAAAGAAAAATAGGTGAGCAGCTTGAAAGGCCGGGTAGACAGGCCCCCCGCAGTGAAGGCAGCAGACCCGTAACAAAGAACAGGTGAACAGCTTGCTCGGCAAGGTGGACACTCCCCCGTGGTGAATGCAGAAGACATGTAAAGAAAAATACATGAGAAGCTTGAAAGGCCTGGTAGACAGGCCCACCCGGGGTGAAGGCAAAAGACAGGTAACCAGGAAGAAGGGAGCGTGTTGCTGGGCTTCGTCGATACGAACCACGGGGTCAAGGTATAAAACGGGTAACCAAGAAAAGATGAACAGCTTGCTCGGCCTGGTAGACACGCCCCCGGAGTGAAGGCAGCAGACACGTAACAAAGAACAGGTGAGCAGCTTGCTCGGCATGGTGGACACGCCCCCGTGGTGAATGCAGAAGACATGTAAAGAAAAATAGGTGAGCAGCTTGAAAGGCCTGGTAGACAGGCCCACCCCGGTGAAGGCGAAACACAGGTAACCAGGAACAGGAGAGCGGGTTACTGGGCCTCGTCAATACGCCCCACGGGGTCAAGGCATAAAACGGGTAACAAAGAAAAAGGTGAGCAGCTTGCTCAGCCTGGTAGACACACCCCCGGGAGTTAAGGCAGCAGAAACGTAACAAAGAATAGGTGAGCAGCTTGCTCGGCGGGGTAGACACGCCCCACCGGGTGAAGGCACAAGACAGGTAAGGAAAAATGGGTGAGCAGCTAGCTCGGCCTGGTAGACAGGCCCACCCGGTGTGAAGGCGAAAGACAGGTAACCAGGAAGAAGGGAGCGGGTTGCTGGGCTTCGTCGATACGAACCACGGGGTCAAGGTATAAAACGGGTAACCAAGAAAAGATGAGCAGCTTGCACGGCCTGGTAGACACGCCCCCGGAGTGAAGGCAGCAGACACGTAACAAAGAACAGGTGAGCAGCTTGCTCGGCATGGTGGACACGCCCCCTTGGTGAATGCAGAAGACATGTAAAGAAAAATAGGTGAGCAGATTGAAAGGCCTTGTAGATAGGCCCACCCTGGGTGAAAGCGAAACACAGGTAACCAGGAACAGGAGAGCGGGTTACTGGGTCTCGTCAACACGCCCCACGGGGTCAAGGCATAAAACGGGTAACAAAGAAAAGGTGAGCAGCTTGCTCAGCCTGGTAGACACACCCCCAGGAGTGAAGGCAGCAGACACGTAACAAAGAATAGGTGAGCAGATTGCTCGGCGGTGTAGACACGCCCCACGGGGTGAAGGCACAAGACAGGTAAGGAAAAATAGGTGAGCAGATAGGTCGGCCTGCTAGACAGGCCCACCCGGTGTGAAGGCGAAAGACAGGTAACCAGGAAGAAGGGAGCGGGTTGCTGGGCTTCGTCGATACGAACCAAGGGGTCAAGGTATAAAACGGGTAACCAAGAAAAGATGAGCAGCTTGCTCGGCCTGGTAGACACGCCGCCCGCAGTGAACGGCAGCAGACACGTAACAAAGAACAGGTGAGCAGCTTGCTCGGCATGGTGGACAAGCCCCCGTGGTGAATGCAGAAGACATGTAAAGAAAAATAGGTGAGCAGCTTGAAAGGCCTGGTAGACAGGCCCACCCCGGTGAAGGCGAAACACAGGTAACCAGGAACAGGAGAGCGGGTTACTGGGCCTCGTCAATACGCCCCACGGGGTCAAGGCATAAAACGGGTAACAAAGAAAAGGTGAGCAGCTTGCTCAGCCTGGTAGACACACCCCCAGGAGTGAAGGCAGCAGACACGTAACAAAGAATAGGTGAGCAGCTTGCTCGGCGGTGTAGACACGCCCCACGGGGTGAAGGCACAAGACAGGTAAGGAAAAATAGGTGAGCAGATAGGTCGGCCTGCTAGACAGGCCCACCCGGTGTGAAGGCGAAAGACAGGTAACCAGGAAGAAGGGAGCGGGTTGCTGGGCTTCGTCGATACGAACCACGGGGTCAAGGTATAAAACGGGTAACCAAGAAAAGATGAGCAGCTTGCTCGGCCTGGTAGACACGCCGCCCGCAGTGAACGGCAGCAGACACGTAACAAAGAACAGGTGAGCAGCTTGCTCGGCATGGTGGACAAGCCCCCGTGGTGAATGCAGAAGACATGTAAAGAAAAATAGGTGAGCAGCTTGAAAGGCCTGGTAGACAGGCCCACCCGGGGTGAAGGCAAAAGACAGGTAACCAGGAAGAAGGGAGCGTGTTGCTGGGCTTCGTCGATACGAACCACGGGGTCAAGGTATAAAACGGGTAACCAAGAAAAGATGAACAGCTTGCTCGGCCTGGTAGACACGCCCCCGGAGTGAAGGCAGCAGACACGTAACAAAGAACAGGTGAGCAGCTTGCTCGGCATGGTGGACACGCCCCCGTGGTGAATGCAGAAGACATGTAAAGAAAAATAGGTGAGCAGCTTGAAAGGCCTGGTAGACAGGCCCACCCCGGTGAAGGCGAAACACAGGTAACCAGGAACAGGAGAGCGGGTTACTGGGCCTCGTCAATACGCCCCACGGGGTCAAGGCATAAAACGGGTAACAAAGAAAAAGGTGAGCAGCTTGCTCAGCCTGGTAGACACACCCCCGGGAGTTAAGGCAGCAGAAACGTAACAAAGAATAGGTGAGCAGCTTGCTCGGCGGGGTAGACACGCCCCACCGGGTGAAGGCACAAGACAGGTAAGGAAAAATGGGTGAGCAGCTAGCTCGGCCTGGTAGACAGGCCCACCCGGTGTGAAGGCGAAAGACAGGTAACCAGGAAGAAGGGAGCGGGTTGCTGGGCTTCGTCGATACGAACCACGGGGTCAAGGTATAAAACGGGTAACCAAGAAAAGATGAGCAGCTTGCACGGCCTGGTAGACACGCCCCCGGAGTGAAGGCAGCAGACACGTAACAAAGAACAGGTGAGCAGCTTGCTCGGCATGGTGGACACGCCCCCTTGGTGAATGCAGAAGACATGTAAAGAAAAATAGGTGAGCAGATTGAAAGGCCTTGTAGATAGGCCCACCCTGGGTGAAAGCGAAACACAGGTAACCAGGAACAGGAGAGCGGGTTACTGGGTCTCGTCAACACGCCCCACGGGGTCAAGGCATAAAACGGGTAACAAAGAAAAGGTGAGCAGCTTGCTCAGCCTGGTAGACACACCCCCAGGAGTGAAGGCAGCAGACACGTAACAAAGAATAGGTGAGCAGATTGCTCGGCGGTGTAGACACGCCCCACGGGGTGAAGGCACAAGACAGGTAAGGAAAAATAGGTGAGCAGATAGGTCGGCCTGCTAGACAGGCCCACCCGGTGTGAAGGCGAAAGACAGGTAACCAGGAAGAAGGGAGCGGGTTGCTGGGCTTCGTCGATACGAACCAAGGGGTCAAGGTATAAAACGGGTAACCAAGAAAAGATGAGCAGCTTGCTCGGCCTGGTAGACACGCCGCCCGCAGTGAACGGCAGCAGACACGTAACAAAGAACAGGTGAGCAGCTTGCTCGGCATGGTGGACAAGCCCCCGTGGTGAATGCAGAAGACATGTAAAGAAAAATAGGTGAGCAGCTTGAAAGGCCTGGTAGACAGGCCCACCCCGGTGAAGGCGAAACACAGGTAACCAGGAACAGGAGAGCGGGTTACTGGGCCTCGTCAATACGCCCCACGGGGTCAAGGCATAAAACGGGTAACAAAGAAAAGGTGAGCAGCTTGCTCAGCCTGGTAGACACACCCCCAGGAGTGAAGGCAGCAGACACGTAACAAAGAATAGGTGAGCAGCTTGCTCGGCGGTGTAGACACGCCCCACGGGGTGAAGGCACAAGACAGGTAAGGAAAAATAGGTGAGCAGATAGGTCGGCCTGCTAGACAGGCCCACCCGGTGTGAAGGCGAAAGACAGGTAACCAGGAAGAAGGGAGCGGGTTGCTGGGCTTCGTCGATACGAACCACGGGGTCAAGGTATAAAACGGGTAACCAAGAAAAGATGAGCAGCTTGCTCGGCCTGGTAGACACGCCGCCCGCAGTGAACGGCAGCAGACACGTAACAAAGAACAGGTGAGCAGCTTGCTCGGCATGGTGGACAAGCCCCCGTGGTGAATGCAGAAGACATGTAAAGAAAAATAGGTGAGCAGCTTGAAAGGCCTGGTAGACAGGCCCACCCCGGTGAAGGCGAAACACAGGTAACCAGGAACAGGAGAGCGGGTTACTGGGCCTCGTCAATACGCCCCACGGGGTCAAGGCATAAAACGGGTAACAAAGAAAAAGGTGAGCAGCTTGCTCAGCCTGGTAGACACACCCCCGGGAGTTAAGGCAGCAGAAACGTAACAAAGAATAGGTGAGCAGCTTGCTCGGCGGGGTAGACACGCCCCACCGGGTGAAGGCACAAGACAGGTAAGGAAAAATGGGTGAGCAGCTAGCTCGGCCTGGTAGACAGGCCCACCCGGTGTGAAGGCGAAAGACAGGTAACCAGGAAGAAGGGAACGGGTTGCTGGGCTTCGTCGATACGAACCACGGGGTCAAGGTATAAAACGGGTAACCAAGAAAAGATGAGCAGCTTGCACGGCCTGGTAGACAAGCCCCCGGAGTGAAGGCAGCAGACACGTAACAAAGAACAGGTGAGCAGCTTGCTCGGCATGGAGGACACGCCCCCTTGGTGAATGCAGAAGACATGTAAAGAAAAATAGGTGAGCAGCTTGAAAGGCCGGGTAGACAGGCCCCCCGCAGTGAAGGCAGCAGACCCGTAACAAAGAACAGGTGAACAGCTTGCTCGGCAAGGTGGACACTTCCCCGTGGTGAATGCAGAAGACATGTAAAGAAAAATACATGAGAAGCTTGAAAGGCCTGGTAGACAGGCCCACCCGGGGTGAAGGCAAAAGACAGGTAACCAGGAAGAAGGGAGCGGGTTGCTGGGCTTCGTCGATACGAACCACGGGGTCAAGGTATAAAACGGGTAACCAAGAAAAGATGAGCAGCTTGCTCGGCCTGGTAGACACGCCCCCGGAGTGAAGGCAGCAGACACGTAACAAAGAACAGGTGAGCAGCTTGCTCGGCATGGTGGACGCGCCCCCATGGTGAATGCAGAAGACATGTAAAGAAAAATAGGTGAGCAGCTTGAAAGGCCTTGTAGACAGGCCCACCCCTGTGAAGGCGAAACACAGGTAACCAGGAACAGGAGAGCGGGTTACTGGGCCTCGTCAATACGCCCCACGGGGTCAAGGCATAAAACGGGTAACAAAGAAAAAGGTGAGCAGCTTGCTCAGCCTGGTAGACACACCCCCGGGAGTTAAGGCAGCACAAACGTAACAAAGAATAGGTGAGCAGCTTGCTCGGCGGGGTAGACACGCCCCACCGGGTGAAGGCACAAGACAGGTAAGGAAAAATGGGTGAGCAGCTAGCTCGGCCTGGTAGACAGGCCCACCCGGTGTGAAGGCGAAAGACAGGTAACCAGGAAGAAGGGAGCGGGTTGCTGGGCTTCGTCGATACGAACCACGGGGTCAAGGTATAAAACGGGTAACCAAGAAAAGATGAGCAGCTTGCACGGCCTGGTAGACACGCCCCCGGAGTGAAGGCAGCAGACACGTAACAAAGAGCAGGTGAGCAGCTTGCTCGGCATGGTGGACAAGCCCCCGTGGTGAATGCAGAAGACATGTAAAGAAACATAGGTGAGCAGCTTGAAAGGCCGGGTAGACAGGCCCCCCTCAGTGAAGGCAGCAGACCCGTAACAAAGAACAGGTGAACAGCTTGCTCCGCAAGGTGGACACTCCCCCGTGGTGAATGCAGAAGACATGTAAAGAAAAATACATGAGAAGCTTGAAAGGCCTGGTAGACAGGCCCACCCGGGGTGAAGGCAAAAGACAGGTAACCAGGAAGAAGGGAGCGTGTTGCTGGGCTTCGTCGATACGAACCACGGGGTCAAGGTATAAAACGGGTAACCAAGAAAAGATGAACAGCTTGCTCGGCCTGGTAGACACGCCCCCGGAGTGAAGGCAGCAGACACGTAACAAAGAACAGGTAAGCAGCTTGCTCGGCATGGTGGACACGCCCCCGTGGTGAATGCAGAAGACATGTAAAGAAAAATAGGTGAGCAGCTTGAAAGGCCGGGTAGACAGGCCCCCCGCAGTGAAGGCAGCAGACCCGTAACAAAGAACAGGTGAACAGCTTGCTCGGCAAGGTGGACACTTCCCCGTGGTGAATGCAGAAGACATGTAAAGAAAAATACATGAGAAGCTTGAAAGGCCTGGTAGACAGGCCCACCCGGGGTGAAGGCAAAAGACAAGGTAACCAGGAAGAAGGGAGCGGGTTGCTGGGCTTCGTCGATACGAACCACGGGGTCAAGGTATAAAACGGGTAACCAAGAAAAGATGAGCAGCTTGCTCGGCCTGGTAGACACGCCCCCGGAGTGAAGGCAGCAGACACGTAACAAAGAACAGGTGAGCAGCTTGCTCGGCATGGTGGACACGCCCCCGTGGTGAATGCAGAAAACATGTAAAGAAAAATAGGTGAGCAGCTTGAAAGGCCTGGTAGACAGGCCCACCCCGGTGAAGGCGAAACACAGGTAACCAGGAACAGGAGAGCGGGTTACTGGGCCTCGTCAATACGCCCCACGGGGTCAAGGCATAAAACGGGTAACAAAGAAAAGGTGAGCAGCTTGCTCAGCCTGGTAGACACACCCCCAGGAGTGAAGGCAGCAGACACGTAACAAAGAATAGGTGAGCAGCTTGCTCGGCGTTGTAGACACGCCCCACGGGGTGAAGGCACAAGACAGGTAAGGAAAAATAGGTGAGCAGATAGGTCGGCCTGCTAGACAGGCCCACCCGGTGTGAAGGCGAAAGACAGGTAACCAGGAAGAAGGGAGCGGGTTGCTGGGCTTTGTCGATACGAACCACGGGGTCAAGGTATAAAACGGGTAACCAAGAAAAGATGAGCAGCTTGCTCGGCCTGGTAGACACGCCGCCCGCAGTGAACGGCAGCAGACACGTAACAAAGAACAGGTGAGCAGCTTGCTCGGCATGGTGGACAAGCCCACGTGGTGAATGCAGAAGACATGTAAAGAAAAATAGGTGAGCAGCTTGAAAGGCCGGGTAGACAGGCCCCCCGCAGTGAAGGCAGCAGACCCGTAACAAAGAACAGGTGAACAGCTTGCTCGGCAAGGTGGACACTCCCCCGTGGTGAATGCAGAAGACATGTAAAGAAAAATACATGAGAAGCTTGAAAGGCCTGGTAGACAGGCCCACCCGGGGTGAAGGCAAAAGACAGGTAACCAGGAAGAAGGGAGCGTGTTGCTGGGCTTCGTCGATACGAACCACGGGGTCAAGGTATAAAACGGGTAACCAAGAAAAGATGAACAGCTTGCTCGGCCTGGTAGACACGCCCCCGGAGTGAAGGCAGCAGACACGTAACAAAGAACAGGTGAGCAGCTTGCTCGGCATGGTGGACACGCCCCCGTGGTGAATGCAGAAGACATGTAAAGAAAAATAGGTGAGCAGCTTGAAAGGCCTGGTAGACAGGCCCACCCCGGTGAAGGCGAAACACAGGTAACCAGGAACAGGAGAGCGGGTTACTGGGCCTCGTCAATACGCCCCACGGGGTCAAGGCATAAAACGGGTAACAAAGAAAAAGGTGAGCAGCTTGCTCAGCCTGGTAGACACACCCCCGGGAGTTAAGGCAGCAGAAACGTAACAAAGAATAGGTGAGCAGCTTGCTCGGCGGGGTAGACACGCCCCACCGGGTGAAGGCACAAGACAGGTAAGGAAAAATGGGTGAGCAGCTAGCTCGGCCTGGTAGACAGGCCCACCCGGTGTGAAGGCGAAAGACAGGTAACCAGGAAGAAGGGAGCGGGTTGCTGGGCTTCGTCGATACGAACCACGGGGTCAAGGTATAAAACGGGTAACCAAGAAAAGATGAGCAGCTTGCACGGCCTGGTAGACACGCCCCCGGAGTGAAGGCAGCAGACACGTAACAAAGAACAGGTGAGCAGCTTGCTCGGCATGGTGGACACGCCCCCTTGGTGAATGCAGAAGACATGTAAAGAAAAATAGGTGAGCAGATTGAAAGGCCTTGTAGATAGGCCCACCCTGGGTGAAAGCGAAACACAGGTAACCAGGAACAGGAGAGCGGGTTACTGGGTCTCGTCAACACGCCCCACGGGGTCAAGGCATAAAACGGGTAACAAAGAAAAGGTGAGCAGCTTGCTCAGCCTGGTAGACACACCCCCAGGAGTGAAGGCAGCAGACACGTAACAAAGAATAGGTGAGCAGATTGCTCGGCGTTGTAGACACGCCCCACGGGGTGAAGGCACAAGACAGGTAAGGAAAAATAGGTGAGCAGATAGGTCGGCCTGCTAGACAGGCCCACCCGGTGTGAAGGCGAAAGACAGGTAACCAGGAAGAAGGGAGCGGGTTGCTGGGCTTCGTCGATACGAACCACGGGGTCAAGGTATAAAACGGGTAACCAAGAAAAGATGAGCAGCTTGCTCGGCCTGGTAGACACGCCGCCCGCAGTGAACGGCAGCAGACACGTAACAAAGAACAGGTGAGCAGCTTGCTCGGCATGGTGGACAAGCCCCCGTGGTGAATGCAGAAGACATGTAAAGAAAAATAGGTGAGCAGCTTGAAAGGCCTGGTAGACAGGCCCACCCCGGTGAAGGCGAAACACAGGTAACCAGGAACAGGAGAGCGGGTTACTGGGCCTCGTCAATACGCCCCACGGGGTCAAGGCATAAAACGGGTAAGAAAGAAAAGGTGAGCAGCTTGCTCAGCCTGGTAGACACACCCCCAGGAGTGAAGGCAGCAGACACGTAACAAAGATTAGGTGAGCAGCTTGCTCGGCGGTGTAGACACGCCCCACGGGGTGAAGGCACAAGACAGGTAAGGAAAAATAGGTGAGCAGATAGGTCGGCCTGCTAGACAGGCCCACCCGGTGTGAAGGCGAAAGACAGGTAACCAGGAAGAAGGGAGCGGGTTGCTGGGCTTCGTCGATACGAACCACGGGGTCAAGGTATAAAACGGGTAACCAAGAAAAGATGAGCAGCTTGCTCGGCCTGGTAGACACGCCGCCCGCAGTGAACGGCAGCAGACACGTAACAAATAACAGGTGAGCAGCTTGCTCGGCATGGTGGACAAGCCCCCGTGGTGAATGCAGAAGACATGTAAAGAAAAATAGGTGAGCAGCTTGAAAGGCCTGGTAGACAGGCCCACCCCGGTGAAGGCGAAACACAGGTAACCAGGAACAGGAGAGCGGGTTACTGGGCCTCGTCAATACGCCCCACGGGGTCAAGGCATAAAACGGGTAACAAAGAAAAAGGTGAGCAGCTTGCTCAGCCTGGTAGACACACCCCCGGGAGTTAAGGCAGCAGAAACGTAACAAAGAATAGGTGAGCAGCTTGCTCGGCGGGGTAGACACGCCCCACCGGGTGAAGGCACAAGACAGGTAAGGAAAAATGGGTGAGCAGCTAGCTCGGCCTGGTAGACAGGCCCACCCGGTGTGAAGGCGAAAGACAGGTAACCAGGAAGAAGGGAACGGGTTGCTGGGCTTCGTCGATACGAACCACGGGGTCAAGGTATAAAACGGGTAACCAAGAAAAGATGAGCAGCTTGCACGGCCTGGTAGACACGCCCCCGGAGTGAAGGCAGCAGACACGTAACAAAGAACAGGTGAGCAGCTTGCTCGGCATGGTGGACACGCCCCCTTGGTGAATGCAGAAGACATGTAAAGAAAAATAGGTGAGCAGATTGAAAGGCCTTGTAGATAGGCCCACCCTGGGTGAAAGCGAAACACAGGTAACCAGGAACAGGAGAGCGGGTTACTGGGTCTCGTCAACACGCCCCACGGGGTCAAGGCATAAAACGGGTAACAAAGAAAAGGTGAGCAGCTTGCTCAGCCTGGTAAACACACCCCCAGGAGTGAAGGCAGCAGACACGTAACAAAGAATAGGTGAGCAGCTTGCTCGGCGGTGTAGACACGCCCCACGGGGTGAAGGCACAAGACAGGTAAGGAAAAATAGGTGAGCAGATAGGTCGGCCTGCTAGACAGGCCCACCCGGTGTGAAGGCGAAAGACAGGTAACCAGGAAGAAGGGAGCGGGTTGCTGGGCTTCGTCGATACGAACCACGGGGTCAAGGTATAAAACGGGTAACCAAGAAAAGATGAGCAGCTTGCTCGGCCTGGTAGACACGCCGCCCGCAGTGAACGGCAGCAGACACGTAACAAAGAACAGGTGAGCAGCTTGCTCGGCATGGTGGACAAGCCCCCGTGGTGAATGCAGAAGACATGTAAAGAAAAATAGGTGAGCAGCTTGAAAGGCCGGGTAGACAGGCCCCCCGCAGTGAAGGCAGCAGACCCGTAACAAAGAACAGGTGAACAGCTTGCTCGGCAAGGTGGACACTCCCCCGTGGTGAATGCAGAAGACATGTAAAGAAAAATACATGAGAAGCTTGAAAGGCCTGGTAGACAGGCCCACCCGGGGTGAAGGCAAAAGACAGGTAACCAGGAAGAAGGGAGCGTGTTGCTGGGCTTCGTCGATACGAACCACGGGGTCAAGGTATAAAACGGGTAACCAAGAAAAGATGAACAGCTTGCTCGGCCTGGTAGACACGCCCCCGGAGTGAAGGCAGCAGACACGTAACAAAGAACAGGTGAGCAGCTTGCTCGGCATGGTGGACACGCCCCCGTGGTGAATGCAGAAGACATGTAAAGAAAAATAGGTGAGCAGCTTGAAAGGCCGGGTAGACAGGCCCCCCGCAGTGAAGGCAGCAGACCCGTAACAAAGAACAGGTGAACAGCTTGCTCGGCAAGGTGGACACTTCCCCGTGGTGAATGCAGAAGACATGTAAAGAAAAATACATGAGAAGCTTGAAAGGCCTGGTAGACAGGCCCACCCGGGGTGAAGGCAAAAGACAGGTAACCAGGAAGAAGGGAGCGGGTTGCTGGGCTTCGTCGATACGAACCACGGGGTCAAGGTATAAAACGGGTAACCAAGAAAAGATGAGCAGCTTGCTCGGCCTGGTAGACACGCCCCCGGAGTGAAGGCAGCAGACACGTAACAAAGAACAGGTGAGCAGCTTGCTCGGCATGGTGGACACGCCCCCGTGGTGAATGCAGAAGACATGTAAAGAAAAATAGGTGAGCAGCTTGAAAGGCCTGGTAGACAGGCCCACCCCGGTGAAGGCGAAACACAGGTAACCAGGAACAGGAGAGCGGGTTACTGGGCCTCGTCAATACGCCCCACGGGGTCAAGGCATAAAACGGGTAACAAAGAAAAAGGTGAGCAGCTTGCTCAGCCTGGTAGACACACCCCCGGGAGTTAAGGCAGCAGAAACGTAACAAAGAATAGGTGAGCAGCTTGCTCGGCGGGGTAGACACGCCCCACCGGGTGAAGGCACAAGACAGGTAAGGAAAAATGGGTGAGCAGCTAGCTCGGCCTGGTAGACAGGCCCACCCGGTGTGAAGGCGAAAGACAGGTAACCAGGAAGAAGGGAGCGGGTTGCTGGGCTTCGTCGATACGAACCACGGGGTCAAGGTATAAAACGGGTAACCAAGAAAAGATGAGCAGCTTGCACGGCCTGGTAGACACGCCCCCGGAGTGAAGGCAGCAGACACGTAACAAAGAACAGGTGAGCAGCTTGCTCGGCATGGAGGACACGCCCCCTTGGTGAATGCAGAAGACATGTAAAGAAAAATAGGTGAGCAGCTTGAAAGGCCGGGTAGACAGGCCCCCCGCAGTGAAGGCAGCAGACCCGTAACAAAGAACAGGTGAACAGCTTGCTCGGCAAGGTGGACACTTCCCCGTGGTGAATGCAGAAGACATGTAAAGAAAAATACATGAGAAGCTTGAAAGGCCTGGTAGACAGGCCCACCCGGGGTGAAGGCAAAAGACAGGTAACCAGGAAGAAGGGAGCGGGTTGCTGGGCTTCGTCGATACGAACCACGGGGTCAAGGTATAAAACGGGTAACCAAGAAAAGATGAGCAGCTTGCTCGGCCTGGTAGACACGCCCCCGGAGTGAAGGCAGCAGACACGTAACAAAGAACAGGTGAGCAGCTTGCTCGGCATGGTGGACGCGCCCCCATGGTGAATGCAGAAGACATGTAAAGAAAAATAGGTGAGCAGCTTGAAAGGCCTTGTAGACAGGCCCACCCCGGTGAAGGCGAAACACAGGTAACCAGGAACAGGAGAGCGGGTTACTGGGCCTCGTCAATACGCCCCACGGGGTCAAGGCATAAAACGGGTAACAAAGAAAAAGGTGAGCAGCTTGCTCAGCCTGGTAGACACACCCCCGGGAGTTAAGGCAGCACAAACGTAACAAAGAATAGGTGAGCAGCTTGCTCGGCGGGGTACACACGCCCCACCGGGTGAAGGCACAAGACAGGTAAGGAAAAATGGGTGAGCAGCTAGCTCGGCCTGGTAGACAGGCCCACCCGGTGTGAAGGCGAAAGACAGGTAACCAGGAAGAAGGGAGCGGGTTGCTGGGCTTCGTCGATACGAACCACGGGGTCAAGGTATAAAACGGGTAACCAAGAAAAGATGAGCAGCTTGCACGGCCTGGTAGACACGCCCCCGGAGTGAAGGCAGCAGACACGTAACAAAGAGCAGGTGAGCAGCTTGCTCGGCATGGTGGACAAGCCCCCGTGGTGAATGCAGAAGACATGTAAAGAAACATAGGTGAGCAGCTTGAAAGGCCGGGTAGACAGGCCCCCCTCAGTGAAGGCAGCAGACCCGTAACAAAGAACAGGTGAACAGCTTGCTCGGCAAGGTGGACACTCCCCCGTGGTGAATGCAGAAGACATGTAAAGAAAAATACATGAGAAGCTTGAAAGGCCTGGTAGACAGGCCCACCCGGGGTGAAGGCAAAAGACAGGTAACCAGGAAGAAGGGAGCGTGTCGCTGGGCTTCGTCGATACGAACCACGGGGTCAAGGTATAAAACGGGTAACCAAGAAAAGATGAACAGCTTGCTCGGCCTGGTAGACACGCCCCCGGAGTGAAGGCAGCAGACACGTAACAAAGAACAGGTGAGCAGCTTGCTCGGCATGGTGGACACGCCCCCGTGGTGAATGCAGAAGACATGTAAAGAAAAATAGGTGAGCAGCTTGAAAGGCCGGGTAGACAGGCCCCCCGCAGTGAAGGCAGCAGACCCGTAACAAAGAACAGGTGAACAGCTTGCTCGGCAAGGTGGACACTTCCCCGTGGTGAATGCAGAAGACATGTAAAGAAAAATACATGAGAAGCTTGAAAGGCCTGGTAGACAGGCCCACCCGGGGTGAAGGCAAAAGACAAGGTAACCAGGAAGAAGGGAGCGGGTTGCTGGGCTTCGTCGATACGAACCACGGGGTCAAGGTATAAAACGGGTAACCAAGAAAAGATGAGCAGCTTGCTCGGCCTGGTAGACACGCCCCCGGAGTGAAGGCAGCAGACACGTAACAAAGAACAGGTGAGCAGCTTGCTCGGCATGGAGGACACGCCCCCTTGGTGAATGCAGAAGACATGTAAAGAAAAATAGGTGAGCAGCTTGAAAGGCTGGGTAGACAGGCCCCCCGCAGTGAAGGCAGCAGACCCGTAACAAAGAACAGGTGAACAGCTTGCTCGGCAAGGTGGACACTTCCCCGTGGTGAATGCAGAAGACATGTAAAGAAAAATACATGAGAAGCTTGAAAGGCCTGGTAGACAGGCCCACCCGGGGTGAAGGCAAAAGACAGGTAACCAGGAAGAAGGGAGCGGGTTGCTGGGCTTCGTCGATACGAACCACCGGGTCAAGGTATAAAACGGGTAACCAAGAAAAGATGAGCAGCTTGCTCGGCCTGGTAGACACGCCCCCGGAGTGAAGGCAGCAGACACGTAACAAAGAACAGGTGAGCAGCTTGCTCGGCATGGTGGACGCGCCCCCATGGTGAATGCAGAAGACATGTAAAGAAAAATAGGTGAGCAGCTTGAAAGGCCTTGTAGACAGGCCCACCCCGGTGAAGGCGAAACACAGGTAACCAGGAACAGGAGAGCGGGTTACTGGGCCTCGACAATACGCCCCACGGGGTCAAGGCATAAAACAGGTAACAAAGAAAAAGGTGAGCAGCTTGCTCAGCCTGGTAGACACACCCCCGAGAGTTAAGGCAGCACAAACGTAACAAAGAATAGGTGAGCAGCTTGCTCGGCGGGGTAGACACGCCCCACCGGGTGAAGGCACAAGACAGGTAAGGAAAAATGGGTGAGCAGCTAGCTCGGCCTGGTAGACAGGCCCACCCGGTGTGAAGGCGAAAGACAGGTAACCAGGAAGAAGGGAGCGGGTTGCTGGGCTTCGTCGATACGAACCACGGGGTCAAGGTATAAAACGGGTAACCAAGAAAAGATGAGCGGCTTGCACGGCCTGGTAGACACGCCCCCGGAGTGAAGGCAGCAGACACGTAACAAAGAGCAGGTGAGCAGCTTGCTCGGCATGGTGGACAAGCCCCCGTGGTGAATGCAGAAGACATTTAAAGAAGCATAGGTGAGCAGCTTGAAAGGCCGGGTAGACAGGCCCCCCGCAGTGAAGGCAGCAGACCCGTAACAAAGAACAGGTGAACAGCTTGCTCGGCAAGGTGGACACTCCCCCGTGGTGAATGCAGAAGACATGTAAAGAAAAATACATGAGAAGCTTGAAAGGCCTGGTAGACAGGCCCACCCGGGGTGAAGGCAAAAGACAGGTAACCAGGAAGAAGGGAGCGTGTTGCTGGGCTTCGTCGATACGAACCACGGGGTCAAGGTATAAAACGGGTAACCAAGAAAAGATGAACAGCTTGCTCGGCCTGGTAGACACGCCCCCGGAGTGAAGGCAGCAGACACGTAACAAAGAACAGGTGAGCAGCTTGCTCGGCATGGTGGACACGCCCCCGTGGTGAATGCAGAAGACATGTAAAGAAAAATAGGTGAGCAGCTTGAAAGGCCGGGTAGACAGGCCCCCCGCAGTGAAGGCAGCAGACCCGTAACAAAGAACAGGTGAACAGCTTGCTCGGCAAGGTGGACACTTCCCCGTGGTGAATGCAGAAGACATGTAAAGAAAAATACATGAGAAGCTTGAAAGGCCTGGTAGACAGGCCCACCCGGGGTGAAGGCAAAAGACAGGTAACCAGGAAGAAGGGAGCGGGTTGCTGGGCTTCGTCGATACGAACCACGGGGTCAAGGTATAAAACGGGTAACCAAGAAAAGATGAGCAGCTTGCTCGGCCTGGTAGACACGCCCCCGGAGTGAAGGCAGCAGACACGTAACAAAGAACAGGTGAGCAGCTTGCTCGGCATGGTGGACACGCCCCCGTGGTGAATGCAGAAGACATGTAAAGAAAAATAGGTGAGCAGCTTGAAAGGCCTGGTAGACAGGCCCACCCCGGTGAAGGCGAAACACAGGTAACCAGGAACAGGAGAGCGGGTTACTGGGCCTCGTCAATACGCCCCACGGGGTCAAGGCATAAAACGGGTAACAAAGAAAAAGGTGAGCAGCTTGCTCAGCCTGGTAGACACACCCCCGGGAGTTAAGGCAGCAGAAACGTAACAAAGAATAGGTGAGCAGCTTGCTCGGCGGGGTAGACACGCCCCACCGGGTGAAGGCACAAGACAGGTAAGGAAAAATGGGTGAGCAGCTAGCTCGGCCTGGTAGACAGGCCCACCCGGTGTGAAGGCGAAAGACAGGTAACCAGGAAGAAGGGAGCGGGTTGCTGGGCTTCGTCGATACGAACCACGGGGTCAAGGTATAAAACGGGTAACCAAGAAAAGATGAGCAGCTTGCACGGCCTGGTAGACACGCCCCCGGAGTGAAGGCAGCAGACACGTAACAAAGAACAGGTGAGCAGCTTGCTCGGCATGGAGGACACGCCCCCTTGGTGAATGCAGAAGACATGTAAAGAAAAATAGGTGAGCAGCTTGAAAGGCCGGGTAGACAGGCCCCCCGCAGTGAAGGCAGCAGACCCGTAACAAAGAACAGGTGAACAGCTTGCTCGGCAAGGTGGACACTTCCCCGTGGTGAATGCAGAAGACATGTAAAGAAAAATACATGAGAAGCTTGAAAGGCCTGGTAGACAGGCCCACCCGGGGTGAAGGCAAAAGACAGGTAACCAGGAAGAAGGGAGCGGGTTGTTGGGCTTCGTCGATACGAACCACGGGGTCAAGGTATAAAACGGGTAATCAAGAAAAGATGAGCAGCTTGCTCGGCCTGGTAGACACGCCCCCGGAGTGAAGGAAGCAGACACGTAACAAAGAACAGGTGAGCAGCTTGCTCGGCATGGTGGACGCGCCCCCATGGTGAATGCAGAAGACATGTAAAGAAAAATAGGTGAGCAGCTTGAAAGGCCTTGTAGACAGGCCCACCCCGGTGAAGGCGAAACACAGGTAACCAGGAACAGGAGAGCGGGTTACTGGGCCTCGTCAATACGCCCCACGGGGTCAAGGCATAAAACGGGTAACAAAGAAAAAGGTGAGCAGCTTGCTCAGCCTGGTAGACACACCCCCGGGAGTTAAGGCAGCACAAACGTAACAAAGAATAGGTGAGCAGCTTGCTCGGCGGGGTAGACACGCCCCACCGGGTGAAGGCACAAGACAGGTAAGGAAAAATGGGTGAGCAGCTAGCTCGGCCTGGTAGACAGGCCCACCCGGTGTGAAGGCGAACGACAGGTAACCAGGAAGAAGGGAGCGGGTTGCTGGGCTTCGTCGATACGAACCACGGGGTCAAGGTATAAAACGGGTAACCAAGAAAAGATGAGCAGCTTGCACGGCCTGGTAGACACGCCCCCGGAGTGAAGGCAGCAGACACGTAACAAAGAGCAGGTGAGCAGCTTGCTCGGCATGGTGGACAAGCCCCCGTGGTGAATGCAGAAGACATGTAAAGAAACATAGGTGAGCAGCTTGAAAGGCCGGGTAGACAGGCCCCCCGCAGTGAAGGCAGCAGACCCGTAACAAAGAACAGGTGAACAGCTTGCTCGGCAAGGTGGACACTCCCCCGTGGTGAATGCAGAAGACATGTAAAGAAAAATACATGAGAAGCTTGAAAGGCCTGGTAGACAGGCCCACCCGGGGTGAAGGCAAAAGACAGGTAACCAGGAAGAAGGGAGCGTGTTGCTGGGCTTCGTCGATACGAACCACGGGGTCAAGGTATAAAACGGGTAACCAAGAAAAGATGAACAGCTTGCTCGGCCTGGTAGACACGCCCCCGGAGTGAAGGCAGCAGACACGTAACAAAGAACAGGTGAGCAGCTTGCTCGGCATGGTGGACACGCCCCCGTGGTGAATGCAGAAGACATGTAAAGAAAAATAGGTGAGCAGCTTGAAAGGCCGGGTAGACAGGCCCCCCGCAGTGAAGGCAGCAGACCCGTAACAAAGAACAGGTGAACAGCTTGCTCGGCAAGGTGGACACTTCCCCGTGGTGAATGCAGAAGACATGTAAAGAAAAATACATGAGAAGCTTGAAAGGCCTGGTAGACAGGCCCACCCGGGGTGAAGGCAAAAGACAGGTAACCAGGAAGAAGGGAGCGGGTTGCTGGGCTTCGTCGATACGAACCACGGGGTCAAGGTATAAAACGGGTAACCAAGAAAAGATGAGCAGCTTGCTCGGCCTGGTAGACACGCCCCCGGAGTGAAGGCAGCAGACACGTAACAAAGAACAGGTGAGCAGCTTGCTCGGCATGGTGGACACGCCCCCGTGGAGAATGCAGAAAACATGTAAAGAAAGATAGGTGAGCAGCGTGAAAGGCCTGGTAGACAGGCCCACCCCGGTGAAGGCGAAACACAGGTAACCAGGAACAGGAGAGCGGGTTACTGGGCCTCGTCAATACGCCCCACGGGGTCAAGGCATAAAACGGGTAACAAAGAAAAAGGTGAGCAGCTTGCTCAGCCTGGTAGACACACCCCCGGGAGATAAGGCAGCAGAAACGTAACAAAGAATAGGTGAGCAGCTTGCTCGGCGGGGTAGACACGCCCCACCGGGTGAAGGCACAAGACAGGTAAGGAAAAATGGGTGAGCAGCTAGATCGGCCTGGTAGACAGGCCCACCCGGTGTGAAGGCGAAAGACAGGTAACCAGGAAGAAGGGAGCGGGTTGCTGGGCTTCGTCGATACGAACCACGGGGTCAAGGTATAAAACGGGTAACCAAGAAAAGATGAGCAGCTTGCACGGCCTGGTAGACACGCCCCCGGAGTGAAGGCAGCAGACACGTAACAAAGAACAGGTGAGCAGCTTGCTCGGCATGGTGGACACGCCCCCTTGGTGAATGCAGAAGACATGTAAAGAAAAATAGGTGAGCAGATTGAAAGGCCTTGTAGATAGGCCCACCCTGGGTGAAAGCGAAACACAGGTAACCAGGAACAGGAGAGCGGGTTACTGGGTCTCGTCAACACGCCCCACGGGGTCAAGGCATAAAACGGGTAACAAAGAAAAGGTGAGCAGCTTGCTCAGCCTGGTAGACACACCCCCAGGAGTGAAGGCAGCAGACACGTAACAAAGAATAGGTGAGCAGCTTGCTCGGCGTTGTAGACACGCCCCACGGGGTGAAGGCACAAGACAGGTAAGGAAAAATAGGTGAGCAGATAGGTCGGCCTGCTAGACAGGCCCACCCGGTGTGAAGGCGAAAGACAGGTAACCAGGAAGAAGGGAGCGGGTTGCTGGGCTTTGTCGATACGAACCACGGGGTCAAGGTATAAAACGGGTAACCAAGAAAAGATGAGCAGCTTGCTCGGCCTGGTAGACACGCCGCCCGCAGTGAACGGCAGCAGACACGTAACAAAGAACAGGTGAGCAGCTTGCTCGGCATGGTGGACACTCCCCCGTGGTGAATGCAGAAGACATGTAAAGAAAAATACATGAGAAGCTTGAAAGGCCTGGTAGACAGGCCCACCCGGGGTGAAGGCAAAAGACAGGTAACCAGGAAGAAGGGAGCGTGTTGCTGGGCTTCGTCGATACGAACCACGGGGTCAAGGTATAAAACGGGTAACCAAGAAAAGATGAACAGCTTGCTCGGCCTGGTAGACACGCCCCCGGAGTGAAGGCAGCAGACACGTAACAAAGAACAGGTGAGCAGCTTGCTCGGCATGGTGGACACGCCCCCGTGGTGAATGCAGAAGACATGTAAAGAAAAATAGGTGAGCAGCTTGAAAGGCCGGGTAGACAGGCCCCCCGCAGTGAAGGCAGCAGACCCGTAACAAAGAACAGGTGAACAGCTTGCTCGGCAAGGTGGACACTTCCCCGTGGTGAATGCAGAAGACATGTAAAGAAAAATACATGAGAAGCTTGAAAGGCCTGGTAGACAGGCCCACCCGGGGTGAAGGCAAAAGACAGGTAACCAGGAAGAAGGGAGCGGGTTGCTGGGCTTCGTCGATACGAACCACGGGGTCAAGGTATAAAACGGGTAACCAAGAAAAGATGAGCAGCTTGCTCGGCCTGGTAGACACGCCCCCGGAGTGAAGGCAGCAGACACGTAACAAAGAACAGGTGAGCAGCTTGCTCGGCATGGTGGACACGCCCCCGTGGAGAATGCAGAAAACATGTAAAGAAAAATAGGTGAGCAGCGTGAAAGGCCTGGTAGACAGGCCCACCCCGGTGAAGGCGAAACACAGGTAACCAGGAACAGGAGAGCGGGTTACTGGGTCTCGTCAATACGCCCCACGGGGTCAAGGCATAAAACGGGTAACAAAGAAAAAGGTGAGCAGCTTGCTCAGCCTGGTAGACACACCCCCGGGAGATAAGGCAGCAGAAACGTAACAAAGAATAGGTGAGCAGCTTGCTCGGCGGGGTAGACACGCCCCACCGGGTGAAGGCACAAGACAGGTAAGGAAAAATGGGTGAGCAGCTAGCTCGGCCTGGTAGACAGGCCCACCCGGTGTGAAGGCGAAAGACAGGTAACCAGGAAGAAGGGAGCGGGTTGCTGGGCTTCGTCGATACGAACCACGGGGTCAAGGTATAAAACGGGTAACCAAGAAAAGATGAGCAGCTTGCACGGCCTGGTAGACACGCCCCCGGAGTGAAGGCAGCAGACAGGTAACAAAGAACAGGTGAGCAGCTTGCTCGGCATGGTGGACACGCCCCCTTGGTGAATGCAGAAGACATGTAAAGAAAAATAGGTGAGCAGATTGAAAGGCCTTGTAGATAGGCCCACCCTGGGTGAAAGCGAAACACAGGTAACCAGGAACAGGAGAGCGGGTTACTGGGTCTCGTCAACACGCCCCACGGGGTCAAGGCATAAAACGGGTAACAAAGAAAAGGTGAGCAGCTTGCTCAGCCTGGTAGACACACCCCCAGGAGTGAAGGCAGCAGACACGTAACAAAGAATAGGTGAGCAGCTTGCTCGGCGTTGTAGACACGCCCCACGGGGTGAAGGCACAAGACAGGTAAGGAAAAATAGGTGAGCAGATAGGTCGGCCTGCTAGACAGGCCCACCCGGTGTGAAGGCGAAAGACAGGTAACCAGGAAGAAGGGAGCGGGTTGCTGGGCTTTGTCGATACGAACCACGGGGTCAAGGTATAAAACGGGTAACCAAGAAAAGATGAGCAGCTTGCTCGGCCTGGTAGACACGCCGCCCGCAGTGAACGGCAGCAGACACGTAACAAAGAACAGGTGAGCAGCTTGCTCGGCATGGTGGACAAGCCCCCGTGGTGAATGCAGAAGACATGTAAAGAAAAATAGGTGAGCAGCTTGAAAGGCCTGGTAGACAGGCCCACCCCGGTGAAGGCGAAACACAGGTAACCAGGAACAGGAGAGCGGGTTACTGGGCCTCGTCAATACGCCCCACGGGGTCAAGGCATAAAACGGGTAACAAAGAAAAGGTGAGAAGCTTGCTCAGCCTGGTAAACACACCCCCAGGAGTGAAGGCAGCAGACACGTAACAAAGAATAGGTGAGCAGCTTGCTCGGCGGTGTAGACACGCCCCACGGGGTGAAGGCACAAGACAGGTAAGGAAAAATAGGTGAGCAGATAGGTCGGCCTGCTAGACAGGCCCACCCGGTGTGAAGGCGAAAGACAGGTAACCAGGAAGAAGGGAGCGGGTTGCTGGGCTTCGTCGATACGAACCACGGGGTCAAGGTATAAAACGGGTAACCAAGAAAAGATGAGCAGCTTGCTCGGCCTGGTAGACACGCCGCCCGCAGTGAACGGCAGCAGACACGTAACAAAGAACAGGTGAGCAGCTTGCTCGGCATGGTGGACAAGCCCCCGTGGTGAATGCAGAAGACATGTAAAGAAAAATAGGTGAGCAGCTTGAAAGGCCGGGTAGACAGGCCCCCCGCAGTGAAGGCATCAGACCCGTAACAAAGAACAGGTGAACAGCTTGCTCGGCAAGGTGGACACTCCCCCGTGGTGAATGCAGAAGACATGTAAAGAAAAATACATGAGAAGCTTGAAAGGCCTGGTAGACAGGCCCACCCGGGGTGAAGGCAAAAGACAGGTAACCAGGAAGAAGGGAGCGTGTTGCTGGGCTTCGTCGATACGAACCACGGGGTCAAGGTATAAAACGGGTAACCAAGAAAAGATGAGCAGCTTGCTCGGCCTGGTAGACACGCCCCCGGAGTGAAGGCAGCAGACACGTAACAAAGAACAGGTGAGCAGCTTGCTCGGCATGGTGGACACGCCCCCGTGGTGAATGCAGAAGACATGTAAAGAAAAATAGGTGAGCAGCTTGAAAGGCCTGGTAGACAGGCCCACCCCGGTGAAGGCGAAACACAGGTAACCAGGAACAGGAGAGCGGGTTACTGGGCCTCGTCAATACGCCCCACGGGGTCAAGGCATAAAACGGGTAACAAAGAAAAAGGTGAGCAGCTTGCTCAGCCTGGTAGACACACCCCCGGGAGTTAAGGCAGCAGAAACGTAACAAAGAATAGGTGAGCAGCTTGCTCGGCGGGGTAGACACGCCCCACCGGGTGAAGGCACAAGACAGGTAAGGAAAAATGGGTGAGCAGCTAGCTCGGCCTGGTAGACAGGCCCACCCGGTGTGAAGGCGAAAGACAGGTAACCAGGAAGAAGGGAGCGGGTTGCTGGGCTTCGTCGATACGAACCACGGGGTCAAGGTATAAAACGGGTAACCAAGAAAAGATGAGCAGCTTGCACGGCCTGGTAGACACGCCCCCGGAGTGAGGCAGCAGACACATAACAAAGAACAGGTGAGCAGCTTGCTCGGCATGGAGGACACGCCCCCTTGGTGAATGCAGAAGACATGTAAAGAAAAATAGGTGAGCAGCTTGAAAGGCCGGGTAGACAGGCCCCCCGCAGTGAAGGCAGCAGACCCGTAACAAAGAACAGGTGAGTAGCTTGTTCGGCAAGATGGACACTCCCCCGTGGTGAATGCAGAAGACATGTAAAGAAAAATACATGAGAAGCTTGAAAGGCCTGGTAGTCAGGCCCACCCGGGGTGAAGGCAAAAGACAGGTAACCAGGAAGAAGGGAGCGGGTTGCTGGGCTTCGTCGATACGAACCACGGGGTCAAGGTATAAAACGGGTAACCAAGAAAAGATGAGCAGCTTGCTCGGCATGGTGGACACGCCCCCCGTGGTGAATGCAGAAGACATGTAAAGAAAAATAGGTGAGCAGATTGAAAGGTCTTGTAGATAGGCCCACCCGGGGTGAAAGCGAAACACAGGTAACCAGGAACAGGAGAGCGGGTTACTGGGTCTCGTCAATACACCCCACGGGGTCAAGGCATAAAACGGGTAACAAAGAAAAGGTGAGCAGCTTGCTCAGCCTGGTAGACACACCCCCAGGAGTGAAGGCAGCAGACACGTAACAAAGAATAGGTGAGCAGCTTGCTCGGCGGGGTAGACACGCCCCACGGGGTGAAGGCACAAGACAGGTAAGGAAAAATAGGTGAGCAGCTAGCTCGGCCTGGTAGACAGGCCCACCCGGTGTGAAGGCGAAAGACAGGTAACCAGGAAGAAGGGAGCGGGTTGCTGGGCTTCGTCGATACGAACCACGGGGTCAAGGTATAAAACGGGTAACCAAGAAAAGATGAGCAGCTTGCTCGGCCTTGTAGACACGCCCCCGGAGTGAAGGCAGCAGACATGTAACAAAGAACAGGTGAGCCGCATTCTCGACATAGTGGACACGCCCCCGTGGTGAATGCAGAAGACATGTAAAGAAAAATACATGAGCAGCTTGAAAGGCCTGGTAGACAGGCCCACCCGGGGTGAAGGCGAAATACAGGTAACCAGGAACAGGAGATCGGGTTACTGGGACTCGTCAATACGCCCCACGGGGTCAAGGCATAAAACGGGTAACAAAGAAAAGGTGAGCAGCTTGTTCAGCCTGGTAGACACACCCCGGGGAGTTAAGGCAGCAGACACGTAACAAAGAACAGGTGAGCAGCTTGCTCGGCGGGGGGTAGACAGGCCCCACGGGGTGAAGGCAGAAGACAGGTAAGGAAAAATAGGTGAGCAGCTAGCTCGGCCTGGTAGACAGGCCCACCCGGTGTGAAGGCGAAAGACAGGTAACCAGGAAGAAGGGAGCGGGTTGCTGGGCTTCGTCGATACGAACCACGGGGTCAAGGTATAAAACGGGTAACCAAGAAAAGATGAGCAGCTTGCTCGGCCTGGTAGACACGCCCCCGGAGTGAAGGCAGCAGACATGTAACAAAGAACAGGTGAGCAGCTTACTCGGCATGGTGGACACGCCCCCGTGGTGAATGCAGAAGACATGTAAAGAAAAATAGGTGAGCAGCTTGAAAGGCCTGGTCGACAGGCCCACCCGGGGTGAAGGCGAAAAAGAGGTAACCAGGAACAGGAGAGCGGGTTACTGGGCCTCGTCAATACGCCCCACGGGGTCAAGGCATAAAACGGGTAACAAAGTAAAGGTGAGCAGCTTGTTCAGCCTGGTAGACACACCCCCAGGAGTTAAGGCAGCAGACACGTAACAAAGAATAGGTGAGCAGCTTGCTCGGCGGGGTAGACACGCCCCATGGGGTGAAGGCACAAGACAGGTAAGGAAAAATAGGTGAGCACCTAGCTTGGCCTGGTAGACAGTCCCACCCGGTGTGAAGGAGAAAGACAGGTAACCAGGAAGAAGGGAGCGGGTTGCTGGGCTTCGTCGATACGAACCACGGGGTCAAGGTATAAAACGGGTAACCAAGAAAAGATGAGCAGCTTGCTCGGCCTGGTAGACACGCCCCCGGAGTGAAGGCAGCAGACACGTAACAAAGAACAGGTGAGCAGCTTACTCGGCATGGTGGACACGCCCCCGTGGTGAATGCAGAAGACATGTAAAGAAAAATAGGTGAGCAGCTTGAAAGGCATGGTAGACAGGCCCACCCGGGTTGAAGGCGAAACACAGATAACCAGGAACAGGAGAGCGGGTTACTGGGCCTCGTCAATACGCCCCACGGGGTCAAGGCATAAAACGGGTAACAAAGTAAAGGTGAGCAGCCTGCTCAGCCTGGTAGACACACCCCCAGGAGTTAAGGCAGCAGACACGTAACAAAGAATAGGTGAGCAGCTTACTCAGCGGGGTAGACACGCCCCATGGGGTGAAGGCACAAGACAGGTAAGGAAAAATAGGTGAGCAGCTTGCTCGGCATGGTGGACACGCCCCCCGTGGTGAATGCAGAAGACATGTAAAGAAAAAAAAGTGAGCAGATTGAAAGCCCTTGTAGATAGGCCCACCCGGGGTGAAAGCGAAACACAGGTAACCAGGAACAGGAGAGCGGGTTACTGGGTCTCGTCAATACACCCCACGGGGTCAAGGCATAAAACGGGTAACAAAGAAAAGGTGAGCATCTTGCTCAGCCTGGTAGACACACCCCCAGGAGTGAAGGCAGCAGACACGTAACAAAGAATAGGTGAGCAGCTTGCTCGGCGGGGTAGACACGCCCCACGGGGTGAACGCACAAGACAGGTAAGGAAAAATAGGTGAGCAGCTAGCTCGGCCTGGTAGACAGGCCCACCCGGTGTGAAGGCGAAAGACAGGTAACCAGGAAGAAGGGAGCGGGTTGCTGGGCTTCGTCGATACGAACCACGGGGTCAAGGTATAAAACGGGTAACCAAGAAAATATGAACAGCTTGCACGGCCTGGTAGACACGCCCCCGGAGTGAAGGCAGCAGACACGTAACAAAGAACAGGTGAACAGCTTGCTCGGCAAGGTGGACACTCCCCCGTGGTGAATGCAGAAGACATGTAAAGAAAAATACATGAGAAGCTTGAAAGGCCTGGTAGACAGGCCCACCCGGGGTGAAGGCAAAGGACAGGTAACCAGGAAGAAGGGAGCGGGTTGCTGGGCTTCGTCGATACGAACCACGGGGTCAAGGTATGAAACGGGTAACCAAGAATAGATGAGCAGCTTGCTCGGCATGGTAGACACGCCCCCCGCAGTGAAGGCAGCAGACTCGTAACAAAGAACATGTGAGCAGCTTGCTCGGCATGGTGGACACGCCCCCGTGGTGAATGCAGAAGACATGTAAAGAAAAATAGGTGAGCAGCTTGAAAGGCCTGGTAGACAGGCCCACCCGGGGTGAAGGCGAAACACAGGTAACGAGGAACAGGAGAGCGTGTTACTGGGCCTCGTCAATACGCCCCACGGGGTCAAGGCATAAAACGGGTAACAAAGAAAAGGTGAGCAGCTTGCTCAGCCTGGTAGACACACCCCCGGGAGTTAAGGCAGCAGACACGTAACAAAGAATAGGTGAGCAGCTTGCTCGGCGGGGTAGACAGGCCCCACGGGGTGAAGGCACAAGACAGGTAAGGAAATATAGGTGAGCATCTAGCTAGGCCTGGTAGACAGGCCCTCCCGGTGTGAAGGCGAAAGACAGGTAACCAGGAAGAAGGGAGCGGGTTGCTGGGCTTCGTCGATACGAACCACGGGGTCAAGGTATGAAACGGGTAACCAAGAATAGATGAGCAGCTTGCTCGGCCTGGTAGACAAGCCCCCCGCAGTGAAGGCAGCAGACACGTAACAAAGAACAGGTGAGCAGCTTGCTCGGCATGCTGGACACGCACCCGTGGTGAATGCAGAAGACATGTAAAGAAAAATAGGTGAGCAGCTTGAAAGGCCGGGTAGACAGGCCCCCCGCAGTGAAGGCAGCAGACATGTAACAAAGAACAGGTGAGCAGCTTGCTCGGCAAGGTGGACACTCCCCCGTGGTGAATGCAGAAGACATGTAAAGAAAAATACATGAGCAGCTTGAAAGGCCTGGTAGACAGGCCCACCCGAGGTGAAGGCGAAACACAGGTAACCAGGAACATGAGAGCGGGTTACTGGGCCTCGTCAATACGTACCACGGGGTCATGGCATAAAAGGGGTAAAAAAGAAAAGGTGAGCAGCTTGCTCAGCCTGGTAGACACACCCCGGGGAGTTAAGGCAGCAGACACGTAACAAAGAACAGGTGAGCAGCTTGCTCGGTGGGTTAGACACGCCCCACAGGGTGAAGGTACAAGACAGGTAAGGAAAAATAGGTGAGCAGCTAGCTCGGCCTGGTAGACAGGCCAACCCGGTGTGAAGGCGAAAGACAGGTAACCATGAAGAAGGGAGCGGGTTGCTGGGCTTCGTCGATACGAACCACGGGGTCAAGGTATAAAACGGGTAACCAAGAAAAGATGAGCAGCTTGCTCGGCCTGGTAGACACGCCCCCGGAGTGAAGGCAGCAGACACGTAACAAAGAACAGGTGAGCAGCTTGCTCGGCATGGTGGACTCGCCCACGTGGTGAATGCAGAAGACATGTAAAGAGAAATAGGTTATCAGCTTGAAAGGCCTGGTAGACAGGCCCACCCGGGGTGAAGGCGAAACACAGGTAACCAGGAAGAAGGGAGCAGGTTGCTGGGCTTCGTCCATACCAACCACGGGGTCAAGGTATAAAATGAGTAACAAAGAAAAGATGAGCAGCTTGCTCAGCCTGGTAGACACACCCCCGGGGGTTAAGGCAGCAGACACGTAACAAAGAGCAGGTGAGCAGCTTGCTCGGCGGGGTAGACAGCCCCATGGGGTGAAGGCACAAGACAGGTAAGGAAATATAGGTGAGCATCTAGCTAGGCCTGGTAGACAGGCCCTCCCGGTGTGAAGGCGAAAGACAGGTAACCAGGAAGAAGGGAGCGGGTTGCTGGGCTTCGTCGATACGAACCACGGGGTCAAGGTATAAAACGGGTAACCAAGAAAAGATGAGCAGCTTGCTCAGCCTGGTAGACACGCCCCCGGATTGAAGGCAGCAGACACGTAACAAAGAACAGGTGAGCAGCTTGCTCGGCATGCTGGACACGCCCCCGTGGTGAATGCAGAAGACATTTTTAAGAAAAATAGGTGAGCAGCTTGAAAGGCCGGGTAGACAGGCCCCCCGCAGTGAAGGCACCAGACCCGTAACAAAGAACAGGTGAGCAGCTTGCTCGGCAAGGTGGACACTCCCCCGTGGTGAATGCAGAAGACATGTAAAGAAAAATACATGAGAAGCTTGAAAGGCCTGGTAGACAGGCCCACCCGGGGTGAAGGCAAAAGACAGGTAACCAGGAAGAAGGGAGCGGGTTGCTGGGCTTCGTCGATACGAACCACGGGGTCAAGGTATAAAACGGGTAACCAAGAAAAGATGAGGAGCTTGCACGGCCTGGTAGACACGCCCCCGGAGTGAAGGCAGCAGACACGTAACAAAGAACAGGTGAGCAGCTTGCTCGGCATGGTGGACACGCCCCCGTGGTGAAAGCAGAAGACATGTAAAGAAAAATAGGTGAGCAGATTGAAAGGCCTTGTAGATAGGCCCACCCGGGGTGAAAGCGAAAAACAGGTAACCAGGAACAGGAGAGCTGGTTACTGGGTCTCGTCAATACACCCCACGTGGTCAAGGCATAAAACGGGTAGCAAAGAAAAGGTGAGCAGCTTGCTCAGCCTGGTAGACACACCCCCAGGATTGAAGGCAGCAGACACGTAACAGGGAATAGGTGAGCAGCTTGCTCGGCGGGGTAGACACGCCCCACGGTGTGAAGGCACAAGACAGGTAAGGAAAAATAGGTGAGCAGCTAGCTCGGCCTGGTAGACAGGCCCACCCGGTGTGAAGGCGAAAGACAGGTAACCAGGAAGAAGGGAGCGGGTTGCTGGGCTTCGTCGAAAAGAACCACGGGGTCAAGGTATAAAACGGGTAACCAAGAAAAGATGAGCAGCTTGCTCGGCCTGGTAGACATGCCCCCGGCAGTGAAGGCAGCAGACACGTAACAAAGAACAGGTGAGCAGCTTTCTCGGCAAGGTGGACACTCCCCCGTGGTGAATGCAGAAGACATGTAAAGAAAAATACATGAGCAGCTTGAAAGGCCTGGTAGACAGGCCCACCCGGTGTGAAGGCGAAAGACAGGTAACAAGGAAGAAGGGAGCGGGTTGCTGGGCTTCGTCGATACGAACCACGGGGTCAAGGTATAAAACGGGTAACCAAGAAAAGATGAGCAGCTTGCTCGGCCTGGTAGACACGCCCCCGGAGTGAAGGCAGCAGACATGTAACAAAGAACAGGTGAGCAGCTTGCTCGGCAAGGTGGACACTCCCCCGTGGTGAATGCAGAAGACATGTAAAGAAAAATACATGAGCAGCTTGAAAGGCCTGGTAGACAGGCCCACCCGAGGTGAAGGCGAAACACAGGTAACCAGGAACATGAGAGCGGGTTACTGGGCCTCGTCAATACGTACCACGGGGTCATGGCATAAAAGGGGTAAAAAAGAAAAGGTGAGCAGCTTGCTCAGCCTGGTAGACACACCCCGGGGAGTTAAGGCAGCAGACACGTAACAAAGAACAGGTGAGCAGCTTGCTCGGTGGGTTAGACACGCCCCACAGGGTGAAGGCACAAGACAGGTAAGGAAAAATAGGTGAGCATCTAGCTCGGCCTGGTAGACAGGCCAACCCGGTGTGAAGGCGAAAGACAGGTAACCAGGAAGAAGGGAGCGGGTTGCTGGGCTTCGTCGATACGAACCACGGGGTCAAGGTATAAAACGGGTAACCAAGAAAAGATGAGCAGCTTGCTCGGCCTGGTAGACACGCCCCCGGAGTGAAGGCAGCAGACACGTAACAAAGAACAGGTGAGCAGCTTGCTCGGCATGGTGGACTCGCCCACGTGGTGAATGCAGAAGACATGTAAAGAGAAATAGGTTATCAGCTTGAAAGGCCTGGTAGACAGGCCCACCCGGGGTGAAGGCGAAACACAGGTAACCAGGAAGAAGGGAGCAGGTTGCTGGGCTTCGTCCATACCAACCACGGGGTCAAGGTATAAAATGGGTAACAAAGAAAAGATGAGCAGCTTGCTCAGCCTGGTAGACACACCCCCGGGGGTTAAGGCAGCAGACACGTAACAAAGAGCAGGTGAGCAGCTTGCTCGGCGGGGTAGACAGCCCCATGGGGTGAAGGCACAAGACAGGTAAGGAAATATAGGTGAGCATCTAGCTAGGCCTGGTAGACAGGCCCTCCCGGTGTGAAGGCGAAAGACAGGTAACCAGGAAGAAGGGAGCGGGTTGCTGGGCTTCGTCGATACGAACCACGGGGTCAAGGTATAAAACGGGTAACCAAGAAAAGATGAGCAGCTTGCTCAGCCTGGTAGACACGCCCCCGGATTGAAGGCAGCAGACACGTAACAAAGAACAGGTGAGCAGCTTGCTCGGCATGCTGAACACGCCCCCGTGGTGAATGCAGAAGACATTTTTAAGAAAAATAGGTGAGCAGCTTGAAAGGCCGGGTAGACAGGCCCCCCGCAGTGAAGGCACCAGACCCGTAACAAAGAACAGGTGAGCAGCTTGCTCGGCAAGGTGGACACTCCCCCGTGGTGAATGCAGAAGACATGTAAAGAAAAATACATGAGAAGCTTGAAAGGCCTGGTAGACAGGCCCACCCGGGGTGAAGGCAAAAGACAGGTAACCAGGAGAAGGGAGCGGGTTGCTGGGCTTCGTCGATACGAACCACGGGGTCAAGGTATAAAACGGGTAACCAAGAAAAGATGAGGAGCTTGCACGGCCTGGTAGACACGCCCCCGGAGTGAAGGCAGCAGACACGTAACAAAGAACAGGTGAGCAGCTTGCTCGGCATGGTGGACACGCCCCCGTGGTGAAAGCAGAAGACATGTAAAGAAAAATAGGTGAGCAGATTGAAAGGCCTTGTAGATAGGCCCACCCGGGGTGAAAGCGAAAAACAGGTAACCAGGAACAGGAGAGCTGGTTACTGGGTCTCGTCAATACACCCCACGTGGTCAAGGCATAAAACGGGTAGCAAAGAAAAGGTGAGCAGCTTGCTCAGCCTGGTAGACACACCCCCAGGATTCAAGGCAGCAGACACGTAACAGGGAATAGGTGAGCAGCTTGCTCGGCGGGGTAGACACGCCCCACGGTGTGAAGGCACAAGACAGGTAAGGAAAAATAGGTGAGCAGCTAGCTCGGCCTGGTAGACAGGCCCACCCGGTGTGAAGGCGAAAGACAGGTAACCAGGAAGAAGGGAGCGGGTTGCTGGGCTTCGTCGAAAAGAACCACGGGGTCAAGGTATAAAACGGGTAACCAAGAAAAGATGAGCAGCTTGCTCGGCCTGGTAGACATGCCCCCGGCAGTGAAGGCAGCAGACACGTAACAAAGAACAGGTGAGCAGCTTGCTCGGCAAGGTGGACACTCCCCCGTGGTGAATGCAGAAGACATGTAAAGAAAAATACATGAGCAGCTTGAAAGGCCTGGTAGACAGGCCCACCCGGTGTGAAGGCGAAAGACAGGTAACCAGGAAGAAGGGAGCGGGTTGCTGGGCTTCGTCGATACGAACCACGGGGTCAAGGTATAAAACGGGTAACCAAGAAAAGATGAGCAGCTTGCTCGGCCTTGTAGACACGCCCCCGGAGTGAAGGCAGCAGACATGTAACAAAGAACAGGTGAGCAGCATTCTCGACATAGTGGACACGCCCCCGTGGTGAATGCAGAAGACATGTAAAGAAAAATACATGAGCAGCTTGAAAGGCCTGGTAGACAGGCCCACCCGGGGTGAAGGCGAAATACAGGTAACCAGGAACAGGAGATCGGGTTACTGGGACTCGTCAATACGCCCCACGGGGTCAAGGCATAAAACGGGTAACAAAGAAAAGGTGAGCAGCTTGTTCAGCCTGGTAGACACACCCCGGGGAGTTAAGGCAGCAGACACGTAACAAAGAACAGGTGAGCAGCTTGCTCGGCGGGGGGTAGACAGGCCCCACGGGGTGAAGGCAGAAGACAGGTAAGGAAAAATAGGTGAGCAGCTAGCTCGGCCTGGTAGACAGGCCCACCCGGTGTGAAGGCGAAAGACAGGTAACCAGGAAGAAGGGAGCGGGTTGCTGCGCTTCGTCGATACGAACCACGGGGTCAAGGTATAAAACGGGTAACCAAGAAAAGATGAGCAGCTTGCTCGGCCTGGTAGACACGCCCCCGGAGTGAAGGCAGCAGACATGTAACAAAGAACAGGTGAGCAGCTTACTCGGCATGGTGGACACGCCCCCGTGGTGAATGCAGAAGACATGTAAAGAAAAATAGGTGAGCAGCTTGAAAGGCCTGGTCGACAGGCCCACCCGGGGAGAAGGCGAAAAAGAGGTAACCAGGAACAGGAGAGCGGGTTACTGGGCCTCGTCAATACGCCCCACGGGGTCAAGGCATAAAACGGGTAAGAAAGTAAAGGTGAGCAGCTTGTTCAGCCTGGTAGACACACCCCGGGGAGTTAAGGCAGCAGACACGTAACAAAGAACAGGTGAGCAGCTTGCTCGGCGGGGGGTAGACAGGCCCCACGGGGTGAAGGCAGAAGACAGGTAAGGAAAAATAGGTGAGCAGCTAGCTCGGCCTGGTAGACAGGCCCACCCGGTGTGAAGGCGAAAGACAGGTAACCAGGAAGAAGGGAGCGGGTTGCTGGGCTTCGTCGATACGAACCACGGGGTCAAGGTATAAAACGGGTAACCAAGAAAAGATGAGCAGCTTGCTCGGCCTGGTAGACACGCCCCCGGAGTGAAGGCAGCAGACATGTAACAAAGAACAGGTGAGCAGCTTACTCGGCATGGTGGACACGCCCCCGTGGTGAATGCAGAAGACATGTAAAGAAAAATAGGTGAGCAGCTTGAAAGGCCTGGTCGACAGGCCCACCCGGGGTGAAGGCGAAAAAGAGGTAACCAGGAACAGGAGAGCGGGTTACTGGGCCTCGTCAATACGCCCCACGGGGTCAAGGCATAAAACGGGTAACAAAGTAAAGGTGAGCAGCTTGTTCAGCCTGGTAGACACACCCCCAGGAGTTAAGGCAGCAGACACGTAACAAAGAATAGGTGAGCAGCTTGCTCGGCGGGGTAGACACGCCCCATGGGGTGAAGGCACAAGACAGGTAAGGAAAAATAGGTGAGCACCTAGCTTGGCCTGGTAGACAGTCCCACCCGGTGTGAAGGAGAAAGACAGGTAACCAGGAAGAAGGGAGCGGGTTGCTGGGCTTCGTCGATACGAACCACGGGGTCAAGGTATAAAACGGGTAACCAAGAAAAGATGAGCAGCTTGCTCGGCCTGGTAGACACGCCCCCGGAGTGAAGGCAGCAGACACGTAACAAAGAACAGGTGAGCAGCTTACTCGGCATGGTGGACACGCCCCCGTGGTGAATGCAGAAGACATGTAAAGAAAAATAGGTGAGCAGCTTGAAAGGCATGGTAGACAGGCCCACCCGGGTTGAAGGCGAAACACAGATAACCAGGAACAGGAGAGCGGGTTACTGGGCCTCGTCAATACGCCCCACGGGGTCAAGGCATAAAACGGGTAACAAAGTAAAGGTGAGCAGCCTGCTCAGCCTGGTAGACACACCCCCAGGAGTTAAGGCAGCAGACACGTAACAAAGAATAGGTGAGCAGCTTGCTCAGCGGGGTAGACACGCCCCATGGGGTGAAGGCACAAGACAGGTAAGGAAAAATAGGTGAGCAGCTTGCTCGGCATGGTGGACACGCCCCCCGTGGTGAATGCAGAAGACATGTAAAGAAAAATAGGTGAGCAGATTGAAAGCCCTTGTAGATAGGCCCACCCGGGGTGAAAGCGAAACACAGGTAACCAGGAACAGGAGAGCGGGTTACTGGGTCTCGTCAATACACCCCACGGGGTCAAGGCATAAAACGGGTAACAAAGAAAAGGTGAGCAGCTTGCTCAGCCTGGTAGACACACCCCCAGGAGTGAAGGCAGCAGACACGTAACAAAGAATAGGTGAGCAGCTTGCTCGGCGGGGTAGACACGCCCCACGGGGTGAACGCACAAGACAGGTAAGGAAAAATAGGTGAGCAGCTAGCTCGGCCTGGTAGACAGGCCCACCCGGTGTAAAGGCGAAAGACAGGTAACCAGGAAGAAGGGAGCGGGTTGCTGGGCTTCGTCGATACGAACCACGGGGTCAAGGTATAAAACGGGTAACCAAGAAAATATGAACAGCTTGCACGGCCTGGTAGACACGCCCCCGGAGTGAAGGCAGCAGACACGTAACAAAGAACAGGTGAACAGCTTGCTCGGCAAGGTGGACACTCCCCCGTGGTGAATGCAGAAGACATGTAAAGAAAAATACATGAGAAGCTTGAAAGGCCTGGTAGACAGGCCCACCCGGGGTGAAGGCAAAGGACAGGTAACCAGGAAGAAGGGAGCGGGTTGCTGGGCTTCGTCGATACGAACCACGGGGTCAAGGTATGAAACGGGTAACCAAGAATAGATGAGCAGCTTGCTCGGCATGGTAGACACGCCCCCCGCAGTGAAGGCAGCAGACTCGTAACAAAGAACATGTGAGCAGCTTGCTCGGCATGGTGGACACGCCCCCGTGGTGAATGCAGAAGACATGTAAAGAAAAATAGGTGAGCAGCTTGAAAGGCCTGGTAGACAGGCCCACCCGGGGTGAAGGCGAAACACAGGTAACGAGGAACAGGAGAGCGTGTTACTGGGCCTCGTCAATACGCCCCACGGGGTCAAGGCATAAAACGGGTAACAAAGAAAAGGTGAGCAGCTTGCTCAGCCTGGTAGACACACCCCCGGGAGTTAAGGCAGCAGACACGTAACAAAGAATAGGTGAGCAGCTTGCTCGGCGGGGTAGACAGGCCCCACGGGGTGAAGGCACAAGACAGGTAAGGAAATATAGGTGAGCATCTAGCTAGGCCTGGTAGACAGGCCCTCCCGGTGTGAAGGCGAAAGACAGGTAACCAGGAAGAAGGGAGCGGGTTGCTGGGCTTCGTCGATACGAACCACGGGGTCAAGGTATGAAACGGGTAACCAAGAATAGATGAGCAGCTTGCTCGGCCTGGTAGACACGCCCCCCGCAGTGAAGGCAGCAGACACGTAACAAAGAACAGGTGAGCAGCTTGCTCGGCATGCTGGACACGCACCCGTGGTGAATGCAGAAGACATGTAAAGAAAAATAGGTGAGCAGCTTGAAAGGCCGGGTAGACAGGCCCCCCGCAGTGAAGGCAGCAGACATGTAACAAAGAACAGGTGAGCAGCTTGCTCGGCAAGGTGGACACTCCCCCGTGGTGAATGCAGAAGACATGTAAAGAAAAATACATGAGCAGCTTGAAAGGCCTGGTAGACAGGCCCACCCGAAGTGAAGGCGAAACACAGGTAACCAGGAACATGAGAGCGGGTTACTGGGCCTCGTCAATACGTACCACGGGGTCATGGCATAAAAGGGGTAAAAAAGAAAAGGTGAGCAGCTTGCTCAGCCTGGTAGACACACCCCGGGGAGTTAAGGCAGCAGACACGTAACAAAGAACAGGTGAGCAGCTTGCTCGGTGGGTTAGACACGCCCCACAGGGTGAAGGCACAAGACAGGTAAGGAAAAATAGGTGAGCAGCTAGCTCGGCCTGGTAGACAGGCCAACCCGGTGTGAAGGCGAAAGACAGGTAACCATGAAGAAGGGAGCGGGTTGCTGGGCTTCGTCGATACGAACCACGGGGTCAAGGTATAAAACGGGTAACCAAGAAAAGATGAGCAGCTTGCTCGGCCTGGTAGACACGCCCCCGGAGTGAAGGCAGCAGACACGTAACAAAGAACAGGTGAGCAGCTTGCTCGGCATGGTGGACTCGCCCACGTGGTGAATGCAGAAGACATGTAAAGAGAAATAGGTTATCAGCTTGAAAGGCCTGGTAGACAGGCCCACCCGGGGTGAAGGCGAAACACAGGTAACCAGGAAGAAGGGAGCAGGTTGCTGGGCTTCGTCCATACCAACCACGGGGTCAAGGTATAAAATGGGTAACAAAGAAAAGATGAGCAGCTTGCTCAGCCTGGTAGACACACCCCCGGGGGTTAAGGCAGCAGACACGTAACAAAGAGCAGGTGAGCAGCTTGCTCGGCGGGGTAGACAGCCCCATGGGGTGAAGGCACAAGACAGGTAAGGAAATATAGGTGAGCATCTAGCTAGGCCTGGTAGACAGGCCCTCCCGGTGTGAAGGCGAAAGACAGGTAACCAGGAAGAAGGGAGCGGGTTGCTGGGCTTCGTCGATACGAACCACGGGGTCAAGGTATAAAACGGGTAACCAAGAAAAGATGAGCAGCTTGCTCAGCCTGGTAGACACGCCCCCGGATTGAAGGCAGCAGACACGTAACAAAGAACAGGTGAGCAGCTTGCTCGGCATGCTGGACACGCCCCCGTGGTGAATGCAGAAGACATTTTTAAGAAAAATAGGTGAGCAGCTTGAAAGGCCGGGTAGACAGGCCCCCCGCAGTGAAGGCACCAGACCCGTAACAAAGAACAGGTGAGCAGCTTGCTCGGCAAGGTGGACACTCCCCCGTGGTGAATGCAGAAGACATGTAAAGAAAAATACATGAGAAGCTTGAAAGGCCTGGTAGACAGGCCCACCCGGGGTGAAGGCAAAAGACAGGTAACCAGGAAGAAGGGAGCGGGTTGCTGGGCTTCGTCGATACGAACCACGGGGTCAAGGTATAAAACGGGTAACCAAGAAAAGATGAGGAGCTTGCACGGCCTGGTAGACACGCCCCCGGAGTGAAGGCAGCAGACACGTAACAAAGAACAGGTGAGCAGCTTGCTCGGCATGGTGGACACGCCCCCGTGGTGAAAGCAGAAGACATGTAAAGAAAAATAGGTGAGCAGATTGAAAGGCCTTGTAGATAGGCCCACCCGGGGTGAAAGCGAAAAACAGGTAACCAGGAACAGGAGAGCTGGTTACTGGGTCTCGTCAATACACCCCACGTGGTCAAGGCATAAAACGGGTAGCAAAGAAAAGGTGAGCAGCTTGCTCAGCCTGGTAGACACACCCCCAGGATTGAAGGCAGCAGACACGTAACAGGGAATAGGTGAGCAGCTTGCTCGGCGGGGTAGACACGCCCCACGGTGTGAAGGCACAAGACAGGTAAGGAAAAATAGGTGAGCAGCTAGCTCGGCCTGGTAGACAGGCCCACCCGGTGTGAAGGCGAAAGACAGGTAACCAGGAAGAAGGGAGCGGGTTGCTGGGCTTCGTCGAAAAGAACCACGGGGTCAAGGTATAAAACGGGTAACCAAGAAAAGATGAGCAGCTTACTCGGCCTGGTAGACATGCCCCCGGCAGTGAAGGCAGCAGACACGTAACAAAGAACAGGTGAGCAGCTTGCTCGGCAAGGTGGACACTCCCCCGTGGTGAATGCAGAAGACATGTAAAGAAAAATACATGAGCAGCTTGAAAGGCCTGGTAGACAGGCCCACCCGGGGTGAAGGCAAAAGACAGGTAACCAGGAAGAAGGGAGCGGGTTGCTGGGCTTCGTCGATACGAACCACGGGGTCAAGGTATAAAACGGGTAACCAAGAAAAGATGAGCAGCTTGCTCGGCCTGGTAGACACGCCCCCCGCAGTGAAGGCAGCAGACACGTAACAAAGAACAGGTGAGCAGCTTGCTCGGCATGGTGGACACGCCCCCCGTGGTGAATGCAGAAGACATGTAAAGAAAAATAGGTGAGCAGATTGAAAGCCCTTGTAGATAGGCCCACCCGGGGTGAAAGCGAAACACAGGTAACCAGGAACAGGAGAGCGGGTTACTGGGTCTCGTCAATACACCCCACGGGGTCAAGGCATAAAACGGGTAACAAAGAAAAGGTGAGCAGCTTGCTCAGCCTGGTAGACACACCCCCAGGAGTGAAGGCAGCAGACACGTAACAAAGAATAGGTGAGCAGCTTGCTCGGCGGGGTAGACACGCCCCACGGGGTGAACGCACAAGACAGGTAAGGAAAAATAGGTGAGCAGCTAGCTCGGCCTGGTAGACAGGCCCACCCGGTGTGAAGGCGAAAGACAGGTAACCAGGAAGAAGGGAGCGGGTTGCTGGGCTTCGTCGATACGAACCACGGGGTCAAGGTATAAAACGGGTAACCAAGAAAATATGAACAGATTGCACGGCCTGGTAGACATGCCCCCGGAGTGAAGGCAGCAGACACGTAACAAAGAACAGGTGAGCAGCTTGCTCGGCATGGTGGACACGCCCCCGTGGTGAATGCAGAAGACATGTAAAGAAAAATAGGTGAGCAGCTGGAAAGGCCGGGTAGATAGGCCCCCCGCAGTGAAGGCAGCAGACCCGTAACAAAGAACAGGTGAACAGCTTGCTCGGCAAGGTGGACACTCCCCCGTGGTGAATGCAGAAGACATGTAAAGAAACATAGGTGAGCAGCTTGAAAGGCCGGGTAGACAGGCCCCCCGCAGTGAAGGCAGCAGACCCGTAACAAAGAACAGGTGAACAGCTTGCTCGGCAAGGTGGACACTCCCCCGTGGTGAATGCAGAAGACATGTAAAGAAAAATACATGAGAAGCTTGAAAGGCCTGGTAGACAGGCCCACCCGGGGTGAAGGCAAAAGACAGGTAACCAGGAAGAAGGGAGCGTGTTGCTGGGCTTCGTCGATACGAACCACGGGGTCAAGGTATAAAACGGGTAACCAAGAAAAGATGAACAGCTTGCTCGGCCTGGTAGACACGCCCCCGGAGTGAAGGCAGCAGACACGTAACAAAGAACAGGTGAGCAGCTTGCTCGGCATGGTGGACACGCCCCCGTGGTGAATGCAGAAGACATGTAAAGAAAAATAGGTGAGCAGCTTGAAAGGCCGGGTAGACAGGCCCCCCGCAGTGAAGGCAGCAGACCCGTAACAAAGAACAGGTGAACAGCTTGCTCGGCAAGGTGGACACTTCCCCGTGGTGAATGCAGAAGACATGTAAAGAAAAATACATGAGAAGCTTGAAAGGCCTGGTAGACAGGCCCACCCGGGGTGAAGGCAAAAGACAGGTAAGGAAAAATAGGTGAGCAGATAGGTCGGCCTGCTAGACAGGCCCACCCGGTGTGAAGGCGAAAGACAGGTAACCAGGAAGAAGGGAGCGGGTTGCTGGGCTTCGTCGATACTAACCACGGGGTCAAGGTATAAAACGGGTAACCAAGAAAAGATGAGCAGCTTGCACGGCCTGGTAGACACGCCCCCGGAGTGAAGGCAGCAGACACGTAACAAAGAACAGGTGAGCAGCTTGCTCGGCATGGAGGACACGCCCCCTTGGTGAATGCAGAAGACATGTAAAGAAAAATAGGTGAGCAGCTTGAAAGGCTGGGTAGACAGGCCCCCCGCAGTGAAGGCAGCAGACCCGTAACAAAGAACAGGTGAACAGCTTGCTCAGCAAGGTGGACACTTCCCCGTGGTGAATGCAGAAGACATGTAAAGAAAAATACATGAGAAGCTTGAAAGGCCTGGTAGACAGGCCCACCCGGGGTGAAGGCAAAAGACAGGTAACCAGGAAGAAGGGAGCGGGTTGCTGGGCTTCGTCGATACGAACCACCGGGTCAAGGTATAAAACGGGTAACCAAGAAAAGATGAGCAGCTTGCTCGGCCTGGTAGACACGCCCCCGGAGTGAAGGCAGCAGACACGTAACAAAGAACAGGTGAGCAGCTTGCTCGGCATGGTGGACGCGCCCCCATGGTGAATGCAGAAGACATGTAAAGAAAAATAGGTGAGCAGCTTGAAAGGCCTTGTAGACAGGCCCACCCCGGTGAAGGCGAAACACAGGTAACCAGGAACAGGAGAGCGGGTTACTGGGCCTCGACAATACGCCCCACGGGGTCAAGGCATAAAACAGGTAACAAAGAAAAAGGTGAGCAGCTTGCTCAGCCTGGTAGACACACCCCCGGGAGTTAAGGCAGCACAAACGTAACAAAGAATAGGTGAGCAGCTTGCTCGGCGGGGTAGACACGCCCCACCGGGTGAAGGCACAAGACAGGTAAGGAAAAATGGGTGAGCAGCTAGCTCGGCCTGGTAGACAGGCCCACCCGGTGTGAAGGCGAAAGACAGGTAACCAGGAAGAAGGGAGCGGGTTGCTGGGCTTCGTCGATACGAACCACGGGGTCAAGGTATAAAACGGGTAACCAAGAAAAGATGAGCGGCTTGCACGGCCTGGTAGACACGCCCCCGGAGTGAAGGCAGCAGACACGTAACAAAGAGCAGGTGAGCAGCTTGCTCGGCATGGTGGACAAGCCCCCGTGGTGAATGCAGAAGACATTTAAAGAAGCATAGGTGAGCAGCTTGAAAGGCCGGGTAGACAGGCCCCCCGCAGTGAAGGCAGCAGACCCGTAACAAAGAACAGGTGAACAGCTTGCTCGGCAAGGTGGACACTCCCCCGTGGTGAATGCAGAAGACATGTAAAGAAAAATACATGAGAAGCTTGAAAGGCCTGGTAGACAGGCCCACCCGGGGTGAAGGCAAAAGACAGGTAACCAGGAAGAAGGGAGCGTGTTGCTGGGCTTCGTCGATACGAACCACGGGGTCAAGGTATAAAACGGGTAACCAAGAAAAGATGAACAGCTTGCTCGGCCTGGTAGACACGCCCCCGGAGTGAAGGCAGCAGACACGTAACAAAGAACAGGTGAGCAGCTTGCTCGGCATGGTGGACACGCCCCCGTGGTGAATGCAGAAGACATGTAAAGAAAAATAGGTGAGCAGCTTGAAAGGCCGGGTAGACAGGCCCCCCGCAGTGAAGGCAGCAGACCCGTAACAAAGAACAGGTGAACAGCTTGCTCGGCAAGGTGGACACTTCCCCGTGGTGAATGCAGAAGACATGTAAAGAAAAATACATGAGAAGCTTGAAAGGCCTGGTAGACAGGCCCACCCGGGGTGAAGGCAAAAGACAGGTAACCAGGAAGAAGGGAGCGGGTTGCTGGGCTTCGTCGATACGAACCACGGGGTCAAGGTATAAAACGGGTAACCAAGAAAAGATGAGCAGCTTGCTCGGCCTGGTAGACACGCCCCCGGAGTGAAGGCAGCAGACACGTAACAAAGAACAGGTGAGCAGCTTGCTCGGCATGGTGGACACGCCCCCGTGGTGAATGCAGAAGACATGTAAAGAAAAATAGGTGAGCAGCTTGAAAGGCCTGGTAGACAGGCCCACCCCGGTGAAGGCGAAACACAGGTAACCAGGAACAGGAGAGCGGGTTACTGGGCCTCGTCAATACGCCCCACGGGGTCAAGGCATAAAACGGGTAACAAAGAAAAAGGTGAGCAGCTTGCTCAGCCTGGTAGACACACCCCCGGGAGTTAAGGCAGCAGAAACGTAACAAAGAATAGGTGAGCAGCTTGCTCGGCGGGGTAGACACGCCCCACCGGGTGAAGGCACAAGACAGGTAAGGAAAAATGGGTGAGCAGCTAGCTCGGCCTGGTAGACAGGCCCACCCGGTGTGAAGGCGAAAGACAGGTAACCAGGAAGAAGGGAGCGGGTTGCTGGGCTTCGTCGATACGAACCACGGGGTCAAGGTATAAAACGGGTAACCAAGAAAAGATGAGCAGCTTGCACGGCCTGGTAGACACGCCCCCGGAGTGAAGGCAGCAGACACGTAACAAAGAACAGGTGAGCAGCTTGCTCGGCATGGAGGACACGCCCCCTTGGTGAATGCAGAAGACATGTAAAGAAAAATAGGTGAGCAGCTTGAAAGGCCGGGTAGACAGGCCCCCCGCAGTGAAGGCAGCAGACCCGTAACAAAGAACAGGTGAACAGCTTGCTCGGCAAGGTGGACACTTCCCCGTGGTGAATGCAGAAGACATGTAAAGAAAAATAGGTGAGCAGCTTGAAAGGCTGGGTAGACAGGCCCCCCGCAGTGAAGGCAGCAGACCCGTAACAAAGAACAGGTGAACAGCTTGCTCGGCAAGGTGGACACTTCCCCGTGGTGAATGCAGAAGACATGTAAAGAAAAATACATGAGAAGCTTGAAAGGCCTGGTAGACAGGCCCACCCGGGGTGAAGGCAAAAGACAGGTAACCAGGAAGAAGGGAGCGGGTTGCTGGGCTTCGTCGATACGAACCACCGGGTCAAGGTATAAAACGGGTAACCAAGAAAAGATGAGCAGCTTGCTCGGCCTGGTAGACACGCCCCCGGAGTGAAGGCAGCAGACACGTAACAAAGAACAGGTGAGCAGCTTGCTCGGCATGGTGGACGCGCCCCCATGGTGAATGCAGAAGACATGTAAAGAAAAATAGGTGAGCAGCTTGAAAGGCCTTGTAGACAGGCCCACCCCGGTGAAGGCGAAACACAGGTAACCAGGAACAGGAGAGCGGGTTACTGGGCCTCGACAATACGCCCCACGGGGTCAAGGCATAAAACAGGTAACAAAGAAAAAGGTGAGCAGCTTGCTCAGCCTGGTAGACACACCCCCGGGAGTTAAGGCAGCACAAACGTAACAAAGAATAGGTGAGCAGCTTGCTCGGCGGGGTAGACACGCCCCACCGGGTGAAGGCACAAGACAGGTAAGGAAAAATGGGTGAGCAGCTAGCTCGGCCTGGTAGACAGGCCCACCCGGTGTGAAGGCGAAAGACAGGTAACCAGGAAGAAGGGAGCGGGTTGCTGGGCTTCGTCGATACGAACCACGGGGTCAAGGTATAAAACGGGTAACCAAGAAAAGATGAGCGGCTTGCACGGCCTGGTAGACACGCCCCCGGAGTGAAGGCAGCAGACACGTAACAAAGAGCAGGTGAGCAGCTTGCTCGGCATGGTGGACAAGCCCCCGTGGTGAATGCAGAAGACATTTAAAGAAGCATAGGTGAGCAGCTTGAAAGGCCGGGTAGACAGGCCCCCCGCAGTGAAGGCAGCAGACCCGTAACAAAGAACAGGTGAACAGCTTGCTCGGCAAGGTGGACACTCCCCCGTGGTGAATGCAGAAGACATGTAAAGAAAAATACATGAGAAGCTTGAAAGGCCTGGTAGACAGGCCCACCCGGGGTGAAGGCAAAAGACAGGTAACCAGGAAGAAGGGAGCGTGTTGCTGGGCTTCGTCGATACGAACCACGGGGTCAAGGTATAAAACGGGTAACCAAGAAAAGATGAACAGCTTGCTCGGCCTGGTAGACACGCCCCCGGAGTGAAGGCAGCAGACACGTAACAAAGAACAGGTGAGCAGCTTGCTCGGCATGGTGGACACGCCCCCGTGGTGAATGCAGAAGACATGTAAAGAAAAATAGGTGAGCAGCTTGAAAGGCCGGGTAGACAGGCCCCCCGCAGTGAAGGCAGCAGACCCGTAACAAAGAACAGGTGAACAGCTTGCTCGGCAAGGTGGACACTTCCCCGTGGTGAATGCAGAAGACATGTAAAGAAAAATACATGAGAAGCTTGAAAGGCCTGGTAGACAGGCCCACCCGGGGTGAAGGCAAAAGACAGGTAACCAGGAAGAAGGGAGCGGGTTGCTGGGCTTCGTCGATACGAACCACGGGGTCAAGGTATAAAACGGGTAACCAAGAAAAGATGAGCAGCTTGCTCGGCCTGGTAGACACGCCCCCGGAGTGAAGGCAGCAGACACGTAACAAAGAACAGGTGAGCAGCTTGCTCGGCATGGTGGACACGCCCCCGTGGTGAATGCAGAAGACATGTAAAGAAAAATAGGTGAGCAGCTTGAAAGGCCTGGTAGACAGGCCCACCCCGGTGAAGGCGAAACACAGGTAACCAGGAACAGGAGAGCGGGTTACTGGGCCTCGTCAATACGCCCCACGGGGTCAAGGCATAAAACGGGTAACAAAGAAAAAGGTGAGCAGCTTGCTCAGCCTGGTAGACACACCCCCGGGAGTTAAGGCAGCAGAAACGTAACAAAGAATAGGTGAGCAGCTTGCTCGGCGGGGTAGACACGCCCCACCGGGTGAAGGCACAAGACAGGTAAGGAAAAATGGGTGAGCAGCTAGCTCGGCCTGGTAGACAGGCCCACCCGGTGTGAAGGCGAAAGACAGGTAACCAGGAAGAAGGGAGCGGGTTGCTGGGCTTCGTCGATACGAACCACGGGGTCAAGGTATAAAACGGGTAACCAAGAAAAGATGAGCAGCTTGCACGGCCTGGTAGACACGCCCCCGGAGTGAAGGCAGCAGACACGTAACAAAGAACAGGTGAGCAGCTTGCTCGGCATGGAGGACACGCCCCCTTGGTGAATGCAGAAGACATGTAAAGAAAAATAGGTGAGCAGCTTGAAAGGCCGGGTAGACAGGCCCCCCGCAGTGAAGGCAGCAGACCCGTAACAAAGAACAGGTGAACAGCTTGCTCGGCAAGGTGGACACTTCCCCGTGGTGAATGCAGAAGACATGTAAAGAAAAATACATGAGAAGCTTGAAAGGCCTGGTAGACAGGCCCACCCGGGGTGAAGGCAAAAGACAGGTAACCAGGAAGAAGGGAGCGGGTTGTTGGGCTTCGTCGATACGAACCACGGGGTCAAGGTATAAAACGGGTAATCAAGAAAAGATGAGCAGCTTGCTCGGCCTGGTAGACACGCCCCCGGAGTGAAGGAAGCAGACACGTAACAAAGAACAGGTGAGCAGCTTGCTCGGCATGGTGGACACGCCCCCGTGGTGAATGCAGAAGACATGTAAAGAAAAATAGGTGAGCAGCTTGAAAGGCCGGGTAGACAGGCCCCCCGCAGTGAAGGCAGCAGACCCGTAACAAAGAACAGGTGAACAGCTTGCTCGGCAAGGTGGACACTTCCCCGTGGTGAATGCAGAAGACATGTAAAGAAAAATACATGAGAAGCTTGAAAGGCCTGGTAGACAGGCCCACCCGGGGTGAAGGCAAAAGACAGGTAAGGAAAAATAGGTGAGCAGATAGGTCGGCCTGCTAGACAGGCCCACCCGGTGTGAAGGCGAAAGACAGGTAACCAGGAAGAAGGGAGCGGGTTGCTGGGCTTCGTCGATACTAACCACGGGGTCAAGGTATAAAACGGGTAACCAAGAAAAGATGAGCAGCTTGCACGGCCTGGTAGACACGCCCCCGGAGTGAAGGCAGCAGACACGTAACAAAGAACAGGTGAGCAGCTTGCTCGGCATGGAGGACACGCCCCCTTGGTGAATGCAGAAGACATGTAAAGAAAAATAGGTGAGCAGCTTGAAAGGCTGGGTAGACAGGCCCCCCGCAGTGAAGGCAGCAGACCCGTAACAAAGAACAGGTGAACAGCTTGCTCGGCAAGGTGGACACTTCCCCGTGGTGAATGCAGAAGACATGTAAAGAAAAATACATGAGAAGCTTGAAAGGCCTGGTAGACAGGCCCACCCGGGGTGAAGGCAAAAGACAGGTAACCAGGAAGAAGGGAGCGGGTTGCTGGGCTTCGTCGATACGAACCACCGGGTCAAGGTATAAAACGGGTAACCAAGAAAAGATGAGCAGCTTGCTCGGCCTGGTAGACACGCCCCCGGAGTGAAGGCAGCAGACACGTAACAAAGAACAGGTGAGCAGCTTGCTCGGCATGGTGGACGCGCCCCCATGGTGAATGCAGAAGACATGTAAAGAAAAATAGGTGAGCAGCTTGAAAGGCCTTGTAGACAGGCCCACCCCGGTGAAGGCGAAACACAGGTAACCAGGAACAGGAGAGCGGGTTACTGGGCCTCGACAATACGCCCCACGGGGTCAAGGCATAAAACAGGTAACAAAGAAAAAGGTGAGCAGCTTGCTCAGCCTGGTAGACACACCCCCGGGAGTTAAGGCAGCACAAACGTAACAAAGAATAGGTGAGCAGCTTGCTCGGCGGGGTAGACACGCCCCACCGGGTGAAGGCACAAGACAGGTAAGGAAAAATGGGTGAGCAGCTAGCTCGGCCTGGTAGACAGGCCCACCCGGTGTGAAGGCGAAAGACAGGTAACCAGGAAGAAGGGAGCGGGTTGCTGGGCTTCGTCGATACGAACCACGGGGTCAAGGTATAAAACGGGTAACCAAGAAAAGATGAGCGGCTTGCACGGCCTGGTAGACACGCCCCCGGAGTGAAGGCAGCAGACACGTAACAAAGAGCAGGTGAGCAGCTTGCTCGGCATGGTGGACAAGCCCCCGTGGTGAATGCAGAAGACATTTAAAGAAGCATAGGTGAGCAGCTTGAAAGGCCGGGTAGACAGGCCCCCCGCAGTGAAGGCAGCAGACCCGTAACAAAGAACAGGTGAACAGCTTGCTCGGCAAGGTGGACACTCCCCCGTGGTGAATGCAGAAGACATGTAAAGAAAAATACATGAGAAGCTTGAAAGGCCTGGTAGACAGGCCCACCCGGGGTGAAGGCAAAAGACAGGTAACCAGGAAGAAGGGAGCGTGTTGCTGGGCTTCGTCGATACGAACCACGGGGTCAAGGTATAAAACGGGTAACCAAGAAAAGATGAACAGCTTGCTCGGCCTGGTAGACACGCCCCCGGAGTGAAGGCAGCAGACACGTAACAAAGAACAGGTGAGCAGCTTGCTCGGCATGGTGGACACGCCCCCGTGGTGAATGCAGAAGACATGTAAAGAAAAATAGGTGAGCAGCTTGAAAGGCCGGGTAGACAGGCCCCCCGCAGTGAAGGCAGCAGACCCGTAACAAAGAACAGGTGAACAGCTTGCTCGGCAAGGTGGACACTTCCCCGTGGTGAATGCAGAAGACATGTAAAGAAAAATACATGAGAAGCTTGAAAGGCCTGGTAGACAGGCCCACCCGGGGTGAAGGCAAAAGACAGGTAACCAGGAAGAAGGGAGCGGGTTGCTGGGCTTCGTCGATACGAACCACGGGGTCAAGGTATAAAACGGGTAACCAAGAAAAGATGAGCAGCTTGCTCGGCCTGGTAGACACGCCCCCGGAGTGAAGGCAGCAGACACGTAACAAAGAACAGGTGAGCAGCTTGCTCGGCATGGTGGACACGCCCCCGTGGTGAATGCAGAAGACATGTAAAGAAAAATAGGTGAGCAGCTTGAAAGGCCTGGTAGACAGGCCCACCCCGGTGAAGGCGAAACACAGGTAACCAGGAACAGGAGAGCGGGTTACTGGGCCTCGTCAATACGCCCCACGGGGTCAAGGCATAAAACGGGTAACAAAGAAAAAGGTGAGCAGCTTGCTCAGCCTGGTAGACACACCCCCGGGAGTTAAGGCAGCAGAAACGTAACAAAGAATAGGTGAGCAGCTTGCTCGGCGGGGTAGACACGCCCCACCGGGTGAAGGCACAAGACAGGTAAGGAAAAATGGGTGAGCAGCTAGCTCGGCCTGGTAGACAGGCCCACCCGGTGTGAAGGCGAAAGACAGGTAACCAGGAAGAAGGGAGCGGGTTGCTGGGCTTCGTCGATACGAACCACGGGGTCAAGGTATAAAACGGGTAACCAAGAAAAGATGAGCAGCTTGCACGGCCTGGTAGACACGCCCCCGGAGTGAAGGCAGCAGACACGTAACAAAGAACAGGTGAGCAGCTTGCTCGGCATGGAGGACACGCCCCCTTGGTGAATGCAGAAGACATGTAAAGAAAAATAGGTGAGCAGCTTGAAAGGCCGGGTAGACAGGCCCCCCGCAGTGAAGGCAGCAGACCCGTAACAAAGAACAGGTGAACAGCTTGCTCGGCAAGGTGGACACTTCCCCGTGGTGAATGCAGAAGACATGTAAAGAAAAATACATGAGAAGCTTGAAAGGCCTGGTAGACAGGCCCACCCGGGGTGAAGGCAAAAGACAGGTAACCAGGAAGAAGGGAGCGGGTTGTTGGGCTTCGTCGATACGAACCACGGGGTCAAGGTATAAAACGGGTAATCAAGAAAAGATGAGCAGCTTGCTCGGCCTGGTAGACACGCCCCCGGAGTGAAGGAAGCAGACACGTAACAAAGAACAGGTGAGCAGCTTGCTCGGCATGGTGGACGCGCCCCCATGGTGAATGCAGAAGACATGTAAAGAAAAATAGGTGAGCAGCTTGAAAGGCCTGGTAGACAGGCCCACCCGGGGTGAAGGCAAAAGACAGGTAACCAGGAAGAAGGGAGCGGGTTGCTGGGCTTCGTCGATACGAACCACGGGGTCAAGGTATAAAACGGGTAACCAAGAAAAGATGAGCAGCTTGCTCGGCCTGGTAGACACGCCCCCGGAGTGAAGGCAGCAGACACGTAACAAAGAACAGGTGAGCAGCTTGCTCGGCATGGTGGACACGCCCCCGTGGAGAATGCAGAAAACATGTAAAGAAAAATAGGTGAGCAGCGTGAAAGGCCTGGTAGACAGGCCCACCCCGGTGAAGGCGAAACACAGGTAACCAGGAACAGGAGAGCGGGTTACTGGGCCTCGTCAATACGCCCCACGGGGTCAAGGCATAAAACGGGTAACAAAGAAAAAGGTGAGCAGCTTGCTCAGCCTGGTAGACACACCCCCGGGAGATAAGGCAGCAGAAACGTAACAAAGAATAGGTGAGCAGCTTGCTCGGCGGGGTAGACACGCCCCACCGGGTGAAGGCACAAGACAGGTAAGGAAAAATGGGTGAGCAGCTAGATCGGCCTGGTAGACAGGCCCACCCGGTGTGAAGGCGAAAGACAGGTAACCAGGAAGAAGGGAGCGGGTTGCTGGGCTTCGTCGATACGAACCACGGGGTCAAGGTATAAAACGGGTAACCAAGAAAAGATGAGCAGCTTGCACGGCCTGGTAGACACGCCCCCGGAGTGAAGGCAGCAGACACGTAACAAAGAACAGGTGAGCAGCTTGCTCGGCATGGTGGACACGCCCCCTTGGTGAATGCAGAAGACATGTAAAGAAAAATAGGTGAGCAGATTGAAAGGCCTTGTAGATAGGCCCACCCTGGGTGAAAGCGAAACACAGGTAACCAGGAACAGGAGAGCGGGTTACTGGGTCTCGTCAACACGCCCCACGGGGTCAAGGCATAAAACGGGTAACAAAGAAAAGGTGAGCAGCTTGCTCAGCCTGGTAGACACACCCCCAGGAGTGAAGGCAGCAGACACGTAACAAAGAATAGGTGAGCAGCTTGCTCGGCGTTGTAGACACGCCCCACGGGGTGAAGGCACAAGACAGGTAAGGAAAAATAGGTGAGCAGATAGGTCGGCCTGCTAGACAGGCCCACCCGGTGTGAAGGCGAAAGACAGGTAACCAGGAAGAAGGGAGCGGGTTGCTGGGCTTTGTCGATACGAACCACGGGGTCAAGGTATAAAACGGGTAACCAAGAAAAGATGAGCAGCTTGCTCGGCCTGGTAGACACGCCGCCCGCAGTGAACGGCAGCAGACACGTAACAAAGAACAGGTGAGCAGCTTGCTCGGCATGGTGGACAAGCCCCCGTGGTGAATGCAGAAGACATGTAAAGAAAAATAGGTGAGCAGCTTGAAAGGCCGGGTAGACAGGCCCCCCGCAGTGAAGGCAGCAGACCCGTAACAAAGAACAGGTGAACAGCTTGCTCGGCAAGGTGGACACTCCCCCGTGGTGAATGCAGAAGACATGTAAAGAAAAATACATGAGAAGCTTGAAAGGCCTGGTAGACAGGCCCACCCGGGGTGAAGGCAAAAGACAGGTAACCAGGAAGAAGGGAGCGTGTTGCTGGGCTTCGTCGATACGAACCACGGGGTCAAGGTATAAAACGGGTAACCAAGAAAAGATGAACAGCTTGCTCGGCCTGGTAGACACGCCCCCGGAGTGAAGGCAGCAGACACGTAACAAAGAACAGGTGAGCAGCTTGCTCGGCATGGTGGACACGCCCCCGTGGTGAATGCAGAAGACATGTAAAGAAAAATAGGTGAGCAGCTTGAAAGGCCGGGTAGACAGGCCCCCCGCAGTGAAGGCAGCAGACCCGTAACAAAGAACAGGTGAACAGCTTGCTCGGCAAGGTGGACACTTCCCCGTGGTGAATGCAGAAGACATGTAAAGAAAAATACATGAGAAGCTTGAAAGGCCTGGTAGACAGGCCCACCCGGGGTGAAGGCAAAAGACAGGTAACCAGGAAGAAGGGAGCGGGTTGCTGGGCTTCGTCGATACGAACCACGGGGTCAAGGTATAAAACGGGTAACCAAGAAAAGATGAGCAGCTTGCTCGGCCTGGTAGACACGCCCCCGGAGTGAAGGCAGCAGACACGTAACAAAGAACAGGTGAGCAGCTTGCTCGGCATGGTGGACACGCCCCCGTGGAGAATGCAGAAAACATGTAAAGAAAAATAGGTGAGCAGCGTGAAAGGCCTGGTAGACAGGCCCACCCCGGTGAAGGCGAAACACAGGTAACCAGGAACAGGAGAGCGGGTTACTGGGCCTCGTCAATACGCCCCACGGGGTCAAGGCATAAAACGGGTAACAAAGAAAAAGGTGAGCAGCTTGCTCAGCCTGGTAGACACACCCCCGGGAGATAAGGCAGCAGAAACGTAACAAAGAATAGGTGAGCAGCTTGCTCGGCGGGGTAGACACGCCCCACCGGGTGAAGGCACAAGACAGGTAAGGAAAAATGGGTGAGCAGCTAGCTCGGCCTGGTAGACAGGCCCACCCGGTGTGAAGGCGAAAGACAGGTAACCAGGAAGAAGGGAGCGGGTTGCTGGGCTTCGTCGATACGAACCACGGGGTCAAGGTATAAAACGGGTAACCAAGAAAAGATGAGCAGCTTGCACGGCCTGGTAGACACGCCCCCGGAGTGAAGGCAGCAGACAGGTAACAAAGAACAGGTGAGCAGCTTGCTCGGCATGGTGGACACGCCCCCTTGGTGAATGCAGAAGACATGTAAAGAAAAATAGGTGAGCAGATTGAAAGGCCTTGTAGATAGGCCCACCCTGGGTGAAAGCGAAACACAGGTAACCAGGAACAGGAGAGCGGGTTACTGGGTCTCGTCAACACGCCCCACGGGGTCAAGGCATAAAACGGGTAACAAAGAAAAGGTGAGCAGCTTGCTCAGCCTGGTAGACACACCCCCAGGAGTGAAGGCAGCAGACACGTAACAAAGAATAGGTGAGCAGCTTGCTCGGCGTTGTAGACACGCCCCACGGGGTGAAGGCACAAGACAGGTAAGGAAAAATAGGTGAGCAGATAGGTCGGCCTGCTAGACAGGCCCACCCGGTGTGAAGGCGAAAGACAGGTAACCAGGAAGAAGGGAGCGGGTTGCTGGGCTTTGTCGATACGAACCACGGGGTCAAGGTATAAAACGGGTAACCAAGAAAAGATGAGCAGCTTGCTCGGCCTGGTAGACACGCCGCCCGCAGTGAACGGCAGCAGACACGTAACAAAGAACAGGTGAGCAGCATGCTCGGCATGGTGGACAAGCCCCCGTGGTGAATGCAGAAGACATGTAAAGAAAAATAGGTGAGCAGCTTGAAAGGCCTGGTAGACAGGCCCACCCCGGTGAAGGCGAAACACAGGTAACCAGGAACAGGAGAGCGGGTTACTGGGCCTCGTCAATACGCCCCACGGGGTCAAGGCATAAAACGGGTAACAAAGAAAAGGTGAGCAGCTTGCTCAGCCTGGTAAACACACCCCCAGGAGTGAAGGCAGCAGACACGTAACAAAGAATAGGTGAGCAGCTTGCTCGGCGGTGTAGACACGCCCCACGGGGTGAAGGCACAAGACAGGTAAGGAAAAATAGGTGAGCAGATAGGTCGGCCTGCTAGACAGGCCCACCCGGTGTGAAGGCGAAAGACAGGTAACCAGGAAGAAGGGAGCGGGTTGCTGGGCTTCGTCGATACGAACCACGGGGTCAAGGTATAAAACGGGTAACCAAGAAAAGATGAGCAGCTTGCTCGGCCTGGTAGACACGCCGCCCGCAGTGAACGGCAGCAGACACGTAACAAAGAACAGGTGAGCAGCTTGCTCGGCATGGTGGACAAGCCCCCGTGGTGAATGCAGAAGACATGTAAAGAAAAATAGGTGAGCAGCTTGAAAGGCCGGGTAGACAGGCCCCCCGCAGTGAAGGCATCAGACCCGTAACAAAGAACAGGTGAACAGCTTGCTCGGCAAGGTGGACACTCCCCCGTGGTGAATGCAGAAGACATGTAAAGAAAAATACATGAGAAGCTTGAAAGGCCTGGTAGACAGGCCCACCCGGGGTGAAGGCAAAAGACAGGTAACCAGGAAGAAGGGAGCGTGTTGCTGGGCTTCGTCGATACGAACCACGGGGTCAAGGTATAAAACGGGTAACCAAGAAAAGATGAGCAGCTTGCTCGGCCTGGTAGACACGCCCCCGGAGTGAAGGCAGCAGACACGTAACAAAGAACAGGTGAGCAGCTTGCTCGGCATGGTGGACACGCCCCCGTGGTGAATGCAGAAGACATGTAAAGAAAAATAGGTGAGCAGCTTGAAAGGCCTGGTAGACAGGCCCACCCCGGTGAAGGCGAAACACAGGTAACCAGGAACAGGAGAGCGGGTTACTGGGCCTCGTCAATACGCCCCACGGGGTCAAGGCATAAAACGGGTAACAAAGAAAAAGGTGAGCAGCTTGCTCAGCCTGGTAGACACACCCCCGGGAGTTAAGGCAGCAGAAACGTAACAAAGAATAGGTGAGCAGCTTGCTCGGCGGGGTAGACACGCCCCACCGGGTGAAGGCACAAGACAGGTAAGGAAAAATGGGTGAGCAGCTAGCTCGGCCTGGTAGACAGGCCCACCCGGTGTGAAGGCGAAAGACAGGTAACCAGGAAGAAGGGAGCGGGTTGCTGGGCTTCGTCGATACGAACCACGGGGTCAAGGTATAAAACGGGTAACCAAGAAAAGATGAGCAGCTTGCACGGCCTGGTAGACACGCCCCCGGAGTGAGGCAGCAGACACATAACAAAGAACAGGTGAGCAGCTTGCTCGGCATGGAGGACACGCCCCCTTGGTGAATGCAGAAGACATGTAAAGAAAAATAGGTGAGCAGCTTGAAAGGCCGGGTAGACAGGCCCCCCGCAGTGAAGGCAGCAGACCCGTAACAAAGAACAGGTGAGTAGCTTGTTCGGCAAGATGGACACTCCCCCGTGGTGAATGCAGAAGACATGTAAAGAAAAATACATGAGAAGCTTGAAAGGCCTGGTAGTCAGGCCCACCCGGGGTGAAGGCAAAAGACAGGTAACCAGGAAGAAGGGAGCGGGTTGCTGGGCTTCGTCGATACGAACCACGGGGTCAAGGTATAAAACGGGTAACCAAGAAAAGATGAGCAGCTTGCTCGGCATGGTGGACACGCCCCCCGTGGTGAATGCAGAAGACATGTAAAGAAAAATAGGTGAGCAGATTGAAAGGTCTTGTAGATAGGCCCACCCGGGGTGAAAGCGAAACACAGGTAACCAGGAACAGGAGAGCGGGTTACTGGGTCTCGTCAATACACCCCACGGGGTCAAGGCATAAAACGGGTAACAAAGAAAAGGTGAGCAGCTTGCTCAGCCTGGTAGACACACCCCCAGGAGTGAAGGCAGCAGACACGTAACAAAGAATAGGTGAGCAGCTTGCTCGGCGGGGTAGACACGCCCCACGGGGTGAAGGCACAAGACAGGTAAGGAAAAATAGGTGAGCAGCTAGCTCGGCCTGGTAGACAGGCCCACCCGGTGTGAAGGCGAAAGACAGGTAACCAGGAAGAAGGGAGCGGGTTGCTGGGCTTCGTCGATACGAACCACGGGGTCAAGGTATAAAACGGGTAACCAAGAAAAGATGAGCAGCTTGCTCGGCCTTGTAGACACGCCCCCGGAGTGAAGGCAGCAGACATGTAACAAAGAACAGGTGAGCCGCATTCTCGACATAGTGGACACGCCCCCGTGGTGAATGCAGAAGACATGTAAAGAAAAATACATGAGCAGCTTGAAAGGCCTGGTAGTCAGGCCCACCCGGGGTGAAGGCAAAAGACAGGTAACCAGGAAGAAGGGAGCGGGTTGCTGGGCTTCGTCGATACGAACCACGGGGTCAAGGTATAAAACGGGTAACCAAGAAAAGATGAGCAGCTTGCTCGGCATGGTGGACACGCCCCCCGTGGTGAATGCAGAAGACATGTAAAGAAAAATAGGTGAGCAGATTGAAAGGTCTTGTAGATAGGCCCACCCGGGGTGAAAGCGAAACACAGGTAACCAGGAACAGGAGAGCGGGTTACTGGGTCTCGTCAATACACCCCACGGGGTCAAGGCATAAAACGGGTAACAAAGAAAAGGTGAGCAGCTTGCTCAGCCTGGTAGACACACCCCCAGGAGTGAAGGCAGCAGACACGTAACAAAGAATAGGTGAGCAGCTTGCTCGGCGGGGTAGACACGCCCCACGGGGTGAAGGCACAAGACAGGTAAGGAAAAATAGGTGAGCAGCTAGCTCGGCCTGGTAGACAGGCCCACCCGGTGTGAAGGCGAAAGACAGGTAACCAGGAAGAAGGGAGCGGGTTGCTGGGCTTCGTCGATACGAACCACGGGGTCAAGGTATAAAACGGGTAACCAAGAAAAGATGAGCAGCTTGCTCGGCCTTGTAGACACGCCCCCGGAGTGAAGGCAGCAGACATGTAACAAAGAACAGGTGAGCCGCATTCTCGACATAGTGGACACGCCCCCGTGGTGAATGCAGAAGACATGTAAAGAAAAATACATGAGCAGCTTGAAAGGCCTGGTAGACAGGCCCACCCGGGGTGAAGGCGAAATACAGGTAACCAGGAACAGGAGATCGGGTTACTGGGACTCGTCAATACGCCCCACGGGGTCAAGGCATAAAACGGGTAACAAAGAAAAGGTGAGCAGCTTGTTCAGCCTGGTAGACACACCCCGGGGAGTTAAGGCAGCAGACACGTAACAAAGAACAGGTGAGCAGCTTGCTCGGCGGGGGGTAGACAGGCCCCACGGGGTGAAGGCAGAAGACAGGTAAGGAAAAATAGGTGAGCAGCTAGCTCGGCCTGGTAGACAGGCCCACCCGGTGTGAAGGCGAAAGACAGGTAACCAGGAAGAAGGGAGCCGGTTGCTGGGCTTCGTCGATACGAACCACGGGGTCAAGGTATAAAACGGGTAACCAAGAAAAGATGAGCAGCTTGCTCGGCCTGGTAGACACGCCCCCGGAGTGAAGGCAGCAGACATGTAACAAAGAACAGGTGAGCAGCTTACTCGGCATGGTGGACACGCCCCCGTGGTGAATGCAGAAGACATGTAAAGAAAAATAGGTGAGCAGCTTGAAAGGCCTGGTCGACAGGCCCACCCGGGGTGAAGGCGAAAAAGAGGTAACCAGGAACAGGAGAGCGGGTTACTGGGCCTCGTCAATACGCCCCACGGGGTCAAGGCATAAAACGGGTAACAAAGTAAAGGTGAGCAGCTTGTTCAGCCTGGTAGACACACCCCCAGGAGTTAAGGCAGCAGACACGTAACAAAGAATAGGTGAGCAGCTTGCTCGGCGGGGTAGACACGCCCCATGGGGTGAAGGCACAAGACAGGTAAGGAAAAATAGGTGAGCACCTAGCTTGGCCTGGTAGACAGTCCCACCCGGTGTGAAGGAGAAAGACAGGTAACCAGGAAGAAGGGAGCGGGTTGCTGGGCTTCGTCGATACGAACCACGGGGTCAAGGTATAAAACGGGTAACCAAGAAAAGATGAGCAGCTTGCTCGGCCTGGTAGACACGCCCCCGGAGTGAAGGCAGCAGACACGTAACAAAGAACAGGTGAGCAGCTTACTCGGCATGGTGGACACGCCCCCGTGGTGAATGCAGAAGACATGTAAAGAAAAATAGGTGAGCAGCTTGAAAGGCATGGTAGACAGGCCCACCCGGGTTGAAGGCGAAACACAGATAACCAGGAACAGGAGAGCGGGTTACTGGGCCTCGTCAATACGCCCCACGGGGTCAAGGCATAAAACGGGTAACAAAGTAAAGGTGAGCAGCCTGCTCAGCCTGGTAGACACACCCCCAGGAGTTAAGGCAGCAGACACGTAACAAAGAATAGGTGAGCAGCTTACTCAGCGGGGTAGACACGCCCCATGGGGTGAAGGCACAAGACAGGTAAGGAAAAATAGGTGAGCAGCTTGCTCGGCATGGTGGACACGCCCCCCGTGGTGAATGCAGAAGACATGTAAAGAAAAAAAAGTGAGCAGATTGAAAGCCCTTGTAGATAGGCCCACCCGGGGTGAAAGCGAAACACAGGTAACCAGGAACAGGAGAGCGGGTTACTGGGTCTCGTCAATACACCCCACGGGGTCAAGGCATAAAACGGGTAACAAAGAAAAGGTGAGCATCTTGCTCAGCCTGGTAGACACACCCCCAGGAGTGAAGGCAGCAGACACGTAACAAAGAATAGGTGAGCAGCTTGCTCGGCGGGGTAGACACGCCCCACGGGGTGAACGCACAAGACAGGTAAGGAAAAATAGGTGAGCAGCTAGCTCGGCCTGGTAGACAGGCCCACCCGGTGTGAAGGCGAAAGACAGGTAACCAGGAAGAAGGGAGCGGGTTGCTGGGCTTCGTCGATACGAACCACGGGGTCAAGGTATAAAACGGGTAACCAAGAAAATATGAACAGCTTGCACGGCCTGGTAGACACGCCCCCGGAGTGAAGGCAGCAGACACGTAACAAAGAACAGGTGAACAGCTTGCTCGGCAAGGTGGACACTCCCCCGTGGTGAATGCAGAAGACATGTAAAGAAAAATACATGAGAAGCTTGAAAGGCCTGGTAGACAGGCCCACCCGGGGTGAAGGCAAAGGACAGGTAACCAGGAAGAAGGGAGCGGGTTGCTGGGCTTCGTCGATACGAACCACGGGGTCAAGGTATGAAACGGGTAACCAAGAATAGATGAGCAGCTTGCTCGGCATGGTAGACACGCCCCCCGCAGTGAAGGCAGCAGACTCGTAACAAAGAACATGTGAGCAGCTTGCTCGGCATGGTGGACACGCCCCCGTGGTGAATGCAGAAGACATGTAAAGAAAAATAGGTGAGCAGCTTGAAAGGCCTGGTAGACAGGCCCACCCGGGGTGAAGGCGAAACACAGGTAACGAGGAACAGGAGAGCGTGTTACTGGGCCTCGTCAATACGCCCCACGGGGTCAAGGCATAAAACGGGTAACAAAGAAAAGGTGAGCAGCTTGCTCAGCCTGGTAGACACACCCCCGGGAGTTAAGGCAGCAGACACGTAACAAAGAATAGGTGAGCAGCTTGCTCGGCGGGGTAGACAGGCCCCACGGGGTGAAGGCACAAGACAGGTAAGGAAATATAGGTGAGCATCTAGCTAGGCCTGGTAGACAGGCCCTCCCGGTGTGAAGGCGAAAGACAGGTAACCAGGAAGAAGGGAGCGGGTTGCTGGGCTTCGTCGATACGAACCACGGGGTCAAGGTATGAAACGGGTAACCAAGAATAGATGAGCAGCTTGCTCGGCCTGGTAGACAAGCCCCCCGCAGTGAAGGCAGCAGACACGTAACAAAGAACAGGTGAGCAGCTTGCTCGGCATGCTGGACACGCACCCGTGGTGAATGCAGAAGACATGTAAAGAAAAATAGGTGAGCAGCTTGAAAGGCCGGGTAGACAGGCCCCCCGCAGTGAAGGCAGCAGACATGTAACAAAGAACAGGTGAGCAGCTTGCTCGGCAAGGTGGACACTCCCCCGTGGTGAATGCAGAAGACATGTAAAGAAAAATACATGAGAAGCTTGAAAGGCCTGGTAGTCAGGCCCACCCGGGGTGAAGGCAAAAGACAGGTAACCAGGAAGAAGGGAGCGGGTTGCTGGGCTTCGTCGATACGAACCACGGGGTCAAGGTATAAAACGGGTAACCAAGAAAAGATGAGCAGCTTGCTCGGCATGGTGGACACGCCCCCCGTGGTGAATGCAGAAGACATGTAAAGAAAAATAGGTGAGCAGATTGAAAGGTCTTGTAGATAGGCCCACCCGGGGTGAAAGCGAAACACAGGTAACCAGGAACAGGAGAGCGGGTTACTGGGTCTCGTCAATACACCCCACGGGGTCAAGGCATAAAACGGGTAACAAAGAAAAGGTGAGCAGCTTGCTCAGCCTGGTAGACACACCCCCAGGAGTGAAGGCAGCAGACACGTAACAAAGAATAGGTGAGCAGCTTGCTCGGCGGGGTAGACACGCCCCACGGGGTGAAGGCACAAGACAGGTAAGGAAAAATAGGTGAGCAGCTAGCTCGGCCTGGTAGACAGGCCCACCCGGTGTGAAGGCGAAAGACAGGTAACCAGGAAGAAGGGAGCGGGTTGCTGGGCTTCGTCGATACGAACCACGGGGTCAAGGTATAAAACGGGTAACCAAGAAAAGATGAGCAGCTTGCTCGGCCTTGTAGACACGCCCCCGGAGTGAAGGCAGCAGACATGTAACAAAGAACAGGTGAGCCGCATTCTCGACATAGTGGACACGCCCCCGTGGTGAATGCAGAAGACATGTAAAGAAAAATACATGAGCAGCTTGAAAGGCCTGGTAGACAGGCCCACCCGGGGTGAAGGCGAAATACAGGTAACCAGGAACAGGAGATCGGGTTACTGGGACTCGTCAATACGCCCCACGGGGTCAAGGCATAAAACGGGTAACAAAGAAAAGGTGAGCAGCTTGTTCAGCCTGGTAGACACACCCCGGGGAGTTAAGGCAGCAGACACGTAACAAAGAACAGGTGAGCAGCTTGCTCGGCGGGGGGTAGACAGGCCCCACGGGGTGAAGGCAGAAGACAGGTAAGGAAAAATAGGTGAGCAGCTAGCTCGGCCTGGTAGACAGGCCCACCCGGTGTGAAGGCGAAAGACAGGTAACCAGGAAGAAGGGAGCGGGTTGCTGGGCTTCGTCGATACGAACCACGGGGTCAAGGTATAAAACGGGTAACCAAGAAAAGATGAGCAGCTTGCTCGGCCTGGTAGACACGCCCCCGGAGTGAAGGCAGCAGACATGTAACAAAGAACAGGTGAGCAGCTTACTCGGCATGGTGGACACGCCCCCGTGGTGAATGCAGAAGACATGTAAAGAAAAATAGGTGAGCAGCTTGAAAGGCCTGGTCGACAGGCCCACCCGGGGTGAAGGCGAAAAAGAGGTAACCAGGAACAGGAGAGCGGGTTACTGGGCCTCGTCAATACGCCCCACGGGGTCAAGGCATAAAACGGGTAACAAAGTAAAGGTGAGCAGCTTGTTCAGCCTGGTAGACACACCCCCAGGAGTTAAGGCAGCAGACACGTAACAAAGAATAGGTGAGCAGCTTGCTCGGCGGGGTAGACACGCCCCATGGGGTGAAGGCACAAGACAGGTAAGGAAAAATAGGTGAGCACCTAGCTTGGCCTGGTAGACAGTCCCACCCGGTGTGAAGGAGAAAGACAGGTAACCAGGAAGAAGGGAGCGGGTTGCTGGGCTTCGTCGATACGAACCACGGGGTCAAGGTATAAAACGGGTAACCAAGAAAAGATGAGCAGCTTGCTCGGCCTGGTAGACACGCCCCCGGAGTGAAGGCAGCAGACACGTAACAAAGAACAGGTGAGCAGCTTACTCGGCATGGTGGACACGCCCCCGTGGTGAATGCAGAAGACATGTAAAGAAAAATAGGTGAGCAGCTTGAAAGGCATGGTAGACAGGCCCACCCGGGTTGAAGGCGAAACACAGATAACCAGGAACAGGAGAGCGGGTTACTGGGCCTCGTCAATACGCCCCACGGGGTCAAGGCATAAAACGGGTAACAAAGTAAAGGTGAGCAGCCTGCTCAGCCTGGTAGACACACCCCCAGGAGTTAAGGCAGCAGACACGTAACAAAGAATAGGTGAGCAGCTTACTCAGCGGGGTAGACACGCCCCATGGGGTGAAGGCACAAGACAGGTAAGGAAAAATAGGTGAGCAGCTTGCTCGGCATGGTGGACACGCCCCCCGTGGTGAATGCAGAAGACATGTAAAGAAAAAAAAGTGAGCAGATTGAAAGCCCTTGTAGATAGGCCCACCCGGGGTGAAAGCGAAACACAGGTAACCAGGAACAGGAGAGCGGGTTACTGGGTCTCGTCAATACACCCCACGGGGTCAAGGCATAAAACGGGTAACAAAGAAAAGGTGAGCATCTTGCTCAGCCTGGTAGACACACCCCCAGGAGTGAAGGCAGCAGACACGTAACAAAGAATAGGTGAGCAGCTTGCTCGGCGGGGTAGACACGCCCCACGGGGTGAACGCACAAGACAGGTAAGGAAAAATAGGTGAGCAGCTAGCTCGGCCTGGTAGACAGGCCCACCCGGTGTGAAGGCGAAAGACAGGTAACCAGGAAGAAGGGAGCGGGTTGCTGGGCTTCGTCGATACGAACCACGGGGTCAAGGTATAAAACGGGTAACCAAGAAAATATGAACAGCTTGCACGGCCTGGTAGACACGCCCCCGGAGTGAAGGCAGCAGACACGTAACAAAGAACAGGTGAACAGCTTGCTCGGCAAGGTGGACACTCCCCCGTGGTGAATGCAGAAGACATGTAAAGAAAAATACATGAGAAGCTTGAAAGGCCTGGTAGACAGGCCCACCCGGGGTGAAGGCAAAGGACAGGTAACCAGGAAGAAGGGAGCGGGTTGCTGGGCTTCGTCGATACGAACCACGGGGTCAAGGTATGAAACGGGTAACCAAGAATAGATGAGCAGCTTGCTCGGCATGGTAGACACGCCCCCCGCAGTGAAGGCAGCAGACTCGTAACAAAGAACATGTGAGCAGCTTGCTCGGCATGGTGGACACGCCCCCGTGGTGAATGCAGAAGACATGTAAAGAAAAATAGGTGAGCAGCTTGAAAGGCCTGGTAGACAGGCCCACCCGGGGTGAAGGCGAAACACAGGTAACGAGGAACAGGAGAGCGTGTTACTGGGCCTCGTCAATACGCCCCACGGGGTCAAGGCATAAAACGGGTAACAAAGAAAAGGTGAGCAGCTTGCTCAGCCTGGTAGACACACCCCCGGGAGTTAAGGCAGCAGACACGTAACAAAGAATAGGTGAGCAGCTTGCTCGGCGGGGTAGACAGGCCCCACGGGGTGAAGGCACAAGACAGGTAAGGAAATATAGGTGAGCATCTAGCTAGGCCTGGTAGACAGGCCCTCCCGGTGTGAAGGCGAAAGACAGGTAACCAGGAAGAAGGGAGCGGGTTGCTGGGCTTCGTCGATACGAACCACGGGGTCAAGGTATGAAACGGGTAACCAAGAATAGATGAGCAGCTTGCTCGGCCTGGTAGACAAGCCCCCCGCAGTGAAGGCAGCAGACACGTAACAAAGAACAGGTGAGCAGCTTGCTCGGCATGCTGGACACGCACCCGTGGTGAATGCAGAAGACATGTAAAGAAAAATAGGTGAGCAGCTTGAAAGGCCGGGTAGACAGGCCCCCCGCAGTGAAGGCAGCAGACATGTAACAAAGAACAGGTGAGCAGCTTGCTCGGCAAGGTGGACACTCCCCCGTGGTGAATGCAGAAGACATGTAAAGAAAAATACATGAGCAGCTTGAAAGGCCTGGTAGACAGGCCCACCCGAGGTGAAGGCGAAACACAGGTAACCAGGAACATGAGAGCGGGTTACTGGGCCTCGTCAATACGTACCACGGGGTCATGGCATAAAAGGGGTAAAAAAGAAAAGGTGAGCAGCTTGCTCAGCCTGGTAGACACACCCCGGGGAGTTAAGGCAGCAGACACGTAACAAAGAACAGGTGAGCAGCTTGCTCGGTGGGTTAGACACGCCCCACAGGGTGAAGGTACAAGACAGGTAAGGAAAAATAGGTGAGCAGCTAGCTCGGCCTGGTAGACAGGCCAACCCGGTGTGAAGGCGAAAGACAGGTAACCATGAAGAAGGGAGCGGGTTGCTGGGCTTCGTCGATACGAACCACGGGGTCAAGGTATAAAACGGGTAACCAAGAAAAGATGAGCAGCTTGCTCGGCCTGGTAGACACGCCCCCGGAGTGAAGGCAGCAGACACGTAACAAAGAACAGGTGAGCAGCTTGCTCGGCATGGTGGACTCGCCCACGTGGTGAATGCAGAAGACATGTAAAGAGAAATAGGTTATCAGCTTGAAAGGCCTGGTAGACAGGCCCACCCGGGGTGAAGGCGAAACACAGGTAACCAGGAAGAAGGGAGCAGGTTGCTGGGCTTCGTCCATACCAACCACGGGGTCAAGGTATAAAATGAGTAACAAAGAAAAGATGAGCAGCTTGCTCAGCCTGGTAGACACACCCCCGGGGGTTAAGGCAGCAGACACGTAACAAAGAGCAGGTGAGCAGCTTGCTCGGCGGGGTAGACAGCCCCATGGGGTGAAGGCACAAGACAGGTAAGGAAATATAGGTGAGCATCTAGCTAGGCCTGGTAGACAGGCCCTCCCGGTGTGAAGGCGAAAGACAGGTAACCAGGAAGAAGGGAGCGGGTTGCTGGGCTTCGTCGATACGAACCACGGGGTCAAGGTATAAAACGGGTAACCAAGAAAAGATGAGCAGCTTGCTCAGCCTGGTAGACACGCCCCCGGATTGAAGGCAGCAGACACGTAACAAAGAACAGGTGAGCAGCTTGCTCGGCATGCTGGACACGCCCCCGTGGTGAATGCAGAAGACATTTTTAAGAAAAATAGGTGAGCAGCTTGAAAGGCCGGGTAGACAGGCCCCCCGCAGTGAAGGCACCAGACCCGTAACAAAGAACAGGTGAGCAGCTTGCTCGGCAAGGTGGACACTCCCCCGTGGTGAATGCAGAAGACATGTAAAGAAAAATACATGAGAAGCTTGAAAGGCCTGGTAGACAGGCCCACCCGGGGTGAAGGCAAAAGACAGGTAACCAGGAAGAAGGGAGCGGGTTGCTGGGCTTCGTCGATACGAACCACGGGGTCAAGGTATAAAACGGGTAACCAAGAAAAGATGAGGAGCTTGCACGGCCTGGTAGACACGCCCCCGGAGTGAAGGCAGCAGACACGTAACAAAGAACAGGTGAGCAGCTTGCTCGGCATGGTGGACACGCCCCCGTGGTGAAAGCAGAAGACATGTAAAGAAAAATAGGTGAGCAGATTGAAAGGCCTTGTAGATAGGCCCACCCGGGGTGAAAGCGAAAAACAGGTAACCAGGAACAGGAGAGCTGGTTACTGGGTCTCGTCAATACACCCCACGTGGTCAAGGCATAAAACGGGTAGCAAAGAAAAGGTGAGCAGCTTGCTCAGCCTGGTAGACACACCCCCAGGATTGAAGGCAGCAGACACGTAACAGGGAATAGGTGAGCAGCTTGCTCGGCGGGGTAGACACGCCCCACGGTGTGAAGGCACAAGACAGGTAAGGAAAAATAGGTGAGCAGCTAGCTCGGCCTGGTAGACAGGCCCACCCGGTGTGAAGGCGAAAGACAGGTAACCAGGAAGAAGGGAGCGGGTTGCTGGGCTTCGTCGAAAAGAACCACGGGGTCAAGGTATAAAACGGGTAACCAAGAAAAGATGAGCAGCTTGCTCGGCCTGGTAGACATGCCCCCGGCAGTGAAGGCAGCAGACACGTAACAAAGAACAGGTGAGCAGCTTTCTCGGCAAGGTGGACACTCCCCCGTGGTGAATGCAGAAGACATGTAAAGAAAAATACATGAGCAGCTTGAAAGGCCTGGTAGACAGGCCCACCCGGTGTGAAGGCGAAAGACAGGTAACAAGGAAGAAGGGAGCGGGTTGCTGGGCTTCGTCGATACGAACCACGGGGTCAAGGTATAAAACGGGTAACCAAGAAAAGATGAGCAGCTTGCTCGGCCTGGTAGACACGCCCCCGGAGTGAAGGCAGCAGACATGTAACAAAGAACAGGTGAGCAGCTTGCTCGGCAAGGTGGACACTCCCCCGTGGTGAATGCAGAAGACATGTAAAGAAAAATACATGAGCAGCTTGAAAGGCCTGGTAGACAGGCCCACCCGAGGTGAAGGCGAAACACAGGTAACCAGGAACATGAGAGCGGGTTACTGGGCCTCGTCAATACGTACCACGGGGTCATGGCATAAAAGGGGTAAAAAAGAAAAGGTGAGCAGCTTGCTCAGCCTGGTAGACACACCCCGGGGAGTTAAGGCAGCAGACACGTAACAAAGAACAGGTGAGCAGCTTGCTCGGTGGGTTAGACACGCCCCACAGGGTGAAGGCACAAGACAGGTAAGGAAAAATAGGTGAGCATCTAGCTCGGCCTGGTAGACAGGCCAACCCGGTGTGAAGGCGAAAGACAGGTAACCAGGAAGAAGGGAGCGGGTTGCTGGGCTTCGTCGATACGAACCACGGGGTCAAGGTATAAAACGGGTAACCAAGAAAAGATGAGCAGCTTGCTCGGCCTGGTAGACACGCCCCCGGAGTGAAGGCAGCAGACACGTAACAAAGAACAGGTGAGCAGCTTGCTCGGCATGGTGGACTCGCCCACGTGGTGAATGCAGAAGACATGTAAAGAGAAATAGGTTATCAGCTTGAAAGGCCTGGTAGACAGGCCCACCCGGGGTGAAGGCGAAACACAGGTAACCAGGAAGAAGGGAGCAGGTTGCTGGGCTTCGTCCATACCAACCACGGGGTCAAGGTATAAAATGGGTAACAAAGAAAAGATGAGCAGCTTGCTCAGCCTGGTAGACACACCCCCGGGGGTTAAGGCAGCAGACACGTAACAAAGAGCAGGTGAGCAGCTTGCTCGGCGGGGTAGACAGCCCCATGGGGTGAAGGCACAAGACAGGTAAGGAAATATAGGTGAGCATCTAGCTAGGCCTGGTAGACAGGCCCTCCCGGTGTGAAGGCGAAAGACAGGTAACCAGGAAGAAGGGAGCGGGTTGCTGGGCTTCGTCGATACGAACCACGGGGTCAAGGTATAAAACGGGTAACCAAGAAAAGATGAGCAGCTTGCTCAGCCTGGTAGACACGCCCCCGGATTGAAGGCAGCAGACACGTAACAAAGAACAGGTGAGCAGCTTGCTCGGCATGCTGAACACGCCCCCGTGGTGAATGCAGAAGACATTTTTAAGAAAAATAGGTGAGCAGCTTGAAAGGCCGGGTAGACAGGCCCCCCGCAGTGAAGGCACCAGACCCGTAACAAAGAACAGGTGAGCAGCTTGCTCGGCAAGGTGGACACTCCCCCGTGGTGAATGCAGAAGACATGTAAAGAAAAATACATGAGAAGCTTGAAAGGCCTGGTAGACAGGCCCACCCGGGGTGAAGGCAAAAGACAGGTAACCAGGAGAAGGGAGCGGGTTGCTGGGCTTCGTCGATACGAACCACGGGGTCAAGGTATAAAACGGGTAACCAAGAAAAGATGAGGAGCTTGCACGGCCTGGTAGACACGCCCCCGGAGTGAAGGCAGCAGACACGTAACAAAGAACAGGTGAGCAGCTTGCTCGGCATGGTGGACACGCCCCCGTGGTGAAAGCAGAAGACATGTAAAGAAAAATAGGTGAGCAGATTGAAAGGCCTTGTAGATAGGCCCACCCGGGGTGAAAGCGAAAAACAGGTAACCAGGAACAGGAGAGCTGGTTACTGGGTCTCGTCAATACACCCCACGTGGTCAAGGCATAAAACGGGTAGCAAAGAAAAGGTGAGCAGCTTGCTCAGCCTGGTAGACACACCCCCAGGATTCAAGGCAGCAGACACGTAACAGGGAATAGGTGAGCAGCTTGCTCGGCGGGGTAGACACGCCCCACGGTGTGAAGGCACAAGACAGGTAAGGAAAAATAGGTGAGCAGCTAGCTCGGCCTGGTAGACAGGCCCACCCGGTGTGAAGGCGAAAGACAGGTAACCAGGAAGAAGGGAGCGGGTTGCTGGGCTTCGTCGAAAAGAACCACGGGGTCAAGGTATAAAACGGGTAACCAAGAAAAGATGAGCAGCTTGCTCGGCCTGGTAGACATGCCCCCGGCAGTGAAGGCAGCAGACACGTAACAAAGAACAGGTGAGCAGCTTGCTCGGCAAGGTGGACACTCCCCCGTGGTGAATGCAGAAGACATGTAAAGAAAAATACATGAGCAGCTTGAAAGGCCTGGTAGACAGGCCCACCCGGTGTGAAGGCGAAAGACAGGTAACCAGGAAGAAGGGAGCGGGTTGCTGGGCTTCGTCGATACGAACCACGGGGTCAAGGTATAAAACGGGTAACCAAGAAAAGATGAGCAGCTTGCTCGGCCTTGTAGACACGCCCCCGGAGTGAAGGCAGCAGACATGTAACAAAGAACAGGTGAGCAGCATTCTCGACATAGTGGACACGCCCCCGTGGTGAATGCAGAAGACATGTAAAGAAAAATACATGAGCAGCTTGAAAGGCCTGGTAGACAGGCCCACCCGGGGTGAAGGCGAAATACAGGTAACCAGGAACAGGAGATCGGGTTACTGGGACTCGTCAATACGCCCCACGGGGTCAAGGCATAAAACGGGTAACAAAGAAAAGGTGAGCAGCTTGTTCAGCCTGGTAGACACACCCCGGGGAGTTAAGGCAGCAGACACGTAACAAAGAACAGGTGAGCAGCTTGCTCGGCGGGGGGTAGACAGGCCCCACGGGGTGAAGGCAGAAGACAGGTAAGGAAAAATAGGTGAGCAGCTAGCTCGGCCTGGTAGACAGGCCCACCCGGTGTGAAGGCGAAAGACAGGTAACCAGGAAGAAGGGAGCGGGTTGCTGCGCTTCGTCGATACGAACCACGGGGTCAAGGTATAAAACGGGTAACCAAGAAAAGATGAGCAGCTTGCTCGGCCTGGTAGACACGCCCCCGGAGTGAAGGCAGCAGACATGTAACAAAGAACAGGTGAGCAGCTTACTCGGCATGGTGGACACGCCCCCGTGGTGAATGCAGAAGACATGTAAAGAAAAATAGGTGAGCAGCTTGAAAGGCCTGGTCGACAGGCCCACCCGGGGAGAAGGCGAAAAAGAGGTAACCAGGAACAGGAGAGCGGGTTACTGGGCCTCGTCAATACGCCCCACGGGGTCAAGGCATAAAACGGGTAAGAAAGTAAAGGTGAGCAGCTTGTTCAGCCTGGTAGACACACCCCGGGGAGTTAAGGCAGCAGACACGTAACAAAGAACAGGTGAGCAGCTTGCTCGGCGGGGGGTAGACAGGCCCCACGGGGTGAAGGCAGAAGACAGGTAAGGAAAAATAGGTGAGCAGCTAGCTCGGCCTGGTAGACAGGCCCACCCGGTGTGAAGGCGAAAGACAGGTAACCAGGAAGAAGGGAGCGGGTTGCTGGGCTTCGTCGATACGAACCACGGGGTCAAGGTATAAAACGGGTAACCAAGAAAAGATGAGCAGCTTGCTCGGCCTGGTAGACACGCCCCCGGAGTGAAGGCAGCAGACATGTAACAAAGAACAGGTGAGCAGCTTACTCGGCATGGTGGACACGCCCCCGTGGTGAATGCAGAAGACATGTAAAGAAAAATAGGTGAGCAGCTTGAAAGGCCTGGTAGACAGGCCCACCCGGGGTGAAGGCGAAAAAGAGGTAACCAGGAACAGGAGAGCGGGTTACTGGGCCTCGTCAATACGCCCCACGGGGTCAAGGCATAAAACGGGTAACAAAGTAAAGGTGAGCAGCTTGTTCAGCCTGGTAGACACACCCCCAGGAGTTAAGGCAGCAGACACGTAACAAAGAATAGGTGAGCAGCTTGCTCGGCGGGGTAGACACGCCCCATGGGGTGAAGGCACAAGACAGGTAAGGAAAAATAGGTGAGCACCTAGCTTGGCCTGGTAGACAGTCCCACCCGGTGTGAAGGAGAAAGACAGGTAACCAGGAAGAAGGGAGCGGGTTGCTGGGCTTCGTCGATACGAACCACGGGGTCAAGGTATAAAACGGGTAACCAAGAAAAGATGAGCAGCTTGCTCGGCCTGGTAGACACGCCCCCGGAGTGAAGGCAGCAGACACGTAACAAAGAACAGGTGAGCAGCTTACTCGGCATGGTGGACACGCCCCCGTGGTGAATGCAGAAGACATGTAAAGAAAAATAGGTGAGCAGCTTGAAAGGCATGGTAGACAGGCCCACCCGGGTTGAAGGCGAAACACAGATAACCAGGAACAGGAGAGCGGGTTACTGGGCCTCGTCAATACGCCCCACGGGGTCAAGGCATAAAACGGGTAACAAAGTAAAGGTGAGCAGCCTGCTCAGCCTGGTAGACACACCCCCAGGAGTTAAGGCAGCAGACACGTAACAAAGAATAGGTGAGCAGCTTGCTCAGCGGGGTAGACACGCCCCATGGGGTGAAGGCACAAGACAGGTAAGGAAAAATAGGTGAGCAGCTTGCTCGGCATGGTGGACACGCCCCCCGTGGTGAATGCAGAAGACATGTAAAGAAAAATAGGTGAGCAGATTGAAAGCCCTTGTAGATAGGCCCACCCGGGGTGAAAGCGAAACACAGGTAACCAGGAACAGGAGAGCGGGTTACTGGGTCTCGTCAATACACCCCACGGGGTCAAGGCATAAAACGGGTAACAAAGAAAAGGTGAGCAGCTTGCTCAGCCTGGTAGACACACCCCCAGGAGTGAAGGCAGCAGACACGTAACAAAGAATAGGTGAGCAGCTTGCTCGGCGGGGTAGACACGCCCCACGGGGTGAACGCACAAGACAGGTAAGGAAAAATAGGTGAGCAGCTAGCTCGGCCTGGTAGACAGGCCCACCCGGTGTAAAGGCGAAAGACAGGTAACCAGGAAGAAGGGAGCGGGTTGCTGGGCTTCGTCGATACGAACCACGGGGTCAAGGTATAAAACGGGTAACCAAGAAAATATGAACAGCTTGCACGGCCTGGTAGACACGCCCCCGGAGTGAAGGCAGCAGACACGTAACAAAGAACAGGTGAACAGCTTGCTCGGCAAGGTGGACACTCCCCCGTGGTGAATGCAGAAGACATGTAAAGAAAAATACATGAGAAGCTTGAAAGGCCTGGTAGACAGGCCCACCCGGGGTGAAGGCAAAGGACAGGTAACCAGGAAGAAGGGAGCGGGTTGCTGGGCTTCGTCGATACGAACCACGGGGTCAAGGTATGAAACGGGTAACCAAGAATAGATGAGCAGCTTGCTCGGCATGGTAGACACGCCCCCCGCAGTGAAGGCAGCAGACTCGTAACAAAGAACATGTGAGCAGCTTGCTCGGCATGGTGGACACGCCCCCGTGGTGAATGCAGAAGACATGTAAAGAAAAATAGGTGAGCAGCTTGAAAGGCCTGGTAGACAGGCCCACCCGGGGTGAAGGCGAAACACAGGTAACGAGGAACAGGAGAGCGTGTTACTGGGCCTCGTCAATACGCCCCACGGGGTCAAGGCATAAAACGGGTAACAAAGAAAAGGTGAGCAGCTTGCTCAGCCTGGTAGACACACCCCCGGGAGTTAAGGCAGCAGACACGTAACAAAGAATAGGTGAGCAGCTTGCTCGGCGGGGTAGACAGGCCCCACGGGGTGAAGGCACAAGACAGGTAAGGAAATATAGGTGAGCATCTAGCTAGGCCTGGTAGACAGGCCCTCCCGGTGTGAAGGCGAAAGACAGGTAACCAGGAAGAAGGGAGCGGGTTGCTGGGCTTCGTCGATACGAACCACGGGGTCAAGGTATGAAACGGGTAACCAAGAATAGATGAGCAGCTTGCTCGGCCTGGTAGACACGCCCCCCGCAGTGAAGGCAGCAGACACGTAACAAAGAACAGGTGAGCAGCTTGCTCGGCATGCTGGACACGCACCCGTGGTGAATGCAGAAGACATGTAAAGAAAAATAGGTGAGCAGCTTGAAAGGCCGGGTAGACAGGCCCCCCGCAGTGAAGGCAGCAGACATGTAACAAAGAACAGGTGAGCAGCTTGCTCGGCAAGGTGGACACTCCCCCGTGGTGAATGCAGAAGACATGTAAAGAAAAATACATGAGCAGCTTGAAAGGCCTGGTAGACAGGCCCACCCGAAGTGAAGGCGAAACACAGGTAACCAGGAACATGAGAGCGGGTTACTGGGCCTCGTCAATACGTACCACGGGGTCATGGCATAAAAGGGGTAAAAAAGAAAAGGTGAGCAGCTTGCTCAGCCTGGTAGACACACCCCGGGGAGTTAAGGCAGCAGACACGTAACAAAGAACAGGTGAGCAGCTTGCTCGGTGGGTTAGACACGCCCCACAGGGTGAAGGCACAAGACAGGTAAGGAAAAATAGGTGAGCAGCTAGCTCGGCCTGGTAGACAGGCCAACCCGGTGTGAAGGCGAAAGACAGGTAACCATGAAGAAGGGAGCGGGTTGCTGGGCTTCGTCGATACGAACCACGGGGTCAAGGTATAAAACGGGTAACCAAGAAAAGATGAGCAGCTTGCTCGGCCTGGTAGACACGCCCCCGGAGTGAAGGCAGCAGACACGTAACAAAGAACAGGTGAGCAGCTTGCTCGGCATGGTGGACTCGCCCACGTGGTGAATGCAGAAGACATGTAAAGAGAAATAGGTTATCAGCTTGAAAGGCCTGGTAGACAGGCCCACCCGGGGTGAAGGCGAAACACAGGTAACCAGGAAGAAGGGAGCAGGTTGCTGGGCTTCGTCCATACCAACCACGGGGTCAAGGTATAAAATGGGTAACAAAGAAAAGATGAGCAGCTTGCTCAGCCTGGTAGACACACCCCCGGGGGTTAAGGCAGCAGACACGTAACAAAGAGCAGGTGAGCAGCTTGCTCGGCGGGGTAGACAGCCCCATGGGGTGAAGGCACAAGACAGGTAAGGAAATATAGGTGAGCATCTAGCTAGGCCTGGTAGACAGGCCCTCCCGGTGTGAAGGCGAAAGACAGGTAACCAGGAAGAAGGGAGCGGGTTGCTGGGCTTCGTCGATACGAACCACGGGGTCAAGGTATAAAACGGGTAACCAAGAAAAGATGAGCAGCTTGCTCAGCCTGGTAGACACGCCCCCGGATTGAAGGCAGCAGACACGTAACAAAGAACAGGTGAGCAGCTTGCTCGGCATGCTGGACACGCCCCCGTGGTGAATGCAGAAGACATTTTTAAGAAAAATAGGTGAGCAGCTTGAAAGGCCGGGTAGACAGGCCCCCCGCAGTGAAGGCACCAGACCCGTAACAAAGAACAGGTGAGCAGCTTGCTCGGCAAGGTGGACACTCCCCCGTGGTGAATGCAGAAGACATGTAAAGAAAAATACATGAGAAGCTTGAAAGGCCTGGTAGACAGGCCCACCCGGGGTGAAGGCAAAAGACAGGTAACCAGGAAGAAGGGAGCGGGTTGCTGGGCTTCGTCGATACGAACCACGGGGTCAAGGTATAAAACGGGTAACCAAGAAAAGATGAGGAGCTTGCACGGCCTGGTAGACACGCCCCCGGAGTGAAGGCAGCAGACACGTAACAAAGAACAGGTGAGCAGCTTGCTCGGCATGGTGGACACGCCCCCGTGGTGAAAGCAGAAGACATGTAAAGAAAAATAGGTGAGCAGATTGAAAGGCCTTGTAGATAGGCCCACCCGGGGTGAAAGCGAAAAACAGGTAACCAGGAACAGGAGAGCTGGTTACTGGGTCTCGTCAATACACCCCACGTGGTCAAGGCATAAAACGGGTAGCAAAGAAAAGGTGAGCAGCTTGCTCAGCCTGGTAGACACACCCCCAGGATTGAAGGCAGCAGACACGTAACAGGGAATAGGTGAGCAGCTTGCTCGGCGGGGTAGACACGCCCCACGGTGTGAAGGCACAAGACAGGTAAGGAAAAATAGGTGAGCAGCTAGCTCGGCCTGGTAGACAGGCCCACCCGGTGTGAAGGCGAAAGACAGGTAACCAGGAAGAAGGGAGCGGGTTGCTGGGCTTCGTCGAAAAGAACCACGGGGTCAAGGTATAAAACGGGTAACCAAGAAAAGATGAGCAGCTTACTCGGCCTGGTAGACATGCCCCCGGCAGTGAAGGCAGCAGACACGTAACAAAGAACAGGTGAGCAGCTTGCTCGGCAAGGTGGACACTCCCCCGTGGTGAATGCAGAAGACATGTAAAGAAAAATACATGAGCAGCTTGAAAGGCCTGGTAGACAGGCCCACCCGGGGTGAAGGCAAAAGACAGGTAACCAGGAAGAAGGGAGCGGGTTGCTGGGCTTCGTCGATACGAACCACGGGGTCAAGGTATAAAACGGGTAACCAAGAAAAGATGAGCAGCTTGCTCGGCCTGGTAGACACGCCCCCCGCAGTGAAGGCAGCAGACACGTAACAAAGAACAGGTGAGCAGCTTGCTCGGCATGGTGGACACGCCCCCCGTGGTGAATGCAGAAGACATGTAAAGAAAAATAGGTGAGCAGATTGAAAGCCCTTGTAGATAGGCCCACCCGGGGTGAAAGCGAAACACAGGTAACCAGGAACAGGAGAGCGGGTTACTGGGTCTCGTCAATACACCCCACGGGGTCAAGGCATAAAACGGGTAACAAAGAAAAGGTGAGCAGCTTGCTCAGCCTGGTAGACACACCCCCAGGAGTGAAGGCAGCAGACACGTAACAAAGAATAGGTGAGCAGCTTGCTCGGCGGGGTAGACACGCCCCACGGGGTGAACGCACAAGACAGGTAAGGAAAAATAGGTGAGCAGCTAGCTCGGCCTGGTAGACAGGCCCACCCGGTGTGAAGGCGAAAGACAGGTAACCAGGAAGAAGGGAGCGGGTTGCTGGGCTTCGTCGATACGAACCACGGGGTCAAGGTATAAAACGGGTAACCAAGAAAATATGAACAGATTGCACGGCCTGGTAGACATGCCCCCGGAGTGAAGGCAGCAGACACGTAACAAAGAACAGGTGAGCAGCTTGCTCGGCATGGTGGACACGCCCCCGTGGTGAATGCAGAAGACATGTAAAGAAAAATAGGTGAGCAGCTGGAAAGGCCGGGTAGATAGGCCCCCCGCAGTGAAGGCAGCAGACCCGTAACAAAGAACAGGTGAACAGCTTGCTCGGCAAGGTGGACACTCCCCCGTGGTGAATGCAGAAGACATGTAAAGAAAAATACATGAGAAGCTTGAAAGGCCTGGTAGACAGGCCCACCCGGGGTGAAGGCAAAGGACAGGTAACCAGGAAGAAGGGAGCGGGTTGCTGGGCTTCGTCGATACGAACCACGGGGTCAAGGTATGAAACGGGTAACCAAGAATAGATGAGCAGCTTGCTCGGCATGGTAGACACGCCCCCCGCAGTGAAGGCAGCAGACTCGTAACAAAGAACAGGTGAGCAGCTTGCTCGGCATGGTGGACACGCCCCCGTGGTGAATGCAGAAGACATGTAAAGAAAAATAGGTGAGCAGCTTGAAAGGCCTGGTAGACAGGCCCACCCGGGGTGAAGGCGAAACACAGGTAACCAGGAACAGGAGAGCGTGTTACTGGGCCTCGTCAATACGCCCCACGGGGTCAAGGCATAAAACGGGTAACAAAGAAAAGGTGAGCAGCTTGCTCAGCCTGGTAGACACACCCCCGGGAGTTAAGGCAGCAGACACGTAACAAAGAATAGGTGAGCAGCTTGCTCGGTGGGGTAGACAGGCCCCACGGTGTGAAGGCACAAGACAGGTAAGGAAATATAGGTGAGCATCTAGCTAGGCCTGGTAGACAGGCCCTCCCGGTGTGAAGGCGAAAGACAGGTAAACAGGAAGAAGGGAGCGGGTTGCTGGGCTTCGTCGATACGAACCACGGGGTCAAGGTATGAAACGGGTAACCAAGAATAGATGAGCAGCTTGCTCGGCCTGGTAGACACGCCCCCCGCAGTGAAGGAGCCAGACACGTAACAAAGAACAGGTGAGCAGCTTGCTCGGCATGCTGGACACGCACCCGTGGTGAATGCAGAAGACATGTAAAGAAAAATAGGTGAGCAGCTTGAAAGGCCGGGTAGACAGGCCCCCCGCAGTGAAGGCAGCAGACATGTAACAAAGAACAGGTGAGCAGCTTGCTCGGCAAGGTGGACACTCCCCCGTGGTGAATGCAGAAGACATGTAAAGAAAAATACATGAGCAGCTTGAAAGGCCTGGTAGACAGGCCCACCCGAGGTGAAGGCGAAACACAGGTAACCAGGAACATGAGAGCGGGTTACTGGGCCTCGTCAATACGTACCACGGGGTCATGGCATAAAAGGGGTAAAAAAGAAAAGGTGAGCAGCTTGCTCAGCCTGGTAGACAGGCCCACCCGGTGTAAAGGCGAAAGACAGGTAACCAGGAAGAAGGGAGCGGGTTGCTGGGCTTCGTCGATACGAACCACGGGGTCAAGGTATAAAACGGGTAACCAAGAAAATATGAACAGCTTGCACGGCCTGGTAGACACGCCCCCGGAGTGAAGGCAGCAGACACGTAACAAAGAACAGGTGAACAGCTTGCTCGGCAAGGTGGACACTCCCCCGTGGTGAATGCAGAAGACATGTAAAGAAAAATACATGAGAAGCTTGAAAGGCCTGGTAGACAGGCCCACCCGGGGTGAAGGCAAAGGACAGGTAACCAGGAAGAAGGGAGCGGGTTGCTGGGCTTCGTCGATACGAACCACGGGGTCAAGGTATGAAACGGGTAACCAAGAATAGATGAGCAGCTTGCTCGGCATGGTAGACACGCCCCCCGCAGTGAAGGCAGCAGACTCGTAACAAAGAACATGTGAGCAGCTTGCTCGGCATGGTGGACACGCCCCCGTGGTGAATGCAGAAGACATGTAAAGAAAAATAGGTGAGCAGCTTGAAAGGCCTGGTAGACAGGCCCACCCGGGGTGAAGGCGAAACACAGGTAACGAGGAACAGGAGAGCGTGTTACTGGGCCTCGTCAATACGCCCCACGGGGTCAAGGCATAAAACGGGTAACAAAGAAAAGGTGAGCAGCTTGCTCAGCCTGGTAGACACACCCCCGGGAGTTAAGGCAGCAGACACGTAACAAAGAATAGGTGAGCAGCTTGCTCGGCGGGGTAGACAGGCCCCACGGGGTGTAGGCACAAGACAGGTAAGGAAATATAGGTGAGCATCTAGCTAGGCCTGGTAGACAGGCCCTCCCGGTGTGAAGGCGAAAGACAGGTAACCAGGAAGAAGGGAGCGGGTTGCTGGGCTTCGTCGATACGAACCACGGGGTCAAGGTATGAAACGGGTAACCAAGAATAGATGAGCAGCTTGCTCGGCCTGGTAGACACGCCCCCCGCAGTGAAGGCAGCAGACACGTAACAAAGAACAGGTGAGCAGCTTGCTCGGCATGCTGGACACGCACCCGTGGTGAATGCAGAAGACATGTAAAGAAAAATAGGTGAGCAGCTTGAAAGGCCGGGTAGACAGGCCCCCCGCAGTGAAGGCAGCAGACATGTAACAAAGAACAGGTGAGCAGCTTGCTCGGCAAGGTGGACACTCCCCCGTGGTGAATGCAGAAGACATGTAAAGAAAAATACATGAGCAGCTTGAAAGGCCTGGTAGACAGGCCCACCCGAAGTGAAGGCGAAACACAGGTAACCAGGAACATGAGAGCGGGTTACTGGGCCTCGTCAATACGTACCACGGGGTCATGGCATAAAAGGGGTAAAAAAGAAAAGGTGAGCAGCTTGCTCAGCCTGGTAGACACACCCCGGGGAGTTAAGGCAGCAGACACGTAACAAAGAACAGGTGAGCAGCTTGCTCGGTGGGTTAGACACGCCCCACAGGGTGAAGGCACAAGACAGGTAAGGAAAAATAGGTGAGCAGCTAGCTCGGCCTGGTAGACAGGCCAACCCGGTGTGAAGGCGAAAGACAGGTAACCATGAAGAAGGGAGCGGGTTGCTGGGCTTCGTCGATACGAACCACGGGGTCAAGGTATAAAACGGGTAACCAAGAAAAGATGAGCAGCTTGCTCGGCCTGGTAGACACGCCCCCGGAGTGAAGGCAGCAGACACGTAACAAAGAACAGGTGAGCAGCTTGCTCGGCATGGTGGACTCGCCCACGTGGTGAATGCAGAAGACATGTAAAGAGAAATAGGTTATCAGCTTGAAAGGCCTGGTAGACAGGCCCACCCGGGGTGAAGGCGAAACACAGGTAACCAGGAAGAAGGGAGCAGGTTGCTGGGCTTCGTCCATACCAACCACGGGGTCAAGGTATAAAATGGGTAACAAAGAAAAGATGAGCAGCTTGCTCAGCCTGGTAGACACACCCCCGGGGGTTAAGGCAGCAGACACGTAACAAAGAGCAGGTGAGCAGCTTGCTCGGCGGGGTAGACAGCCCCATGGGGTGAAGGCACAAGACAGGTAAGGAAATATAGGTGAGCATCTAGCTAGGCCTGGTAGACAGGCCCTCCCGGTGTGAAGGCGAAAGACAGGTAACCAGGAAGAAGGGAGCGGGTTGCTGGGCTTCGTCGATACGAACCACGGGGTCAAGGTATAAAACGGGTAACCAAGAAAAGATGAGCAGCTTGCTCAGCCTGGTAGACACGCCCCCGGATTGAAGGCAGCAGACACGTAACAAAGAACAGGTGAGCAGCTTGCTCGGCATGCTGGACACGCCCCCGTGGTGAATGCAGAAGACATTTTTAAGAAAAATAGGTGAGCAGCTTGAAAGGCCGGGTAGACAGGCCCCCCGCAGTGAAGGCACCAGACCCGTAACAAAGAACAGGTGAGCAGCTTGCTCGGCAAGGTGGACACTCCCCCGTGGTGAATGCAGAAGACATGTAAAGAAAAATACATGAGAAGCTTGAAAGGCCTGGTAGACAGGCCCACCCGGGGTGAAGGCAAAAGACAGGTAACCAGGAAGAAGGGAGCGGGTTGCTGGGCTTCGTCGATACGAACCACGGGGTCAAGGTATAAAACGGGTAACCAAGAAAAGATGAGGAGCTTGCACGGCCTGGTAGACACGCCCCCGGAGTGAAGGCAGCAGACACGTAACAAAGAACAGGTGAGCAGCTTGCTCGGCATGGTGGACACGCCCCCGTGGTGAAAGCAGAAGACATGTAAAGAAAAATAGGTGAGCAGATTGAAAGGCCTTGTAGATAGGCCCACCCGGGGTGAAAGCGAAAAACAGGTAACCAGGAACAGGAGAGCTGGTTACTGGGTCTCGTCAATACACCCCACGTGGTCAAGGCATAAAACGGGTAGCAAAGAAAAGGTGAGCAGCTTGCTCAGCCTGGTAGACACACCCCCAGGATTGAAGGCAGCAGACACGTAACAGGGAATAGGTGAGCAGCTTGCTCGGCGGGGTAGACACGCCCCACGGTGTGAAGGCACAAGACAGGTAAGGAAAAATAGGTGAGCAGCTAGCTCGGCCTGGTAGACAGGCCCACCCGGTGTGAAGGCGAAAGACAGGTAACCAGGAAGAAGGGAGCGGGTTGCTGGGCTTCGTCGAAAAGAACCACGGGGTCAAGGTATAAAACGGGTAACCAAGAAAAGATGAGCAGCTTACTCGGCCTGGTAGACATGCCCCCGGCAGTGAAGGCAGCAGACACGTAACAAAGAACAGGTGAGCAGCTTGCTCGGCAAGGTGGACACTCCCCCGTGGTGAATGCAGAAGACATGTAAAGAAAAATACATGAGCAGCTTGAAAGGCCTGGTAGACAGGCCCACCCGGGGTGAAGGCAAAAGACAGGTAACCAGGAAGAAGGGAGCGGGTTGCTGGGCTTCGTCGATACGAACCACGGGGTCAAGGTATAAAACGGGTAACCAAGAAAAGATGAGCAGCTTGCTCGGCCTGGTAGACACGCCCCCCGCAGTGAAGGCAGCAGACACGTAACAAAGAACAGGTGAGCAGCTTGCTCGGCATGGTGGACACGCCCCCCGTGGTGAATGCAGAAGACATGTAAAGAAAAATAGGTGAGCAGATTGAAAGCCCTTGTAGATAGGCCCACCCGGGGTGAAAGCGAAACACAGGTAACCAGGAACAGGAGAGCGGGTTACTGGGTCTCGTCAATACACCCCACGGGGTCAAGGCATAAAACGGGTAACAAAGAAAAGGTGAGCAGCTTGCTCAGCCTGGTAGACACACCCCCAGGAGTGAAGGCAGCAGACACGTAACAAAGAATAGGTGAGCAGCTTGCTCGGCGGGGTAGACACGCCCCACGGGGTGAACGCACAAGACAGGTAAGGAAAAATAGGTGAGCAGCTAGCTCGGCCTGGTAGACAGGCCCACCCGGTGTGAAGGCGAAAGACAGGTAACCAGGAAGAAGGGAGCGGGTTGCTGGGCTTCGTCGATACGAACCACGGGGTCAAGGTATAAAACGGGTAACCAAGAAAATATGAACAGATTGCACGGCCTGGTAGACATGCCCCCGGAGTGAAGGCAGCAGACACGTAACAAAGAACAGGTGAGCAGCTTGCTCGGCATGGTGGACACGCCCCCGTGGTGAATGCAGAAGACATGTAAAGAAAAATAGGTGAGCAGCTGGAAAGGCCGGGTAGATAGGCCCCCCGCAGTGAAGGCAGCAGACCCGTAACAAAGAACAGGTGAACAGCTTGCTCGGCAAGGTGGACACTCCCCCGTGGTGAATGCAGAAGACATGTAAAGAAAAATACATGAGAAGCTTGAAAGGCCTGGTAGACAGGCCCACCGGGGGTGAAGGCAAAGGACAGGTAACCAGGAAGAAGGGAGCGGGTTGCTGGGCTTCGTCGATACGAACCACGGGGTCAAGGTATGAAACGGGTAACCAAGAATAGATGAGCAGCTTGCTCGGCAAGGTAGACACGCCCCCCGCAGTGAAGGCAGCAGACTCGTAACAAAGAACAGGTGAGCAGCTTGCTCGGCATGGTGGACACGCCCCCGTGGTGAATGCAGAAGACATGTAAAGAAAAATAGGTGAGCAGCTTGAAAGGCCTGGTAGACAGGCCCACCCGGGGTGAAGGCGAAACACAGGTAACCAGGAACAGGAGAGCGTGTTACTGGGCCTCGTCAATACGCCCCACGGGGTCAAGGCATAAAACGGGTAACAAAGAAAAGGTGAGCAGCTTGCTCAGCCTGGTAGACACACCCCCGGGAGTTAAGGCAGCAGACACGTAACAAAGAATAGGTGAGCAGCTTGCTCGGCGGGGTAGACAGGCCCCACGGTGTGAAGGCACAAGACAGGTAAGGAAATATAGGTGAGCATCTAGCTAGGCCTGGTAGACAGGCCCTCCCGGTGTGAAGGCGAAAGACAGGTAACCAGGAAGAAGGGAGCGGGTTGCTGGGCTTCGTCGATACGAACCACGGGGTCAAGGTATGAAACGGGTAACCAAGAATAGATGAGCAGCTTGCTCGGCCTGGTAGACACGCCCCCCGCAGTGAAGGCAGCAGACACGTAACAAAGAACAGGTGAGCAGCTTGCTCGGCATGCTGGACACGCACCCGTGGTGAATGCAGAAGACATGTAAAGAAAAATAGGTGAGCAGCTTGAAAGGCCGGGTAGACAGGCCCCCCGCAGTGAAGGCAGCAGACATGTAACAAAGAACAGGTGAGCAGCTTGCTCGGCAAGGTGGACACTCCCCCGTGGTGAATGCAGAAGACATGTAAAGAAAAATACATGAGCAGCTTGAAAGGCCTGGTAGACAGGCCCACCCGAGGTGAAGGCGAAACACAGGTAACCAGGAACATGAGAGCGGGTTACTGGGCCTCGTCAATACGTACCACGGGGTCATGGCATAAAAGGGGTAAAAAAGAAAAGGTGAGCAGCTTGCTCAGCCTGGTAGACACACCCCGGGGAGTTAAGGCAGCAGACACGTAACAAAGAACAGGTGAGCAGCTTGCTCGGTGGGTTAGACACGCCCCACGGGGTGAAGGCACAAGACAGGTAAGGAAAAATAGGTGAGCAGCTAGCTCGGCCTGGTAGACAGGCCAACCCGGTGTGAAGGCGAAAGACAGGTAACCATGAAGAAGGGAGCGGGTTGCTGGGCTTCGTCGATACGAACCACGGGGTCAAGGTATAAAACGGGTAACCAAGAAAAGATGAGCAGCTTGCTCGGCCTGGTAGACACGCCCCCGGAGTGAAGGCAGCAGACACGTAACAAAGAACAGGTGAGCAGCTTGCTCGGCATGGTGGACTCGCCCACGTGGTGAATGCAGAAGACATGTAAAGAGAAATAGGTTATCAGCTTGAAAGGCCTGGTAGACAGGCCCACCCGGGGTGAAGGCGAAACACAGGTAACCAGGAAGAAGGGAGCAGGTTGCTGGGCTTCGTCCATACCAACCACGGGGTCAAGGTATAAAATGGGTAACAAAGAAAAGGTGAGCAGCTTGCTCAGCCTGGTAGACACACCCCCGGGGGTTAAGGCAGCAGACACGTAACAAAGAGCAGGTGAGCAGCTTGCTCGGCGGGGTAGACAGCCCCACGGGGTGAAGGCACAAGACAGGTAAGGAAATATAGGTGAGCATCTAGCTAGGCCTGGTAGACAGGCCCTCCCGGTGTGAAGGCGAAAGACAGGTAACCATGAAGAAGGGAGCGGGTTGCTGGGCTTCGTCGATACGAACCACGGGGTCAAGGTATAAAACGGGTAACCAAGAAAAGATGAGCAGCTTGCTCGGCCTGGTAGACATGCCCCCGGCAGTGAAGGCAGCAGACACGTAACAAAGAACAGGTGAGCAGCTTGCTCGGCAAGGTGGACACTCCCCCGTGGTGAATGCAGAAGACATGTAAAGAAAAATACATGAGCAGCTTGAAAGGCCTGGTAGACAGGCCCACCCGGGGTGAAGGCAAAAGACAGGTAACCAGGAAGAAGGGAGCGGGTTGCTGGGCTTCGTCGATACGAACCACGGGGTCAAGGTATAAAACGGGTAACCAAGAAAAGATGAGCAGCTTGCTCGGCCTGGTAGACACGCCCCCCGCAGTGAAGGCAGCAGACACGTAACAAAGAACAGGTGAGCAGCTTGCTCGGCATGGTGGACACGCCCCCCGTGGTGAATGCAGAAGACATGTAAAGAAAAATAGGTGAGCAGATTGAAAGCCCTTGTAGATAGGCCCACCCGGGGTGAAAGCGAAACACAGGTAACCAGGAACAGGAGAGCGGGTTACTGTGTCTCGTCAATACACCCCACGGGGTCAAGGCATAAAACGGGTAACAAAGAAAAGGTGAGCAGCTTGCTCAGCCTGGTAGACACACCCCCAGGAGTGAAGGCAGCAGACACGTAACAAAGAATAGGTGAGCAGCTTGCTCGGCGGGGTAGACAGGCCCCACGGGGTGAACGCACAAGACAGGTAAGGAAAAATAGGTGAGCAGCTAGCTCGGCCTGGTAGACAGGCCCACCCGGTGTGAAGGCGAAAGACAGGTAACCAGGAAGAAGGGAGCGGGTTGCTGGGCTTCGTCGATACGAACCACGGGGTCAAGGTATAAAACGGGTAACCAAGAAAATATGAACAGCTTGCACGGCCTGGTAGACATGCCCCCGGAGTGAAGGCAGCAGACACGTAACAAAGAACAGGTGAGCAGCTTGCTCGGCATGGTGGACACGCCCCCGTGGTGAATGCAGAAGACATGTAAAGAAAAATAGGTGAGCAGCTGGAAAGGCCGGGTAGATAGGCCCCCCGCAGTGAAGGCAGCAGACCCGTAACAAAGAACAGGTGAACAGCTTGCTCGGCAAGGTGGACACTCCCCCGTGGTGAATGCAGAAGACATGTAAAGAAAAATAGGTGAGCAGCTGGAAAGGCCGGGTAGATAGGCCCCCCGCAGTGAAGGCAGCAGACCCGTAACAAAGAACAGGTGAACAGCTTGCTCGGCAAGGTGGACACTCCCCCGTGGTGAATGCAGAAGACATGTAAAGAAAAATATATGAGAAGCTTGAAAGGCCTGGTAGACAGGCCCACCCGGGGTGAAGGCAAAGGACAGGTAACCAGGAAGAAGGGAGCGGGTTGCTGGGCTTCGTCGATACGAACCACGGGGTCAAGGTATGAAACGGGTAACCAAGAATAGATGAGCAGCTTGCTCGGCATGGTAGACACGCCCCCCGCAGTGAAGGCAGCAGACTCGTAACAAAGAACAGGTGAGCAGCTTGCTCGGCGGGGTAGACACGCCCCACGGGGTAAACGCACAAGACAGGTAAGGAAAAATAGGTGAGCAGCTAGCTCGGCCTGGTAGACAGGCCCACCCGGTGTGAAGGCGAAAGACAGGTAACCAGTAAGAAGGGAGCGGGTTGCTGGGCTTCGTCGATACGAACCCCGGGGTCAAGGTATAAAACGGGTAACCAAGAAAATATGAACAGCTTGCACGGCCTGGTAGACACGCCCCCGGAGTGAAGGCAGCAGACACGTAACAAAGAACAGGTGAGCAGCTTGCTCGGCATGGTGGACACGCCCCCGTGGTGAATGCAGAAGACATGTAAAGAAAAATAGGTGAGCAGATTGAAAGGCCTTGTAGATAGGCCCACCCGGGGTGAAAGCGAAACACAGGTAACCAGGAACAGGAGAGCGGGTTACTGGGTCTCGTCAACACGCCCCACGGGGTCAAGGCATAAAACGGGTAACAAAGAAAAGGTGAGCAGCTTGCTCAGCCTGGTAGACACACCCCCAGGATTGAAGGCAGCAGACACGTAACAGGGAATAGGTGAGCAGCTTGCTCGGCGGGGTAGACACGCCCCACGGTGTGAAGGCACAAGACAGGTAAGGAAAAATAGGTGAGCAGCTAGCTCGGCCTGGTAGACAGGCCCACCCGGTGTGAAGGCGAAAGACAGGTAACCAGGAAGAAGGGAGCGGGTTGCTGGGCTTCGTCGAAAAGAACCACGGGGTCAAGGTATAAAACGGGTAACCAAGAAAAGATGAGCAGCTTGCTCGGCCTGGTAGACATGCCCCCGGATTGAAGGCAGCAGACACGTAACAAAGAACAGGTGAGCAGCTTGCTCGGCAAGGTGGACACTCCCCCGTGGTGAATGCAGAAGACATGTAAAGAAAAATACATGAGCAGCTTGAAAGGCCTGGTAGACAGGCCCACCCGGGGTGAAGGCAAAAGACAGGTAACCAGGAAGAAGGGAGCGGGTTGCTGGGCTTCGTCGATACGAACCACGGGGTCAAGGTATAAAACGGGTAACCAAGAAAAGATGAGCAGCTTGCTCGGCCTGGTAGACACGCCCCCCGCAGTGAAGGCAGCAGACACGTAACAAAGAACAGGTGAGCAGCTTGCTCGGCATGGTGGACACGCCCCCCGTGGTGAATGCAGAAGACATGTAAAGAAAAATAGGTGAGCAGATTGAAAGCCCTTGTAGATAGGCCCACCCGGGGTGAAAGCGAAACACAGGTAACCAGGAACAGGAGAGCGGGTTACTGGGTCTCGTCAATACACCCCACGGGGTCAAGGCATAAAACGGGTAACAAAGAAAAGGTGAGCAGCTTGCTCAGCCTGGTAGACACACCCCCAGGAGTGAAGGCAGCAGACACGTAACAAAGAATAGGTGAGCAGCTTGCTCGGCGGGGTAGACACGCCCCACGGGGTGAACGCACAAGACAGGTAAGGAAAAATAGGTGAGCAGCTAGCTCGGCCTGGTAGACAGGCCCACCCGGTGTGAAGGCGAAAGACAGGTAACCAGGAAGAAGGGAGCGGGTTGCTGGGCTTCGTCGATACGAACCACGGGGTCAAGGTATAAAACGGGTAACCAAGAAAATATGAACAGCTTGCACGGCCTGGTAGACATGCCCCCGGAGTGAAGGCAGCAGACACGTAACAAAGAACAGGTGAGCAGCTTGCTCGGCATGGTGGACACGCCCCCGTGGTGAATGCAGAAGACATGTAAAGAAAAATAGGTGAGCAGCTGGAAAGGCCGGGTAGATAGGCCCCCCGCAGTGAAGGCAGCAGACCCGTAACAAAGAACAGGTGAACAGCTTGCTCGGCAAGGTGGACACTCCCCCGTGGTGAATGCAGAAGACATGTAAAGAAAAATACATGAGAAGCTTGAAAGGCCTGGTAGACAGGCCCACCCGGGGTGAAGGCAAAGGACAGGTAACCAGGAAGAAGGGAGCGGGTTGCTGGGCTTCGTCGATACGAACCACGGGGTCAAGGTATGAAACGGGTAACCAAGAATAGATGAGCAGCTTGCTCGGCATGGTAGACACGCCCCCCGCAGTGAAGGCAGCAGACTCGTAACAAAGAACAGGTGAGCAGCTTGCTCGGCATGGTGGACACGCCCCCGTGGTGAATGCAGAAGACATGTAAAGAAAAATAGGTGAGCAGCTTGAAAGGCCTGGTAGACAGGCCCACCCGGGGTGAAGGCGAAACACAGGTAACCAGGAACAGGAGAGCGTGTTACTGGGCCTCGTCAATACGCCCCACCGGGGTCAAGGCATAAAACGGGTAACAAAGAAAAGGTGAGCAGCTTGCTCAGCCTGGTAGACACACCCCCGGGAGTTAAGGCAGCAGACACGTAACAAAGAATAGGTGAGCAGCTTGCTCGGTGGGGTAGACAGGCCCCACGGGGTGAAGGCACAAGACAGGTAAGGAAATATAGGTGAGCATCTAGCTAGGCCTGGTAGACAGGCCCTCCCGGTGTGAAGGCGAAAGACAGGTAACCAGGAAGAAGGGAGCGGGTTGCTGGGCTTCGTCGATACGAACCACGGGGTCAAGGTATGAAACGGGTAACCAAGAATAGATGAGCAGCTTGCTCGGCCTGGTAGACACGCCCCCCGCAGTGAAGGCAGCAGACACGTAACAAAGAACAGGTGAGCAGCTTGCTCGGCATGCTGGACACGCACCCGTGGTGAATGCAGAAGACATGTAAAGAAAAATAGGTGAGCAGCTTGAAAGGCCGGGTAGACAGGCCCCCCGCAGTGAAGGCAGCAGACATGTAACAAAGAACAGGTGAGCAGCTTGCTCGGCAAGGTGGACACTCCCCCGTGGTGAATGCAGAAGACATGTAAAGAAAAATACATGAGCAGCTTGAAAGGCCTGGTAGACAGGCCCACCCGAGGTGAAGGCGAAACACAGGTAACCAGGAACATGAGAGCGGGTTACTGGGCCTCGTCAATACGTACCACGGGGTCATGGCATAAAAGGGGTAAAAAAGAAAAGGTGAGCAGCTTGCTCAGCCTGGTAGACACACCCCGGGGAGTTAAGGCAGCAGACACGTAACAAAGAACAGGTGAGCAGCTTGCTCGGTGGGTTAGACACGCCCCACGGGGTGAAGGCACAAGACAGGTAAGGAAAAATAGGTGAGCAGCTAGCTCGGCCTGGTAGACAGGCCAACCCGGTGTGAAGGCGAAAGACAGGTAACCATGAAGAAGGGAGCGGGTTGCTGGGCTTCGTCGATACGAACCACGGGGTCAAGGTATAAAACGGGTAACCAAGAAAAGATGAGCAGCTTGCTCGGCCTGGTAGACACGCCCCCGGAGTGAAGGCAGCAGACACGTAACAAAGAACAGGTGAGCAGCTTGCTCGGCATGGTGGACTCGCCCACGTGGTGAATGCAGAAGACATGTAAAGAGAAATAGGTTATCAGCTTGAAAGGCCTGGTAGACAGGCCCACCCGGGGTGAAGGCGAAACGCAGGTAACCAGGAAGAAGGGAGCAGGTTGCTGGGCTTCGTCCATACCAACCACGGGGTCAAGGTATAAAATGGGTAACAAAGAAAAGGTGAGCAGCTTGCTCAGCCTGGTAGACACACCCCCGGGGGTTAAGGCAGCAGACACGTAACAAAGAGCAGGTGAGCAGCTTGCTCGGCGGGGTAGACAGCCCCAAGGGGTGAAGGCACAAGACAGGTAAGGAAATATAGGTGAGCATCTAGCTAGGCCTGGTAGACAGGCCCTCCCGGTGTGAAGGCGAAAGACAGGTAACCATGAAGAAGGGAGCGGGTTGCTGGGCTTCGTCGATACGAACCACGGGGTCAAGGTATAAAACGGGTAACCAAGAAAAGATGAGCAGCTTGCTCGGCCTGGTAGACACGCCCTCGGATTGAAGGCAGCAGACACGTAACAAAGAACAGGTGAGCAGCTTGCTCGGCATGCTGGACACGCCCCCGTGGTGAATGCAGAAGACATGTAAAGAAAAATAGGTGAGCATCTTGAAAGGCCTGGTAGACAGGCCCACCCGGGGTGAAGGCAAAACAAAGGTAACGAGGAACAGGAGAGCGGGTTACTGGGCCTCGTCAATACGCCCCACGGGGTCAAGGCATAAAACGGGTAACAAAGAAAAGGTGAGCAGCTTGCTCGGCGGGGTAGACAGGCCCCACGGGGTAAAGGCACAAGACAGGTAAGGAAAAATAGGTGAGCAGCTTGAAAGGCCTGGTAGACAGGCCCACCCGGGGTGAAGGCTAAACACAGGTAACCAGGAAGAAGGGAGCCGGTTGCTGGGCTTCGTCTATATGAACCACGGTGTCAAGGTATAAAACGGGTAACCAAGAAAAGATGAGCAGCTTGCTCGGCCTGGTAGACATGCCCCCGGAGAGAAGGCAGCAGACACGTAACAAAGAACAGGTGAGCAGCTTGCTCAGCCTGGTAGACTCACCCCCAGGAGTGAAAGCAGCAGACACGTAACAAAGAATAGGTGAGCAGCTTGCTCGGCGGGGTAGACACGTCCCACGGCGTGAAGGCACAAGACAGGTAAGGAAAAATAGGTGAGCAGCTAGCTCGGCCTGGTAGACAGGCCCACCCGGTGTGAAGGCGAAAGACAGGTAACCAGGAAGAATGGAGCGGGTTGCTGGGCTTCGTCGATACGAACCACGGGTTCAACGTATAAAACGGGTAACAAAGAAAAGGTGAGCAGCTTGCTCAGCCTGGTAGACACACCCCCAGGAGTTAAGTCAGCAGACACGTAACAAAGAATAGGTGAGCAGCTTTCTCGGCGGGGTAGACACGCCCCACGGGGTGAAGGCACAAGACAGGTAAGGAAAAATGGGTGAGCAGCTAGCTCGGCCTGGTAGACAGGCCCACCCGGTGTGAAGGCGAAAGACAGGTAACCAGGAAGAAGGGAGCCGGTTGCTGGGCTTCGTCTATATGAACCACGGGGTCAAGGTATAAAACGGGTAACCAAGAAAAGATGAGCAGCTTGCTCGGCCTGGTAGACATGCCCCCGGAGTGAAGGCAGCAGACATGTAACAAAGAACAGGTGAGCAGCTTGCTCAGCCTGGTAGACACACCCCCAGGAGTGAAGGCAGCAGACACGTAACAAAGAATAGGTGAGCAGCTTGCTCGGCGGGGTAGACACGTCCCACGGCGTGAAGGCACAAGACAGGTAAGGAAAAATAGGTGAGCAGCTAGCTCGGCCTGGTAGACAGGCCCACCCGGTGTGAAGGCGAAAGACAGGTAACCAGGAACAGGAGAGCTGGTTATTGGGTCTCGTCAATACACCCCACGTGGTCAAGGGATAAAACGGGTAGCAAAGAAAAGGTGAGCAGCTTGCTCAGCCTGGTAGACACACCCCCAGGATTGAAGGCAGCAGACACGTAACAGGGAATAGGTGAGCAGCTTGCTCGGCGGGGTAGACACGCCCCACGGTATGAAGGCAGAAGACAGGTAAGGAAAAATAGGTGAGCAGCTAGCTCGGCCTGGTAGACAGGCCCACCCGGTGTGAAGGCGAAAGACAGGTAACCAGGAAGAAGGGAGCGGGTTGCTGGGCTTCGTCGAAAAGAACCACGGGGTCAAGGTATAAAACGGGTAACCAAGAAAAGATGAGCAGCTTGCTCGGCCTGGTAGACATGCTCCCGGCAGTGAAGGCAGCAGACACGTAACAAAGAACAGGTGAGCAGCTTGCTCGGCAAGGTGGACACTCCCCCGTGGTGAATGCAGAAGACATGTAAAGAAAAATACATGAGCAGCTTGAAAGGCCTGGTAGACAGGCCCACCCGGGGTGAAGGCAAAAGACAGGTAACCAGGAAGAAGGGAGCGGGTTGCTGGGCTTCGTCGATACGAACCACGGGGTCAAGGTATAAAACGGGTAACCAAGAAAAGATGAGCAGCTTGCTCGGCCTGGTAGACACGCCCCCCGCAGTGAAGGCAGCAGACACGTAACAAAGAACAGGTGAGCAGCTTGCTCGGCATGGTGGACACGCCCCCCGTGGTGAATGCAGAAGACATGTAAAGAAAAATAGGTGAGCAGATTGAAAGCCCTTGTAGATAGGCCCACCCGGGGTGAAAGCGAAACACAGGTAACCAGGAACAGGAGAGCGGGTTACTGGGTCTCGTCAATACACCCCACGGGGTCAAGGCATAAAACGGGTAACAAAGAAAAGGTGAGCAGCTTGCTCAGCCTGGTAGACACACCCCCAGGAGTGAAGGCAGCAGACACGTAACAAAGAATAGGTGAGCAGCTTGCTCGGCGGGGTAGACACGCCCCACGGGGTAAACGCACAAGACAGGTAAGGAAAAATAGGTGAGCAGCTAGCTCGGCCTGGTAGACAGGCCCACCCGGTGTGAAGGCGAAAGACAGGTAACCAGGAAGAAGGGAGCGGGTTGCTGGGCTTCGTCGATACGAACCCCGGGGTCAAGGTATAAAACGGGTAACCAAGAAAATATGAACAGCTTGCACGGCCTGGTAGACACGCCCCCGGAGTGAAGGCAGCAGACACGTAACAAAGAACAGGTGAGCAGCTTGCTCGGCATGGTGGACACGCCCCCGTGGTGAATGCAGAAGACATGTAAAGAAAAATAGGTGAGCAGATTGAAAGGCCTTGTAGATAGGCCCACCCGGGGTGAAAGCGAAACACAGGTAACCAGGAACAGGAGAGCGGGTTACTGGGTCTCGTCAACACGCCCCACGGGGTCAAGGCATAAAACGGGTAACAAAGAAAAGGTGAGCAGCTTGCTCAGCCTGGTAGACACACCCCCAGGATTGAAGGCAGCAGACACGTAACAGGGAATAGGTGAGCAGCTTGCTCGGCGGGGTAGACACGCCCCACGGTGTGAAGGCACAAGACAGGTAAGGAAAAATAGGTGAGCAGCTAGCTCGGCCTGGTAGACAGGCCCACCCGGTGTGAAGGCGAAAGACAGGTAACCAGGAAGAAGGGAGCGGGTTGCTGGGCTTCGTCGAAAAGAACCACGGGGTCAAGGTATAAAACGGGTAACCAAGAAAAGATGAGCAGCTTGCTCGGCCTGGTAGACATGCCCCCGGATTGAAGGCAGCAGACACGTAACAAAGAACAGGTGAGCAGCTTGCTCGGCAAGGTGGACACTCCCCCGTGGTGAATGCAGAAGACATGTAAAGAAAAATACATGAGCAGCTTGAAAGGCCTGGTAGACAGGCCCACCCGGGGTGAAGGCAAAAGACAGGTAACCAGGAAGAAGGGAGCGGGTTGCTGGGCTTCGTCGATACGAACCACGGGGTCAAGGTATAAAACGGGTAACCAAGAAAAGATGAGCAGCTTGCTCGGCCTGGTAGACACGCCCCCCGCAGTGAAGGCAGCAGACACGTAACAAAGAACAGGTGAGCAGCTTGCTCGGCATGGTGGACACGCCCCCCGTGGTGAATGCAGAAGACATGTAAAGAAAAATAGGTGAGCAGATTGAAAGCCCTTGTAGATAGGCCCACCCGGGGTGAAAGCGAAACACAGGTAACCAGGAACAGGAGAGCGGGTTACTGGGTCTCGTCAATACACCCCACGGGGTCAAGGCATAAAACGGGTAACAAAGAAAAGGTGAGCAGCTTGCTCAGCCTGGTAGACACACCCCCAGGAGTGAAGGCAGCAGACACGTAACAAAGAATAGGTGAGCAGCTTGCTCGGCGGGGTAGACACGCCCCACGGGGTGAACGCACAAGACAGGTAAGGAAAAATAGGTGAGCAGCTAGCTCGGCCTGGTAGACAGGCCCACCCGGTGTGAAGGCGAAAGACAGGTAACCAGGAAGAAGGGAGCGGGTTGCTGGGCTTCGTCGATACGAACCACGGGGTCAAGGTATAAAACGGGTAACCAAGAAAATATGAACAGCTTGCACGGCCTGGTAGACATGCCCCCGGAGTGAAGGCAGCAGACACGTAACAAAGAACAGGTGAGCAGCTTGCTCGGCATGGTGGACACGCCCCCGTGGTGAATGCAGAAGACATGTAAAGAAAAATAGGTGAGCAGCTGGAAAGGCCGGGTAGATAGGCCCCCCGCAGTGAAGGCAGCAGACCCGTAACAAAGAACAGGTGAACAGCTTGCTCGGCAAGGTGGACACTCCCCCGTGGTGAATGCAGAAGACATGTAAAGAAAAATACATGAGAAGCTTGAAAGGCCTGGTAGACAGGCCCACCCGGGGTGAAGGCAAAGGACAGGTAACCAGGAAGAAGGGAGCGGGTTGCTGGGCTTCGTCGATACGAACCACGGGGTCAAGGTATGAAACGGGTAACCAAGAATAGATGAGCAGCTTGCTCGGCATGGTAGACACGCCCCCCGCAGTGAAGGCAGCAGACTCGTAACAAAGAACAGGTGAGCAGCTTGCTCGGCATGGTGGACACGCCCCCGTGGTGAATGCAGAAGACATGTAAAGAAAAATAGGTGAGCAGCTTGAAAGGCCTGGTAGACAGGCCCACCCGGGGTGAAGGCGAAACACAGGTAACCAGGAACAGGAGAGCGTGTTACTGGGCCTCGTCAATACGCCCCACGGGGTCAAGGCATAAAACGGGTAACAAAGAAAAGGTGAGCAGCTTGCTCAGCCTGGTAGACACACCCCCGGGAGTTAAGGCAGCAGACACGTAACAAAGAATAGGTGAGCAGCTTGCTCGGTGGGGTAGACAGGCCCCACGGGGTGAAGGCACAAGACAGGTAAGGAAATATAGGTGAGCATCTAGCTAGGCCTGGTAGACAGGCCCTCCCGGTGTGAAGGCGAAAGACAGGTAACCAGGAAGAAGGGAGCGGGTTGCTGGGCTTCGTCGATACGAACCACGGGGTCAAGGTATGAAACGGGTAACCAAGAATAGATGAGCAGCTTGCTCGGCCTGGTAGACACGCCCCCCGCAGTGAAGGCAGCAGACACGTAACAAAGAACAGGTGAGCAGCTTGCTCGGCATGCTGGACACGCACCCGTGGTGAATGCAGAAGACATGTAAAGAAAAATAGGTGAGCAGCTTGAAAGGCCGGGTAGACAGGCCCCCCGCAGTGAAGGCAGCAGACATGTAACAAAGAACAGGTGAGCAGCTTGCTCGGCAAGGTGGACACTCCCCCGTGGTGAATGCAGAAGACATGTAAAGAAAAATACATGAGCAGCTTGAAAGGCCTGGTAGACAGGCCCACCCGAGGTGAAGGCGAAACACAGGTAACCAGGAACATGAGAGCGGGTTACTGGGCCTCGTCAATACGTACCACGGGGTCATGGCATAAAAGGGGTAAAAAAGAAAAGGTGAGCAGCTTGCTCAGCCTGGTAGACACACCCCGGGGAGTTAAGGCAGCAGACACGTAACAAAGAACAGGTGAGCAGCTTGCTCGGTGGGTTAGACACGCCCCACGGGGTGAAGGCACAAGACAGGTAAGGAAAAATAGGTGAGCAGCTAGCTCGGCCTGGTAGACAGGCCAACCCGGTGTGAAGGCGAAAGACAGGTAACCATGAAGAAGGGAGCGGGTTGCTGGGCTTCGTCGATACGAACCACGGGGTCAAGGTATAAAACGGGTAACCAAGAAAAGATGAGCAGCTTGCTCGGCCTGGTAGACACGCCCCCGGAGTGAAGGCAGCAGACACGTAACAAAGAACAGGTGAGCAGCTTGCTCGGCATGGTGGACTCGCCCACGTGGTGAATGCAGAAGACATGTAAAGAGAAATAGGTTATCAGCTTGAAAGGCCTGGTAGACAGGCCCACCCGGGGTGAAGGCGAAACGCAGGTAACCAGGAAGAAGGGAGCAGGTTGCTGGGCTTCGTCCATACCAACCACGGGGTCAAGGTATAAAATGGGTAACAAAGAAAAGGTGAGCAGCTTGCTCAGCCTGGTAGACACACCCCCGGGGGTTAAGGCAGCAGACACGTAACAAAGAGCAGGTGAGCAGCTTGCTCGGCGGGGTAGACAGCCCCACGGGGTGAAGGCACAAGACAGGTAAGGAAATATAGGTGAGCATCTAGCTAGGCCTGGTAGACAGGCCCTCCCGGTGTGAAGGCGAAAGACAGGTAACCATGAAGAAGGGAGCGGGTTGCTGGGCTTCGTCGATACGAACCACGGGGTCAAGGTATAAAACGGGTAACCAAGAAAAGATGAGCAGCTTGCTCGGCCTGGTAGACACGCCCTCGGATTGAAGGCAGCAGACACGTAACAAAGAACAGGTGAGCAGCTTGCTCGGCATGCTGGACACGCCCCCATGGTGAATGCAGAAGACATGTAAAGAAAAATAGGTGAGCATCTTGAAAGGCCTGGTAGACAGGCCCACCCGGGGTGAAGGCAAAACAAAGGTAACGAGGAACAGGAGAGCGGGTTACTGGGCCTCGTCAATACGCCCCACGGGGTCAAGGCATAAAACGGGTAACAAAGAAAAGGTGAGCAGCTTGCTCGGCGGGGTAGACAGGCCCCACGGGGTAAAGGCACAAGACAGGTAAGGAAAAATAGGTGAGCAGCTTGAAAGGCCTGGTAGACAGGCACACCCGGGGTGAAGGCTAAACACAGGTAACCAGGAAGAAGGGAGCCGGTTGCTGGGCTTCGTCTATATGAACCACGGTGTCAAGGTATAAAACGGGTAACCAAGAAAAGATGAGCAGCTTGCTCGGCCTGGTAGACATGCCCCCGGAGTGAAGGCAGCAGACACGTAACAAAGAACAGGTGAGCAGCTTGCTCAGCCTGGTAGACTCACCCCCAGGAGTGAAAGCAGCAGACACGTAACAAAGAATAGGTGAGCAGCTTGCTCGGCGGGGTAGACACGTCCCACGGCGTGAAGGCACAAGACAGGTAAGGAAAAATAGGTGAGCAGCTTGAAAGGCCTGGTAGACAGGCCCACCCGGGGTGAAGGCAAAGGACAGGTAACCAGGAAGAAGGGAGCGGGTTGCTGGGCTTCGTCGATACGAACCACGGGGTCAAGGTATGAAACGGGTAACCAAGAATAGATGAGCAGCTTGCTCGGCATGGTAGACACGCCCCCCGCAGTGAAGGCAGCAGACTCGTAACAAAGAACAGGTGAGCAGCTTGCTCGGCATGGTGGACACGCCCCCGTGGTGAATGCAGAAGACATGTAAAGAAAAATAGGTGAGCAGCTTGAAAGGCCTGGTAGACAGGCCCACCCGGGGTGAAGGCGAAACACAGGTAACCAGGAACAGGAGAGCGTGTTACTGGGCCTCGTCAATACGCCCCACGGGGTCAAGGCATAAAACGGGTAACAAAGAAAAGGTGAGCAGCTTGCTCAGCCTGGTAGACACACCCCCGGGAGTTAAGGCAGCAGACACGTAACAAAGAATAGGTGAGCAGCTTGCTCGGCGGGGTAGACAGGCCCCACGGGGTGAAGGCACAAGACAGGTAAGGAAATATAGGTGAGCATCTAGCTAGGCCTGGTAGACAGGCCCTCCCGGTGTGAAGGCGAAAGACAGGTAACCAGGAAGAAGGGAGCGGGTTGCTGGGCTTCGTCGATACGAACCACGGGGTCAAGGTATGAAACGGGTAACCAAGAATAGATGAGCAGCTTGCTCGGCCTGGTAGACACGCCCCCCGCAGTGAAGGCAGCAGACACGTAACAAAGAACAGGTGAGCAGCTTGCTCGGCATGCTGGACACGCACCCGTGGTGAATGCAGAAGACATGTAAAGAAAAATAGGTGAGCAGCTTGAAAGGCCGGGTAGACAGGCCCCCCGCAGTGAAGGCAGCAGACATGTAACAAAGAACAGGTGAGCAGCTTGCTCGGCAAGGTGGACACTCCCCCGTGGTGAATGCAGAAGACATGTAAAGAAAAATACATGAGCAGCTTGAAAGGCCTGGTAGACAGGCCAACCCGGTGTGAAGGCGAAAGACAGGTAACCATGAAGAAGGGAGCGGGTTGCTGGGCTTCGTCGATACGAACCACGGGGTCAAGGTATAAAACGGGTAACCAAGAAAAGATGAGCAGCTTGCTCGGCCTGGTAGACACGCCCCCGGAGTGAAGGCAGCAGACACGTAACAAAGAACAGGTGAGCAGCTTGCTCGGCATGGTGGACTCGCCCACGTGGTGAATGCAGAAGACATGTAAAGAGAAATAGGTTATCAGCTTGAAAGGCCTGGTAGACAGGCCCACCCGGGGTGAAGGCGAAACACAGGTAACCAGGAAGAAGGGAGCAGGTTGCTGGGCTTCGTCCATACCAACCACGGGGTCAAGGTATAAAATGGGTAACAAAGAAAAGGTGAGCAGCTTGCTCAGCCTGGTAGACACACCCCCGGGGGTTAAGGCAGCAGACACGTAACAAAGAGCAGGTGAGCAGCTTGCTCGGCGGGGTAGACAGCCCCATGGGGTGAAGGCACAAGACAGGTAAGGAAATATAGGTGAGCATCTAGCTAGGCCTGGTAGACAGGCCCTCCCGGTGTGAAGGCGAAAGACAGGTAACCAGGAAGAAGGGAGCGGGTTGCTGGGCTTCGTCGATACGAACCACGGGGTCAAGGTATAAAACGGGTAACCAAGAAAAGATGAGCAGCTTACTCGGCCTGGTAGACACGCCCCCGGATTGAAGGCAGCAGACACGTAACAAAGAACAGGTGAGCAGCTTGCTCGGCATGCTGGACACGCCCCCGTGGTGAATGCAGAAGACATGTAAAGAAAAATAGGTGAGCATCTTGAAAGGCCTGGTAGACAGGCCCACCCGGGGTGAAAGCGAAACACAGGTAACCAGGAACAGGAGAGCGGGTTACTGGGTCTCGTCAATACACCCCACGGGGTCAAGGCATAAAACGGGTAACAAAGAAAAGGTGAGCAGCTTGCTCAGCCTGGTAGACACACCCCCAGGAGTGAAGGCAGCAGACACGTAACAAAGAATAGGTGAGCAGCTTGCTCGGCGGGGTAGACACGCCCCACGGGGTGAACGCACAAGACAGGTAAGGAAAAATAGGTGAGCAGCTAGCTCGGCCTGGTAGACAGGCCCACCCGGTGTGAAGGCGAAAGACAGGTAACCAGGAAGAAGGGAGCGGGTTGCTGGGCTTCGTCGATACGAACCACGGGGTCAAGGTATAAAACGGGTAACCAAGAAAATATGAACAGCTTGCACGGCCTGGTAGACACGCCCCCGGAGTGAAGGCAGCAGACACGTAACAAAGAACAGGTGAGCAGCTTGCTCGGCATGGTGGACACGCCCCCGTGGTGAATGCAGAAGACATGTAAAGAAAAATAGGTGAGCAGCTGGAAAGGCCAGGTAGATAGGCCCCCCGCAGTGAAGGCAGCAGACCCGTAACAAAGAACAGGTGAACAGCTTGCTCGGCAAGGTGGACACTCCCCCGTGGTGAATGCAGAAGACATGTAAAGAAAAATACATGAGAAGCTTGAAAGGCCTGGTAGACAGGCCCACCCGGGGTGAAGGCAAAGGACAGGTAACCAGGAAGAAGGGAGCGGGTTGCTGGGCTTCGTCGATACGAACCACGGGGTCAAGGTATGAAACGGGTAACCAAGAATAGATGAGCAGCTTGCTCGGCATGGTAGACACGCCCCCCGCAGTGAAGGCAGCAGACTCGTAACAAAGAACAGGTGAGCAGCTTGCTCGGCATGGTGGACACGCCCCCGTGGTGAATGCAGAAGACATGTAAAGAAAAATAGGTGAGCAGCTTGAAAGGCCTGGTAGACAGGCCCACCCGGGGTGAAGGCGAAACACAGGTAACCAGGAACAGGAGAGCGTGTTACTGGGCCTCGTCAATACGCCCCACGGGGTCAAGGCATAAAACGGGTAACAAAGAAAAGGTGAGCAGCTTGCTCAGCCTGGTAGACACACCCCCGGGAGTTAAGGCAGCAGACACGTAACAAAGAATAGGTGAGCAGCTTGCTCGGCGGGGTAGACAGGCCCCACGGGGTGAAGGCACAAGACAGGTAAGGAAATATAGGTGAGCATCTAGCTAGGCCTGGTAGACAGGCCCTCCTGGTGTGAAGGCGAAAGACAGGTAACCAGGAAGAAGGGAGCGGGTTGCTGGGCTTCGTCGATACGAACCACGGGGTCAAGGTATGAAACGGGTAACCAAGAATAGATGAGCAGCTTGCTCGGCCTGGTAGACACGCCCCCCGCAGTGAAGGCAGCAGACACGTAACAAAGAACAGGTGAGCAGCTTGCTCGGCATGCTGGACACGCACCCGTGGTGAATGCAGAAGACATGTAAAGAAAAATAGGTGAGCAGCTTGAAAGGCCGGGTAGACAGGCCCACCGCAGTGAAGGCAGCAGACATGTAACAAAGAACAGGTGAGCAGCTTGCTCGGCAAGGTGGACACTCCCCCGTGGTGAATGCAGAAGACATGTAAAGAAAAATACATGAGCAGCTTGAAAGGCCTGGTAGACAGGCCAACCCGGTGTGAAGGCGAAAGACAGGTAACCATGAAGAAGGGAGCGGGTTGCTGGGCTTCGTCGATACGAACCACGGGGTCAAGGTATAAAACGGGTAACCAAGAAAAGATGAGCAGCTTGCTCGGCCTGGTAGACACGCCCCCGGAGTGAAGGCAGCAGACACGTAACAAAGAACAGGTGAGCAGCTTGCTCGGCATGGTGGACTCGCCCACGTGGTGAATGCAGAAGACATGTAAAGAGAAATAGGTTATCAGCTTGAAAGGCCTGGTAGACAGGCCCACCCGGGGTGAAGGCGAAACACAGGTAACCAGGAAGAAGGGAGCAGGTTGCTGGGCTTCGTCCATACCAACCACGGGGTCAAGGTATAAAATGGGTAACAAAGAAAAGGTGAGCAGCTTGCTCAGCCTGGTAGACACACCCCCGGGGGTTAAGGCAGCAGACACGTAACAAAGAGCAGGTGAGCAGCTTGCTCGGCGGGGTAGACAGACCCATGGGGTGAAGGCACAAGACAGGTAAGGAAATATAGGTGAGCATCTAGCTAGGCCTGGTAGACAGGCCCTCCCGGTGTGAAGGCGAAAGACAGGTAACCAGGAAGAAGGGAGCGGGTTGCTGGGCTTCGTCGATACGAACCACGGGGTCAAGGTATGAAACGGGTAACCAAGAATAGATGAGCAGCTTGCTCGGCCTGGTAGACACGCCCCCCGCAGTGAAGGCAGCAGACACGTAACAAAGAACAGGTGAGCAGCTTGCTCGGCATGCTGGACACGCACCCGTGGTGAATGCAGAAGACATGTAAAGAAAAATAGGTGAGCAGCTTGAAAGGCCGGGTAGACAGGCCCCCCGCAGTGAAGGCAGCAGACATGTAACAAAGAACAGGTGAGCAGCTTGCTCGGCAAGGTGGACACTCCCCCGTGGTGAATGCAGAAGACATGTAAAGAAAAATACATGAGCAGCTTGAAAGGCCTGGTAGACAGGCCAACCCGGTGTGAAGGCGAAAGACAGGTAACCATGAAGAAGGGAGCGGGTTGCTGGGCTTCGTCGATACGAACCACGGGGTCAAGGTATAAAACGGGTAACCAAGAAAAGATGAGCAGCTTGCTCGGCCTGGTAGACACGCCCCCGGAGTGAAGGCAGCAGACACGTAACAAAGAACAGGTGAGCAGCTTGCTCGGCATGGTGGACTCGCCCACGTGGTGAATGCAGAAGACATGTAAAGAGAAATAGGTTATCAGCTTGAAAGGCCTGGTAGACAGGCCCACCCGGGGTGAAGGCGAAACACAGGTAACCAGGAAGAAGGGAGCAGGTTGCTGGGCTTCGTCCATACCAACCACGGGGTCAAGGTATAAAATGGGTAACAAAGAAAAGGTGAGCAGCTTGCTCAGCCTGGTAGACACACCCCCGGGGGTTAAGGCAGCAGACACGTAACAAAGAGCAGGTGAGCAGCTTGCTCGGCGGGGTAGACAGCCCCATGGGGTGAAGGCACAAGACAGGTAAGGAAATATAGGTGAGCATCTAGCTAGGCCTGGTAGACAGGCCCTCCCGGTGTGAAGGCGAAAGACAGGTAACCAGGAAGAAGGGAGCGGGTTGCTGGGCTTCGTCGATACGAACCACGGGGTCAAGGTATAAAACGGGTAACCAAGAAAAGATGAGCAGCTTACTCGGCCTGGTAGACACGCCCCCGGATTGAAGGCAGCAGACACGTAACAAAGAACAGGTGAGCAGCTTGCTCGGCATGCTGGACACGCCCCCGTGGTGAATGCAGAAGACATGTAAAGAAAAATAGGTGAGCATCTTGAAAGGCCTGGTAGACAGGCCCACCCGGGGTGAAAGCGAAACACAGGTAACCAGGAACAGGAGAGCGGGTTACTGGGTCTCGTCAATACACCCCACGGGGTCAAGGCATAAAACGGGTAACAAAGAAAAGGTGAGCAGCTTGCTCAGCCTGGTAGACACACCCCCAGGAGTGAAGGCAGCAGACACGTAACAAAGAATAGGTGAGCAGCTTGCTCGGCGGGGTAGACACGCCCCACGGGGTGAACGCACAAGACAGGTAAGGAAAAATAGGTGAGCAGCTAGCTCGGCCTGGTAGACAGGCCCACCCGGTGTGAAGGCGAAAGACAGGTAACCAGGAAGAAGGGAGCGGGTTGCTGGGCTTCGTCGATACGAACCACGGGGTCAAGGTATAAAACGGGTAACCAAGAAAATATGAACAGCTTGCACGGCCTGGTAGACACGCCCCCGGAGTGAAGGCAGCAGACACGTAACAAAGAACAGGTGAGCAGCTTGCTCGGCATGGTGGACACGCCCCCGTGGTGAATGCAGAAGACATGTAAAGAAAAATAGGTGAGCAGCTGGAAAGGCCAGGTAGATAGGCCCCCCGCAGTGAAGGCAGCAGACCCGTAACAAAGAACAGGTGAACAGCTTGCTCGGCAAGGTGGACACTCCCCCGTGGTGAATGCAGAAGACATGTAAAGAAAAATACATGAGAAGCTTGAAAGGCCTGGTAGACAGGCCCACCCGGGGTGAAGGCAAAGGACAGGTAACCAGGAAGAAGGGAGCGGGTTGCTGGGCTTCGTCGATACGAACCACGGGGTCAAGGTATGAAACGGGTAACCAAGAATAGATGAGCAGCTTGCTCGGCATGGTAGACACGCCCCCCGCAGTGAAGGCAGCAGACTCGTAACAAAGAACAGGTGAGCAGCTTGCTCGGCATGGTGGACACGCCCCCGTGGTGAATGCAGAAGACATGTAAAGAAAAATAGGTGAGCAGCTTGAAAGGCCTGGTAGACAGGCCCACCCGGGGTGAAGGCGAAACACAGGTAACCAGGAACAGGAGAGCGTGTTACTGGGCCTCGTCAATACGCCCCACGGGGTCAAGGCATAAAACGGGTAACAAAGAAAAGGTGAGCAGCTTGCTCAGCCTGGTAGACACACCCCCGGGAGTTAAGGCAGCAGACACGTAACAAAGAATAGGTGAGCAGCTTGCTCGGCGGGGTAGACAGGCCCCACGGGGTGAAGGCACAAGACAGGTAAGGAAATATAGGTGAGCATCTAGCTAGGCCTGGTAGACAGGCCCTCCCGGTGTGAAGGCGAAAGACAGGTAACCAGGAAGAAGGGAGCGGGTTGCTGGGCTTCGTCGATACGAACCACGGGGTCAAGGTATGAAACGGGTAACCAAGAATAGATGAGCAGCTTGCTCGGCCTGGTAGACACGCCCCCCGCAGTGAAGGCAGCAGACACGTAACAAAGAACAGGTGAGCAGCTTGCTCGGCATGCTGGACACGCACCCGTGGTGAATGCAGAAGACATGTAAAGAAAAATAGGTGAGCAGCTTGAAAGGCCGGGTAGACAGGCCCACCGCAGTGAAGGCAGCAGACATGTAACAAAGAACAGGTGAGCAGCTTGCTCGGCAAGGTGGACACTCCCCCGTGGTGAATGCAGAAGACATGTAAAGAAAAATACATGAGCAGCTTGAAAGGCCTGGTAGACAGGCCAACCCGGTGTGAAGGCGAAAGACAGGTAACCATGAAGAAGGGAGCGGGTTGCTGGGCTTCGTCGATACGAACCACGGGGTCAAGGTATAAAACGGGTAACCAAGAAAAGATGAGCAGCTTGCTCGGCCTGGTAGACACGCCCCCGGAGTGAAGGCAGCAGACACGTAACAAAGAACAGGTGAGCAGCTTGCTCGGCATGGTGGACTCGCCCACGTGGTGAATGCAGAAGACATGTAAAGAGAAATAGGTTATCAGCTTGAAAGGCCTGGTAGACAGGCCCACCCGGGGTGAAGGCGAAACACAGGTAACCAGGAAGAAGGGAGCAGGTTGCTGGGCTTCGTCCATACCAACCACGGGGTCAAGGTATAAAATGGGTAACAAAGAAAAGGTGAGCAGCTTGCTCAGCCTGGTAGACACACCCCCGGGGGTTAAGGCAGCAGACACGTAACAAAGAGCAGGTGAGCAGCTTGCTCGGCGGGGTAGACAGACCCATGGGGTGAAGGCACAAGACAGGTAAGGAAATATAGGTGAGCATCTAGCTAGGCCTGGTAGACAGGCCCTCCCGGTGTGAAGGCGAAAGACAGGTAACCAGGAAGAAGGGAGCGGGTTGCTGGGCTTCGTCGATACGAACCACGGGGTCAAGGTATAAAACGGGTAACCAAGAAAAGATGAGCAGCTTACTCGGCCTGGTAGACACGCCCCCGGATTGAAGGCAGCAGACACGTAACAAAGAACAGGTGAGCAGCTTGCTCGGCAAGGTGGACACTCCCCCGTGGTGAATGCAGAAGACATGTAAAGAAAAATACATGAGCAGCTTGAAAGGCCTGGTAGACAGGCCCACCCGGGGTGAAGGCAAAAGACAGGTAACCAGGAAGAAGGGAGCGGGTTGCTGGGCTTCGTCGATACGAACCACGGGGTCAAGGTATAAAACGGGTAACCAAGAAAAGATGAGCAGCTTGTTCGGCCTGGTAGACACGCCCCCCGCAGTGAAGGCAGCAGACACGTAACAAAGAACAGGTGAGCAGCTTGCTCGGCATGGTGGACACGCCCCCCGTGGTGAATGCAGAAGACATGTAAAGAAAAATAGGTGAGCAGATTGAAAGCCCTTGTAGATAGGCCCACCCGGGGTGAAAGCGAAACACAGGTAACCAGGAACAGGAGAGCGGGTTACTGGGTCTCGTCAATACACCCCACGGGGTCAAGGCATAAAACGGGTAACAAAGAAACGGTGAGCAGCTTGCTCAGCCTGGTAGACACACCCCCAGGAGTGAAGGCAGCAGACACGTAACAAAGAATAGGTGAGCAGCTTGCTCGGCGGGGTAGACACGCCCCACGGGGTGAAGGCACAAGACAGGTAAGGAAAAATAGGTGAGCAGCTAGCTCGGCCTGGTAGACAGGCCCACCCGGTGTGAAGGCGAAAGACAGGTAACCAGGAAGAAGGGAGCGGGTTGCTGGGCTTCGTCGATACGAACCACGGGGTCAAGGTATAAAACGGGTAACCAAGAAAAGATGAGCAGCTTGCTCGGCCTGGTAGACACGCCCCCCGCAGTGAACGGCAGCAGACACGTAACAAAGAACAGGTGAGCAGCTTGCTCGGCATGGTGGACACGCCCCCGTGGTGAATGCAGAAGACATGTAAAGAAAAATAGGTGAGCAGCTTGAAAGGCCGGGTAGACAGGCCCCCCGCAGTGACGGCAGCAGACCCGTAACAAAGAACAGGTGAACAGCTTGCTCGGCAAGGTGGACACTCCCCCGTGGTGAATGCAGAAGACATGTAAAGAAAAATACATGAGAAGCTTGAAAGGCCTGGTAGACAGGCCCACCCGGGGTGAAGGCAAAGGACAGGTAACCAGGAAGAAGGGAGCGGGTTGCTGGGCTTCGTCGATACGAACCACGGGGTCAAGGTATGAAACGGGTAACCAAGAATAGATGAGCAGCTTGCTCGGCATGGTAGACACGCCACCCGCAGTGAAGGCAGCAGACTCGTAACAAAGAACAGGTGAGCAGCTTGCTCGGCATGGTGGACACGCCCCCGTGGTGAATGCAGAAGACATGTAAAGAAAAATAGGTGAGCAGCTTGAAAGGCCTGGTAGACAGGCCCACCAGGGGTGAAGGCGAAACACGGGTAACCAGGAACAGGAGAGCGTGTTACTGGGCCTCGTCAATACGCCCCACGGGGTCAAGGCATAAAACGGGTAACAAAGAAAAGGTGAGCAGCTTGCTCAGCCTGGTAGACACACCCCCGTGAGTTAAGGCAGCAGACACGTAACAAAGAATAGGTGAGCAGCTTGCTCGGCGGGGTAGACAGGCCCCACGGGGTGAAGGCACAAGACAGGTAAGGAAATATAGGTGAGCATCTAGCTAGGCCTGGTAGACAGGCCCTCCAGGTGTGAAGGCGAAAGACAGGTAACCAGGAAGAAGGGAGCGGGTTGCTGGGCTTCGTCGATACGAACCACGGGGTCAAGGTATAAAACGGGTAACCAAGAAAAGATGAGCAGCTTGCTCGGCCTGGTAGACACGCCCCCCGCAGTGAAGGCAGCAGACACGTAACAAAGAACAGGTGAGCAGCTTGCTCGGCTGTGTAGACACGCCCCACGGGGTGAAGGCACAAGACAGGTAAGGAAAAATAGGTGAGCAGCTAGCTCGGCATGGTGGACACGCCCCCGTGGTGAATGCAGAAGACATGTAAAGAAAAATAGGTGAGCAGCTTGAAAGGCCGGGTAGACAGGCCCCCCGCAGTGAAGGCACCAGACCCGTAACAAAGAACAGGTGAGCAGCTTGCTCGGCAAGGTGGACACTCCCCCGTGGTGAATGCAGAAGACATGTAAAGAAAAATACATGAGAAGCTTGAAAGGCCTGGTAGACAGGCCCACCCGGGGTGAAGGCAAAAGACAGGTAACCAGGAAGAAGGGAGCGGGTTGCTGGGCTTCGTCGATACGAACCACGGTGTCAAGGTATAAAACGGGTAACCAAGAAAAGATGAGCAGCTTGCACGGCCTGGTAGACACGCCCCCGGAGTGAAGGCAGAAGACACGTAACAAAGAACAGGTGAGCAGCTTGCTCGGCATGGTGGACACGCCCCCGTGGTGAAAGCAGAAGACATGTAAAGAAAAATAGGTGAGCAGATTGAAAGGCCTTGTAGATAGGCCCACCCGGGGTGAAAGCGAAAAACAGGTAACCAGGAACAGGAGAGCTGGTTACTGGGTCTCGTCAATACACCCCACGTGGTCAAGGCATAAAACGGGTAGCAAAGAAAAGGTGAGCAGCTTGCTCAGCCTGGTAGACACACCCCCAGGATTGAAGGCAGCAGACACGTAACAGGGAATAGGTGAGCAGCTTGCTCGGCGGGGTAGACACGCCCCACGGTGTGAAGGCACAAGACAGGTAAGGAAAAATAGGTGAGCAGCTAGCTCGGCCTGGTAGACAGGCCCACCCGGTGTGAAGGCGAAAGACAGGTAACCAGGGAGAAGGGAGCGGGTTGCTGGGCTTCGTCGAAAAGAACCACGGGGTCAAGGTATAAAACGGGTAACCAAGAAAAGATGAGCAGCTTGCTCGGCCTGGTAGACATGCCCCCGGCAGTGAAGGCAGCAGACACGTAACAAAGAACAGGTGAGCAGCTTGCTCGGCAAGGTGGACACTCCCCCGTGGTGAATGCAGAAGACATGTAAAGAAAAATACATGAGCAGCTTGAAAGGCCTGGTAGACAGGCCCACCCGGGGTGAAGGCAAAAGACAGGTAACCAGGAAGAAGGGAGCGGGTTGCTGGGCTTCGTCGATACGAACCACGGGGTCAAGGTATAAAACGGGTAACCAAGAAAAGATGAGCAGCTTGTTCGGCCTGGTAGACACGCCCCCCGCAGTGAAGGCAGCAGACACGTAACAAAGAACAGGTGAGCAGCTTGCTCGGCATGGTGGACACGCCCCCCGTGGTGAATGCAGAAGACATGTAAAGAAAAATAGGTGAGCAGATTGAAAGCCCTTGTAGATAGGCCCACCCGGGGTGAAAGCGAAACACAGGTAACCAGGAACAGGAGAGCGGGTTACTGGGTCTCGTCAATACACCCCACGGGGTCAAGGCATAAAACGGGTAACAAAGAAAAGGTGAGCAGCTTGCTCAGCCTGGTAGACACACCCCCAGGAGTGAAGGCAGCAGACACGTAACAAAGAATAGGTGAGCAGCTTGCTCGGCGGGGTAGACACGCCCCACGGGGTGAACGCACAAGACAGGTAAGGAAAAATAGGTGAGCAGCTAGCTCGGCCTGGTAGACAGGCCCACCCGGTGTGAAGGCGAAAGACAGGTAACCAGGAAGAAGGGAGCGGGTTGCTGGGCTTCGTCGATACGAACCACGGGGTCAAGGTATAAAACGGGTAACCAAGAAAAGATGAGCAGCTTGCTCGGCCTGGTAGACACGCCCCCCGCAGTGAACGGCAGCAGACACGTAACAAAGAACAGGTGAGCAGCTTGCTCGGCATGGTGGACACGCCCCCGTGGTGAATGCAGAAGACATGTAAAGAAAAATAGGTGAGCAGCTTGAAAGGCCGGGTAGACAGGCCCCCCGCAGTGAAGGCAGCAGACCCGTAACAAAGAACAGGTGAACAGCTTGCTCGGCAAGGTGGACACTTCCCCGTGGTGAATGCAGAAGACATGTAAAGAAAAATACATGAGAAGCTTGAAAGGCCTGGTAGACAGGCCCACCCGGGGTGAAGGCAAAAGACAGGTAACCAGGAAGAAGGGAGCGGGTTGCTGGGCTTCGTCGATACGAACCACGGGGTCAAGGTATAAAACGGGTAACCAAGAAAAGATGAGCAGCTTGCTCGGCCTGGAAGACACGCCCCCGAAGTGAAGGCAGCAGACACGTAACAAAGAACAGGTGAGCAGCTTGTTCGGCATGGTGGACACGCCCCCGTGGTGAATGCAGAAGACATGTAAAGAAAAATAGGTGAGCAGCTTGAAAGGCCTGGTAGACAGGCCCACCCCGGTGAAGGCGAAACACAGGTAACCAGGAACAGGAGAGCGGGTTACTGGGCCTCGTCAATACGCCCCACGGGGTCAAGGCATAAAACGGGTAACAAAGAAAAGGTGAGCAGCTTGCTCAGCCTGGTAGACACACCCCCGGGAGTAAAGGCAGCAGAAACGTAACAAAGAATAGGTGAGCAGCTTGCTCGGTGGGGTAGACACGCCCCACCGGGTGAAGGCACAAGACAGGTAAGGAAAAATGGGTGAGCAGCTAGCTGGGCCTGGTAGACAGGCCCACCCGGTGTGAAGGCGAAAGACAGGTAACCAGGAAGAAGGGAGCGGGTTGCTGGGCTTCGTCGATACGAACCACGGTGTCAAGGTATAAAACGGGTAACCAAGAAAAGATGAGCAGCTTGCACGGCCTGGTAGACACGCCCCAGGAGTGAAGGCAGCAGACACGTAACAAAGAACAGGTGAGCAGCTTGCTCGGCATTGTGGACACGCCCCCTTGGTGAATGCAGAAGACATGTAAAGAAAAATAGGTGAGCAGCTTGAAAGGCCGGGTAGACAGGCCCACCCGGGGTGAAGGCGAAACACAGGTAACCAGGAACAGGAGAGCGTGTTACTGGGCCTCGTCAATACGCCCCACGGGGTCAAGGCATAAAACGGGTAACAAAGAAAAGGTGAGCAGCTTGCTCAGCCTGGTAGACACACCCCCGGGAGTTAAGGCAGCAGACACGTAACAAAGAATAGGTGAGCAGCTTGCTCGGCGGGGTAGACAGGCCCCACGGGGTGAAGGCACAAGACAGGTAAGGAAATATAGGTGAGCATCTAGCTAGGCCTGGTAGACAGGCCCTCCCGGTGTGAAGGCGAAAGACAGGTAACCAGGAAGAAGGGAGCGGGTTGCTGGGCTTCGTCGATACGAACCACGGGGTCAAGGTATGAAACGGGTAACCAAGAATAGATGAGCAGCTTGCTCGGCCTGGTAGACACGCCCCCCGCAGTGAAGGCAGCAGACACGTAACAAAGAACAGGTGAGCAGCTTGCTCGGCATGCTGGACACGCACCCGTGGTGAATGCAGAAGACATGTAAAGAAAAATAGGTGAGCAGCTTGAAAGGCCGGGTAGACAGGCCCACCGCAGTGAAGGCAGCAGACATGTAACAAAGAACAGGTGAGCAGCTTGCTCGGCAAGGTGGACACTCCCCCGTGGTGAATGCAGAAGACATGTAAAGAAAAATACATGAGCAGCTTGAAAGGCCTGGTAGACAGGCCAACCCGGTGTGAAGGCGAAAGACAGGTAACCATGAAGAAGGGAGCGGGTTGCTGGGCTTCGTCGATACGAACCACGGGGTCAAGGTATAAAACGGGTAACCAAGAAAAGATGAGCAGCTTGCTCGGCCTGGTAGACACGCCCCCGGAGTGAAGGCAGCAGACACGTAACAAAGAACAGGTGAGCAGCTTGCTCGGCATGGTGGACTCGCCCACGTGGTGAATGCAGAAGACATGTAAAGAGAAATAGGTTATCAGCTTGAAAGGCCTGGTAGACAGGCCCACCCGGGGTGAAGGCGAAACACAGGTAACCAGGAAGAAGGGAGCAGGTTGCTGGGCTTCGTCCATACCAACCACGGGGTCAAGGTATAAAATGGGTAACAAAGAAAAGGTGAGCAGCTTGCTCAGCCTGGTAGACACACCCCCGGGGGTTAAGGCAGCAGACACGTAACAAAGAGCAGGTGAGCAGCTTGCTCGGCGGGGTAGACAGACCCATGGGGTGAAGGCACAAGACAGGTAAGGAAATATAGGTGAGCATCTAGCTAGGCCTGGTAGACAGGCCCTCCCGGTGTGAAGGCGAAAGACAGGTAACCAGGAAGAAGGGAGCGGGTTGCTGGGCTTCGTCGATACGAACCACGGGGTCAAGGTATGAAACGGGTAACCAAGAATAGATGAGCAGCTTGCTCGGCCTGGTAGACACGCCCCCCGCAGTGAAGGCAGCAGACACGTAACAAAGAACAGGTGAGCAGCTTGCTCGGCATGCTGGACACGCACCCGTGGTGAATGCAGAAGACATGTAAAGAAAAATAGGTGAGCAGCTTGAAAGGCCGGGTAGACAGGCCCCCCGCAGTGAAGGCAGCAGACATGTAACAAAGAACAGGTGAGCAGCTTGCTCGGCAAGGTGGACACTCCCCCGTGGTGAATGCAGAAGACATGTAAAGAAAAATACATGAGCAGCTTGAAAGGCCTGGTAGACAGGCCAACCCGGTGTGAAGGCGAAAGACAGGTAACCATGAAGAAGGGAGCGGGTTGCTGGGCTTCGTCGATACGAACCACGGGGTCAAGGTATAAAACGGGTAACCAAGAAAAGATGAGCAGCTTGCTCGGCCTGGTAGACACGCCCCCGGAGTGAAGGCAGCAGACACGTAACAAAGAACAGGTGAGCAGCTTGCTCGGCATGGTGGACTCGCCCACGTGGTGAATGCAGAAGACATGTAAAGAGAAATAGGTTATCAGCTTGAAAGGCCTGGTAGACAGGCCCACCCGGGGTGAAGGCGAAACACAGGTAACCAGGAAGAAGGGAGCAGGTTGCTGGGCTTCGTCCATACCAACCACGGGGTCAAGGTATAAAATGGGTAACAAAGAAAAGGTGAGCAGCTTGCTCAGCCTGGTAGACACACCCCCGGGGGTTAAGGCAGCAGACACGTAACAAAGAGCAGGTGAGCAGCTTGCTCGGCGGGGTAGACAGCCCCATGGGGTGAAGGCACAAGACAGGTAAGGAAATATAGGTGAGCATCTAGCTAGGCCTGGTAGACAGGCCCTCCCGGTGTGAAGGCGAAAGACAGGTAACCAGGAAGAAGGGAGCGGGTTGCTGGGCTTCGTCGATACGAACCACGGGGTCAAGGTATAAAACGGGTAACCAAGAAAAGATGAGCAGCTTACTCGGCCTGGTAGACACGCCCCCGGATTGAAGGCAGCAGACACGTAACAAAGAACAGGTGAGCAGCTTGCTCGGCATGCTGGACACGCCCCCGTGGTGAATGCAGAAGACATGTAAAGAAAAATAGGTGAGCATCTTGAAAGGCCTGGTAGACAGGCCCACCCGGGGTGAAAGCGAAACACAGGTAACCAGGAACAGGAGAGCGGGTTACTGGGTCTCGTCAATACACCCCACGGGGTCAAGGCATAAAACGGGTAACAAAGAAAAGGTGAGCAGCTTGCTCAGCCTGGTAGACACACCCCCAGGAGTGAAGGCAGCAGACACGTAACAAAGAATAGGTGAGCAGCTTGCTCGGCGGGGTAGACACGCCCCACGGGGTGAACGCACAAGACAGGTAAGGAAAAATAGGTGAGCAGCTAGCTCGGCCTGGTAGACAGGCCCACCCGGTGTGAAGGCGAAAGACAGGTAACCAGGAAGAAGGGAGCGGGTTGCTGGGCTTCGTCGATACGAACCACGGGGTCAAGGTATAAAACGGGTAACCAAGAAAATATGAACAGCTTGCACGGCCTGGTAGACACGCCCCCGGAGTGAAGGCAGCAGACACGTAACAAAGAACAGGTGAGCAGCTTGCTCGGCATGGTGGACACGCCCCCGTGGTGAATGCAGAAGACATGTAAAGAAAAATAGGTGAGCAGCTGGAAAGGCCAGGTAGATAGGCCCCCCGCAGTGAAGGCAGCAGACCCGTAACAAAGAACAGGTGAACAGCTTGCTCGGCAAGGTGGACACTCCCCCGTGGTGAATGCAGAAGACATGTAAAGAAAAATACATGAGAAGCTTGAAAGGCCTGGTAGACAGGCCCACCCGGGGTGAAGGCAAAGGACAGGTAACCAGGAAGAAGGGAGCGGGTTGCTGGGCTTCGTCGATACGAACCACGGGGTCAAGGTATGAAACGGGTAACCAAGAATAGATGAGCAGCTTGCTCGGCATGGTAGACACGCCCCCCGCAGTGAAGGCAGCAGACTCGTAACAAAGAACAGGTGAGCAGCTTGCTCGGCATGGTGGACACGCCCCCGTGGTGAATGCAGAAGACATGTAAAGAAAAATAGGTGAGCAGCTTGAAAGGCCTGGTAGACAGGCCCACCCGGGGTGAAGGCGAAACACAGGTAACCAGGAACAGGAGAGCGTGTTACTGGGCCTCGTCAATACGCCCCACGGGGTCAAGGCATAAAACGGGTAACAAAGAAAAGGTGAGCAGCTTGCTCAGCCTGGTAGACACACCCCCGGGAGTTAAGGCAGCAGACACGTAACAAAGAATAGGTGAGCAGCTTGCTCGGCGGGGTAGACAGGCCCCACGGGGTGAAGGCACAAGACAGGTAAGGAAATATAGGTGAGCATCTAGCTAGGCCTGGTAGACAGGCCCTCCCGGTGTGAAGGCGAAAGACAGGTAACCAGGAAGAAGGGAGCGGGTTGCTGGGCTTCGTCGATACGAACCACGGGGTCAAGGTATGAAACGGGTAACCAAGAATAGATGAGCAGCTTGCTCGGCCTGGTAGACACGCCCCCCGCAGTGAAGGCAGCAGACACGTAACAAAGAACAGGTGAGCAGCTTGCTCGGCATGCTGGACACGCACCCGTGGTGAATGCAGAAGACATGTAAAGAAAAATAGGTGAGCAGCTTGAAAGGCCGGGTAGACAGGCCCACCGCAGTGAAGGCAGCAGACATGTAACAAAGAACAGGTGAGCAGCTTGCTCGGCAAGGTGGACACTCCCCCGTGGTGAATGCAGAAGACATGTAAAGAAAAATACATGAGCAGCTTGAAAGGCCTGGTAGACAGGCCAACCCGGTGTGAAGGCGAAAGACAGGTAACCATGAAGAAGGGAGCGGGTTGCTGGGCTTCGTCGATACGAACCACGGGGTCAAGGTATAAAACGGGTAACCAAGAAAAGATGAGCAGCTTGCTCGGCCTGGTAGACACGCCCCCGGAGTGAAGGCAGCAGACACGTAACAAAGAACAGGTGAGCAGCTTGCTCGGCATGGTGGACTCGCCCACGTGGTGAATGCAGAAGACATGTAAAGAGAAATAGGTTATCAGCTTGAAAGGCCTGGTAGACAGGCCCACCCGGGGTGAAGGCGAAACACAGGTAACCAGGAAGAAGGGAGCAGGTTGCTGGGCTTCGTCCATACCAACCACGGGGTCAAGGTATAAAATGGGTAACAAAGAAAAGGTGAGCAGCTTGCTCAGCCTGGTAGACACACCCCCGGGGGTTAAGGCAGCAGACACGTAACAAAGAGCAGGTGAGCAGCTTGCTCGGCGGGGTAGACAGACCCATGGGGTGAAGGCACAAGACAGGTAAGGAAATATAGGTGAGCATCTAGCTAGGCCTGGTAGACAGGCCCTCCCGGTGTGAAGGCGAAAGACAGGTAACCAGGAAGAAGGGAGCGGGTTGCTGGGCTTCGTCGATACGAACCACGGGGTCAAGGTATAAAACGGGTAACCAAGAAAAGATGAGCAGCTTACTCGGCCTGGTAGACACGCCCCCGGATTGAAGGCAGCAGACACGTAACAAAGAACAGGTGAGCAGCTTGCTCGGCAAGGTGGACACTCCCCCGTGGTGAATGCAGAAGACATGTAAAGAAAAATACATGAGCAGCTTGAAAGGCCTGGTAGACAGGCCCACCCGGGGTGAAGGCAAAAGACAGGTAACCAGGAAGAAGGGAGCGGGTTGCTGGGCTTCGTCGATACGAACCACGGGGTCAAGGTATAAAACGGGTAACCAAGAAAAGATGAGCAGCTTGTTCGGCCTGGTAGACACGCCCCCCGCAGTGAAGGCAGCAGACACGTAACAAAGAACAGGTGAGCAGCTTGCTCGGCATGGTGGACACGCCCCCCGTGGTGAATGCAGAAGACATGTAAAGAAAAATAGGTGAGCAGATTGAAAGCCCTTGTAGATAGGCCCACCCGGGGTGAAAGCGAAACACAGGTAACCAGGAACAGGAGAGCGGGTTACTGGGTCTCGTCAATACACCCCACGGGGTCAAGGCATAAAACGGGTAACAAAGAAAAGGTGAGCAGCTTGCTCAGCCTGGTAGACACACCCCCAGGAGTGAAGGCAGCAGACACGTAACAAAGAATAGGTGAGCAGCTTGCTCGGCGGGGTAGACACGCCCCACGGGGTGAAGGCACAAGACAGGTAAGGAAAAATAGGTGAGCAGCTAGCTCGGCCTGGTAGACAGGCCCACCCGGTGTGAAGGCGAAAGACAGGTAACCAGGAAGAAGGGAGCGGGTTGCTGGGCTTCGTCGATACGAACCACGGGGTCAAGGTATAAAACGGGTAACCAAGAAAAGATGAGCAGCTTGCTCGGCCTGGTAGACACGCCCCCCGCAGTGAACGGCAGCAGACACGTAACAAAGAACAGGTGAGCAGCTTGCTCGGCATGGTGGACACGCCCCCGTGGTGAATGCAGAAGACATGTAAAGAAAAATAGGTGAGCAGCTTGAAAGGCCGGGTAGACAGGCCCCCCGCAGTGACGGCAGCAGACCCGTAACAAAGAACAGGTGAACAGCTTGCTCGGCAAGGTGGACACTCCCCCGTGGTGAATGCAGAAGACATGTAAAGAAAAATACATGAGAAGCTTGAAAGGCCTGGTAGACAGGCCCACCCGGGGTGAAGGCAAAGGACAGGTAACCAGGAAGAAGGGAGCGGGTTGCTGGGCTTCGTCGATACGAACCACGGGGTCAAGGTATGAAACGGGTAACCAAGAATAGATGAGCAGCTTGCTCGGCATGGTAGACACGCCACCCGCAGTGAAGGCAGCAGACTCGTAACAAAGAACAGGTGAGCAGCTTGCTCGGCATGGTGGACACGCCCCCGTGGTGAATGCAGAAGACATGTAAAGAAAAATAGGTGAGCAGCTTGAAAGGCCTGGTAGACAGGCCCACCAGGGGTGAAGGCGAAACACGGGTAACCAGGAACAGGAGAGCGTGTTACTGGGCCTCGTCAATACGCCCCACGGGGTCAAGGCATAAAACGGGTAACAAAGAAAAGGTGAGCAGCTTGCTCAGCCTGGTAGACACACCCCCGTGAGTTAAGGCAGCAGACACGTAACAAAGAATAGGTGAGCAGCTTGCTCGGCGGGGTAGACAGGCCCCACGGGGTGAAGGCACAAGACAGGTAAGGAAATATAGGTGAGCATCTAGCTAGGCCTGGTAGACAGGCCCTCCAGGTGTGAAGGCGAAAGACAGGTAACCAGGAAGAAGGGAGCGGGTTGCTGGGCTTCGTCGATACGAACCACGGGGTCAAGGTATAAAACGGGTAACCAAGAAAAGATGAGCAGCTTGCTCGGCCTGGTAGACACGCCCCCCGCAGTGAAGGCAGCAGACACGTAACAAAGAACAGGTGAGCAGCTTGCTCGGCTGTGTAGACACGCCCCACGGGGTGAAGGCACAAGACAGGTAAGGAAAAATAGGTGAGCAGCTAGCTCGGCATGGTGGACACGCCCCCGTGGTGAATGCAGAAGACATGTAAAGAAAAATAGGTGAGCAGCTTGAAAGGCCGGGTAGACAGGCCCCCCGCAGTGAAGGCACCAGACCCGTAACAAAGAACAGGTGAGCAGCTTGCTCGGCAAGGTGGACACTCCCCCGTGGTGAATGCAGAAGACATGTAAAGAAAAATACATGAGAAGCTTGAAAGGCCTTGTAGACAGGCCCACCCGGGGTGAAGGCAAAAGACAGGTAACCAGGAAGAAGGGAGCGGGTTGCTGGGCTTCGTCGATACGAACCACGGTGTCAAGGTATAAAACGGGTAACCAAGAAAAGATGAGCAGCTTGCACGGCCTGGTAGACACGCCCCCGGAGTGAAGGCAGAAGACACGTAACAAAGAACAGGTGAGCAGCTTGCTCGGCATGGTGGACACGCCCCCGTGGTGAAAGCAGAAGACATGTAAAGAAAAATAGGTGAGCAGATTGAAAGGCCTTGTAGATAGGCCCACCCGGGGTGAAAGCGAAAAACAGGTAACCAGGAACAGGAGAGCTGGTTACTGGGTCTCGTCAATACACCCCACGTGGTCAAGGCATAAAACGGGTAGCAAAGAAAAGGTGAGCAGCTTGCTCAGCCTGGTAGACACACCCCCAGGATTGAAGGCAGCAGACACGTAACAGGGAATAGGTGAGCAGCTTGCTCGGCGGGGTAGACACGCCCCACGGTGTGAAGGCACAAGACAGGTAAGGAAAAATAGGTGAGCAGCTAGCTCGGCCTGGTAGACAGGCCCACCCGGTGTGAAGGCGAAAGACAGGTAACCAGGGAGAAGGGAGCGGGTTGCTGGGCTTCGTCGAAAAGAACCACGGGGTCAAGGTATAAAACGGGTAACCAAGAAAAGATGAGCAGCTTGCTCGGCCTGGTAGACATGCCCCCGGCAGTGAAGGCAGCAGACACGTAACAAAGAACAGGTGAGCAGCTTGCTCGGCAAGGTGGACACTCCCCCGTGGTGAATGCAGAAGACATGTAAAGAAAAATACATGAGCAGCTTGAAAGGCCTGGTAGACAGGCCCACCCGGGGTGAAGGCAAAAGACAGGTAACCAGGAAGAAGGGAGCGGGTTGCTGGGCTTCGTCGATACGAACCACGGGGTCAAGGTATAAAACGGGTAACCAAGAAAAGATGAGCAGCTTGTTCGGCCTGGTAGACACGCCCCCCGCAGTGAAGGCAGCAGACACGTAACAAAGAACAGGTGAGCAGCTTGCTCGGCATGGTGGACACGCCCCCCGTGGTGAATGCAGAAGACATGTAAAGAAAAATAGGTGAGCAGATTGAAAGCCCTTGTAGATAGGCCCACCCGGGGTGAAAGCGAAACACAGGTAACCAGGAACAGGAGAGCGGGTTACTGGGTCTCGTCAATACACCCCACGGGGTCAAGGCATAAAACGGGTAACAAAGAAAAGGTGAGCAGCTTGCTCAGCCTGGTAGACACACCCCCAGGAGTGAAGGCAGCAGACACGTAACAAAGAATAGGTGAGCAGCTTGCTCGGCGGGGTAGACACGCCCCACGGGGTGAACGCACAAGACAGGTAAGGAAAAATAGGTGAGCAGCTAGCTCGGCCTGGTAGACAGGCCCACCCGGTGTGAAGGCGAAAGACAGGTAACCAGGAAGAAGGGAGCGGGTTGCTGGGCTTCGTCGATACGAACCACGGGGTCAAGGTATAAAACGGGTAACCAAGAAAAGATGAGCAGCTTGCTCGGCCTGGTAGACACGCCCCCCGCAGTGAACGGCAGCAGACACGTAACAAAGAACAGGTGAGCAGCTTGCTCGGCATGGTGGACACGCCCCCGTGGTGAATGCAGAAGACATGTAAAGAAAAATAGGTGAGCAGCTTGAAAGGCCGGGTAGACAGGCCCCCCGCAGTGAAGGCAGCAGACCCGTAACAAAGAACAGGTGAACAGCTTGCTCGGCAAGGTGGACACTTCCCCGTGGTGAATGCAGAAGACATGTAAAGAAAAATACATGAGAAGCTTGAAAGGCCTGGTAGACAGGCCCACCCGGGGTGAAGGCAAAAGACAGGTAACCAGGAAGAAGGGAGCGGGTTGCTGGGCTTCGTCGATACGAACCACGGGGTCAAGGTATAAAACGGGTAACCAAGAAAAGATGAGCAGCTTGCTCGGCCTGGAAGACACGCCCCCGAAGTGAAGGCAGCAGACACGTAACAAAGAACAGGTGAGCAGCTTGTTCGGCATGGTGGACACGCCCCCGTGGTGAATGCAGAAGACATGTAAAGAAAAATAGGTGAGCAGCTTGAAAGGCCTGGTAGACAGGCCCACCCCGGTGAAGGCGAAACACAGGTAACCAGGAACAGGAGAGCGGGTTACTGGGCCTCGTCAATACGCCCCACGGGGTCAAGGCATAAAACGGGTAACAAAGAAAAGGTGAGCAGCTTGCTCAGCCTGGTAGACACACCCCCGGGAGTTAAGGCAGCAGACACGTAACAAAGAATAGGTGAGCAGCTTGCTCGGCGGGGTAGACAGGCCCCACGGGGTGAAGGCACAAGACAGGTAAGGAAATATAGGTGAGCATCTAGCTAGGCCTGGTAGACAGGCCCTCCCGGTGTGAAGGCGAAAGACACGTAACAAAGAACAGGTGAGCAGCTTGCTCGGCATGGTGGACACGCCCCCGTGGTGAATGCAGAAGACATGTAAAGAAAAATAGGTGAGCAGCTTGAAAGGCCGGGTAGACAGGCCCCCCGCAGTGAAGGCAGCAGACCCGTAACAAAGAACAGGTGAACAGCTTGCTCGGCAAGGTGGACACTTCCCCGTGGTGAATGCAGAAGACATGTAAAGAAAAATACATGAGAAGCTTGAAAGGCCTGGTAGACAGGCCCACCCGGGGTGAAGGCAAAAGACAGGTAACCAGGAAGAAGGGAGCGGGTTGCTGGGCTTCGTCGATACGAACCACGGGGTCAAGGTATAAAACGGGTAACCAAGAAAAGATGAGCAGCTTGCTCGGCCTGGAAGACACGCCCCCGAAGTGAAGGCAGCAGACACGTAACAAAGAACAGGTGAGCAGCTTGTTCGGCATGGTGGACACGCCCCCGTGGTGAATGCAGAAGACATGTAAAGAAAAATAGGTGAGCAGCTTGAAAGGCCTGGTAGACAGGCCCACCCCGGTGAAGGCGAAACACAGGTAACCAGGAACAGGAGAGCGGGTTACTGGGCCTCGTCAATACGACCCACGGGGTCAAGGCATAAAACGGGTAACAAAGAAAAGGTGAGCAGCTTGCTCAGCCTGGTAGACACACCCCCGGGAGTTAAGGCAGCAGAAACGTAACAAAGAATAGGTGAGCAGCTTGCTCGGCGGGGTAGACACGCCCCACCGGGTGAAGGCACAAGACAGGTAAGGAAAAATGGGTGAGCAGCTAGCTGGGCCTGGTAGACAGGCCCACCCGGTGTGAAGGCGAAAGACAGGTAACCAGGAAGAAGGGAGCGGGTTGCTGGGCTTCGTCGATACGAACCACGGGGTCAAGGTATAAAACGGGTAACCAAGAAAAGATGAGCAGCTTGCACGGCCTGGTAGACACGCCCCCGGAGTGAAGGCAGCAGACACGTAACAAAGAACAGGTGAGCAGCTTGCTCGGCATGGTGGACACGCCCCCTTGGTGAATGCAGAAGACATGTAAAGAAAAATAGGTGAGCAGATTGAAAGGCCTTGTAGATAGGCCCACCCTGGGTGAAAGCGAAACACAGGTAACCAGGAACAGGAGAGCGGGTTACTGGGTCTAGTCAACACGCCCCACGGGGTCAAGGCATAAAACGGGTAACAAAGAAAAGGTGAGCAGCTTGCTCAGCCTGGTAGACACACCCCCGGGAGTTAAGGCAGCAGAAACGTAACAAAGAATAGGTGAGCAGCTTGCTCGGTGGGGTAGACACGCCCCACCCGGTGAAGGCACAAGACAGGTAAGGAAAAATGGGTGAGCAGCTAACTGGTCCTGGTAGACAGGCCCACCCGGTGTGAAGGCGAAAGACAGGTAACCAGGAAGAAGGGAGCGGGTTGCTGGGCTTCGTCGATACGAACCACGGGGTCAAGGTATAAAACGGGTAACCAAGAAAAGATGAGCAGCTTGCACGGCCTGATAGACACGCCCCAGGAGTGAAGGCAGCAGACACGTAACAAAGAACAGGTGAGCAGCTTGCTCGGCATGGTGGACACGCCCCCTTGGTGAATGCAGAAGACATGTAAAGAAAAATAGGTGAGCAGCTTGAAAGGCCGGGTAGACAGGCCCCCCGCAGTGAAGGCAGCAGACCCGTAACAAAGAACAGGTGAACAGCTTGCTCGGCAAGGTGGACACTTCCCCGTGGTGAATGCAGAAGACATGTAAAGAAAAATACATGAGAAGCTTGAAAGGCCTGGTAGACAGGCCCACCCGGGGTGAAGGCGAAAGACAGGTAACCAGGAAGAAGGGAGCGGGTTGCTGGGCTTCGTCGATACGAACCACGGGGTCAAGGTATAAAACGGGTAACCAAGAAAAGATGAGCAGCTTGCACGGCCTGGTAGACACGCCCCCGGAGTGAAGGCAGCAGACACGTAACAAAGAACAGGTGAGCAGCTTGCTCGGCATGGTGGACACGCCCCCTTGGTGAATGCAGAAGACATGTAAAGAAAAATAGGTGAGCAGATTGAAAGGCCTTGTAGATAGGCCCACCCTGGGTGAAAGCGAAACACAGGTAACCAGGAACAGGAGAGCGGGTTACTGGGTCTCGTCAACACGCCCCACGGGGTCAAGGCATAAAACGGGTAACAAAGAAAAGGTGAGCAGCTTGCTCAGCCTGGTAGACACACCCCCAGAAGTGAAGGCAGCAGACACGTAACAAAGAATAGGTGAGCAGCTTGCTCGGCGGTGTAGACAAGCCCCACGGGGTGAAGGCACAAGACAGGTAAGGAAAAATAGGTGAGCAGCTAGCTCGGCGTGCTAGACAGGCCCACCCGGTGTGAAGGCGAAAGACAGGTAACCAGGAAGAAGGGAGAGGGTTGCTGGGCTTCGTCGATACGAACCACGGGGTCAAGGTATAAAACGGGTAACTAAGAAAAGATGAGCAGCTTGCTCGGCCTGGTAGACACGCCCCCCGCAGTGAACGGCAGCAGACACGTAACAAAGAACAGGTGAGCAGCTTGCTCGGCATGGTGGACACGCCCCCGTGGTGAATGCAGAAGACATGTAAAGAAAAATAGGTGAGCAGCTTGAAAGGCCGGGTAGACAGGCCCCCCGCAGTGAAGGCAGCAGACCCGTAACAAAGAACAGGTGAGCAGCTTGCTCGGCATGGTGGACACGCCCCCCGTGGTGAATGCAGAAGACATGTAAAGAAAAATAGGTGAGCAGATTGAAAGGCCTTGTAGATAGGCCCACCCGGGGTGAAAGCGAAACACAGGTAACCAGGAACAGGAGAGCGGGTTACTGGGTCTCGTCAACACGCCCCACGGGGTCAAGGCATAAAACGGGTAACAAAGAAAAGGTGAGCAGCTTGCTCAGCCTGGTAGACACACCCCCAGGAGTGAAGGCAGCAGACACGTAACAAAGAATAGGTGAGCAGCTTGCTCGGCGTGGTAGACACGCCCCATGGGGTGAAGGCACAAGACAGGTAAGGAAAAATAGGTGAGCAGCTAGCTCGGCGTGCTAGACAGGCCCACCCGGTGTGAAGGCGAAAGACAGGTAACCAGGAAGAAGGGAGCGGGTTGCTGGGCTTCGTCGATACGAACCACGGGGTCAAGGTATAAAACGGGTAACCAAGAAAAGATGAGCAGCTTGCACGGCCTGGTAGACACGCCCCCGGAGTGAAGGCAGCAGACACGTAACAAAGAACAGGTGAGCAGCTTGCTCGGCATGGTGGATACAACCCCCGTGGTGAATGCAGAAGACATGTAAAGAAAAATAGGTGAGCAGCTTGAAAGGCCGGGTAGACAGGCCCCCCGCAGTGAAGGCAGCAGACCCGTACAAAGAACAGGTGAACAGCTTGCTCGGCAAGGTGGACACTTCCCCGTGGTGAATGCAGAAGACATGTAAAGAAAAATACATGAGAAGCTTGAAAGGCCTGGTAGACAGGCCCACCCGGGGTGAAGGCAAAAGACAGGTAACCAGGAAGAAGGGAGCGGGTTGCTGGGCTTCGTCGATACGAACCACGGGGTCAAGGTATAAAACGGGTAACCAAGAAAAGATGAGCAGCTTGCACGGCCTGGTAGACACGCCCCCGGAGTGAAGGCAGCAGACACGTAACAAAGAACAGGTGAGCAGCTTGCTCGGCATGGTGGACACGCCCCCGTGGTGAATGCAGAAGACATGTAAAGAAAAATAGGTGAGCAGCTTGAAAGGCCGGGTAGACAGGCCCCCCGCAGTGAAGGCAGCAGACCCGTAACAAAGAACAGGTGAACAGCTTGCTCGGCAAGGTGGACACTTCCCCGTGGTGAATGCAGAAGACATGTAAAGAAAAATACATGAGAAGCTTGAAAGGCCTGGTAGACAGGCCCACCCGGGGTGAAGGCAAAAGACAGGTAACCAGGAAGAAGGGAGCGGGTTGCTGGGCTTCGTCGATACGAACCACGGGGTCAAGGTATAAAACGGGTAACCAAGAAAAGATGAGCAGCTTGCTCGGCCTGGAAGACACGCCCCCGAAGTGAAGGCAGCAGACACGTAACAAAGAACAGGTGAGCAGCTTGTTCGGCATGGTGGACACGCCCCCGTGGTGAATGCAGAAGACATGTAAAGAAAAATAGGTGAGCAGCTTGAAAGGCCTGGTAGACAGGCCCACCCCGGTGAAGGCGAAACACAGGTAACCAGGAACAGGAGAGCGGGTTACTGGGCCTCGTCAATACGACCCACGGGGTCAAGGCATAAAACGGGTAACAAAGAAAAGGTGAGCAGCTTGCTCAGCCTGGTAGACACACCCCCGGGAGTTAAGGCAGCAGAAACGTAACAAAGAATAGGTGAGCAGCTTGCTCGGCGGGGTAGACACGCCCCACCGGGTGAAGGCACAAGACAGGTAAGGAAAAATGGGTGAGCAGCTAGCTGGGCCTGGTAGACAGGCCCACCCGGTGTGAAGGCGAAAGACAGGTAACCAGGAAGAAGGGAGCGGGTTGCTGGGCTTCGTCGATACGAACCACGGGGTCAAGGTATAAAACGGGTAACCAAGAAAAGATGAGCAGCTTGCACGGCCTGGTAGACACGCCCCCGGAGTGAAGGCAGCAGACACGTAACAAAGAACAGGTGAGCAGCTTGCTCGGCATGGTGGACACGCCCCCTTGGTGAATGCAGAAGACATGTAAAGAAAAATAGGTGAGCAGATTGAAAGGCCTTGTAGATAGGCCCACCCTGGGTGAAAGCGAAACACAGGTAACCAGGAACAGGAGAGCGGGTTACTGGGTCTAGTCAACACGCCCCACGGGGTCAAGGCATAAAACGGGTAACAAAGAAAAGGTGAGCAGCTTGCTCAGCCTGGTAGACACACCCCCGGGAGTTAAGGCAGCAGAAACGTAACAAAGAATAGGTGAGCAGCTTGCTCGGTGGGGTAGACACGCCCCACCCGGTGAAGGCACAAGACAGGTAAGGAAAAATGGGTGAGCAGCTAACTGGTCCTGGTAGACAGGCCCACCCGGTGTGAAGGCGAAAGACAGGTAACCAGGAAGAAGGGAGCGGGTTGCTGGGCTTCGTCGATACGAACCACGGGGTCAAGGTATAAAACGGGTAACCAAGAAAAGATGAGCAGCTTGCACGGCCTGATAGACACGCCCCAGGAGTGAAGGCAGCAGACACGTAACAAAGAACAGGTGAGCAGCTTGCTCGGCATGGTGGACACGCCCCCTTGGTGAATGCAGAAGACATGTAAAGAAAAATAGGTGAGCAGCTTGAAAGGCCGGGTAGACAGGCCCCCCGCAGTGAAGGCAGCAGACCCGTAACAAAGAACAGGTGAACAGCTTGCTCGGCAAGGTGGACACTTCCCCGTGGTGAATGCAGAAGACATGTAAAGAAAAATACATGAGAAGCTTGAAAGGCCTGGTAGACAGGCCCACCCGGGGTGAAGGCGAAAGACAGGTAACCAGGAAGAAGGGAGCGGGTTGCTGGGCTTCGTCGATACGAACCACGGGGTCAAGGTATAAAACGGGTAACCAAGAAAAGATGAGCAGCTTGCACGGCCTGGTAGACACGCCCCCGGAGTGAAGGCAGCAGACACGTAACAAAGAACAGGTGAGCAGCTTGCTCGGCATGGTGGACACGCCCCCTTGGTGAATGCAGAAGACATGTAAAGAAAAATAGGTGAGCAGATTGAAAGGCCTTGTAGATAGGCCCACCCTGGGTGAAAGCGAAACACAGGTAACCAGGAACAGGAGAGCGGGTTACTGGGTCTCGTCAACACGCCCCACGGGGTCAAGGCATAAAACGGGTAACAAAGAAAAGGTGAGCAGCTTGCTCAGCCTGGTAGACACACCCCCAGAAGTGAAGGCAGCAGACACGTAACAAAGAATAGGTGAGCAGCTTGCTCGGCGGTGTAGACAAGCCCCACGGGGTGAAGGCACAAGACAGGTAAGGAAAAATAGGTGAGCAGCTAGCTCGGCGTGCTAGACAGGCCCACCCGGTGTGAAGGCGAAAGACAGGTAACCAGGAAGAAGGGAGAGGGTTGCTGGGCTTCGTCGATACGAACCACGGGGTCAAGGTATAAAACGGGTAACTAAGAAAAGATGAGCAGCTTGCTCGGCCTGGTAGACACGCCCCCCGCAGTGAACGGCAGCAGACACGTAACAAAGAACAGGTGAGCAGCTTGCTCGGCATGGTGGACACGCCCCCGTGGTGAATGCAGAAGACATGTAAAGAAAAATAGGTGAGCAGCTTGAAAGGCCGGGTAGACAGGCCCCCCGCAGTGAAGGCAGCAGACCCGTAACAAAGAACAGGTGAGCAGCTTGCTCGGCATGGTGGACACGCCCCCCGTGGTGAATGCAGAAGACATGTAAAGAAAAATAGGTGAGCAGATTGAAAGGCCTTGTAGATAGGCCCACCCTGGGTGAAAGCGAAACACAGGTAACCAGGAACAGGAGAGCGGGTTACTGGGTCTAGTCAACACGCCCCACGGGGTCAAGGCATAAAACGGGTAACAAAGAAAAGGTGAGCAGCTTGCTCAGCCTGGTAGACACACCCCCGGGAGTTAAGGCAGCAGAAACGTAACAAAGAATAGGTGAGCAGCTTGCTCGGTGGGGTAGACACGCCCCACCCGGTGAAGGCACAAGACAGGTAAGGAAAAATGGGTGAGCAGCTAACTGGTCCTGGTAGACAGGCCCACCCGGTGTGAAGGCGAAAGACAGGTAACCAGGAAGAAGGGAGCGGGTTGCTGGGCTTCGTCGATACGAACCACGGGGTCAAGGTATAAAACGGGTAACCAAGAAAAGATGAGCAGCTTGCACGGCCTGATAGACACGCCCCAGGAGTGAAGGCAGCAGACACGTAACAAAGAACAGGTGAGCAGCTTGCTCGGCATGGTGGACACGCCCCCTTGGTGAATGCAGAAGACATGTAAAGAAAAATAGGTGAGCAGCTTGAAAGGCCGGGTAGACAGGCCCCCCGCAGTGAAGGCAGCAGACCCGTAACAAAGAACAGGTGAACAGCTTGCTCGGCAAGGTGGACACTTCCCCGTGGTGAATGCAGAAGACATGTAAAGAAAAATACATGAGAAGCTTGAAAGGCCTGGTAGACAGGCCCACCCGGGGTGAAGGCGAAAGACAGGTAACCAGGAAGAAGGGAGCGGGTTGCTGGGCTTCGTCGATACGAACCACGGGGTCAAGGTATAAAACGGGTAACCAAGAAAAGATGAGCAGCTTGCACGGCCTGGTAGACACGCCCCCGGAGTGAAGGCAGCAGACACGTAACAAAGAACAGGTGAGCAGCTTGCTCGGCATGGTGGACACGCCCCCTTGGTGAATGCAGAAGACATGTAAAGAAAAATAGGTGAGCAGATTGAAAGGCCTTGTAGATAGACCCACCCTGGGTGAAAGCGAAACACAGGTAACCAGGAACAGGAGAGCGGGTTACTGGGTCTCGTCAACACGCCCCACGGGGTCAAGGCATAAAACGGGTAACAAAGAAAAGGTGAGCAGCTTGCTCAGCCTGGTAGACACACCCCCAGAAGTGAAGGCAGCAGACACGTAACAAAGAATAGGTGAGCAGCTTGCTCGGCGGTGTAGACAAGCCCCACGGGGTGAAGGCACAAGACAGGTAAGGAAAAATAGGTGAGCAGCTAGCTCGGCGTGCTAGACAGGCCCACCCGGTGTGAAGGCGAAAGACAGGTAACCAGGAAGAAGGGAGAGGGTTGCTGGGCTTCGTCGATACGAACCACGGGGTCAAGGTATAAAACGGGTAACTAAGAAAAGATGAGCAGCTTGCTCGGCCTGGTAGACACGCCCCCCGCAGTGAACGGCAGCAGACACGTAACAAAGAACAGGTGAGCAGCTTGCTCGGCATGGTGGACACGCCCCCGTGGTGAATGCAGAAGACATGTAAAGAAAAATAGGTGAGCAGCTTGAAAGGCCGGGTAGACAGGCCCCCCGCAGTGAAGGCAGCAGACCCGTAACAAAGAACAGGTGAGCAGCTTGCTCGGCATGGTGGACACGCCCCCCGTGGTGAATGCAGAAGACATGTAAAGAAAAATAGGTGAGCAGATTGAAAGGCCTTGTAGATAGGCCCACCCGGGGTGAAAGCGAAACACAGGTAACCAGGAACAGGAGAGCGGGTTACTGGGTCTCGTCAACACGCCCCACGGGGTCAAGGCATAAAACGGGTAACAAAGAAAAGGTGAGCAGCTTGCTCAGCCTGGTAGACACACCCCCAGGAGTGAAGGCAGCAGACACGTAACAAAGAATAGGTGAGCAGCTTGCTCGGCGTGGTAGACACGCCCCATGGGGTGAAGGCACAAGACAGGTAAGGAAAAATAGGTGAGCAGCTAGCTCGGCGTGCTAGACAGGCCCACCCGGTGTGAAGGCGAAAGACAGGTAACCAGGAAGAAGGGAGCGGGTTGCTGGGCTTCGTCGATACGAACCACGGGGTCAAGGTATAAAACGGGTAACCAAGAAAAGATGAGCAGCTTGCACGGCCTGGTAGACACGCCCCCGGAGTGAAGGCAGCAGACACGTAACAAAGAACAGGTGAGCAGCTTGCTCGGCATGGTGGATACAACCCCCGTGGTGAATGCAGAAGACATGTAAAGAAAAATAGGTGAGCAGCTTGAAAGGCCGGGTAGACAGGCCCCCCGCAGTGAAGGCAGCAGACCCGTAACAAAGAACAGGTGAACAGCTTGCTCGGCAAGGTGGACACTTCCCCGTGGTGAATGCAGAAGACATGTAAAGAAAAATACATGAGAAGCTTGAAAGGCCTGGTAGACAGGCCCACCCGGGGTGAAGGCAAAAGACAGGTAACCAGGAAGAAGGGAGCGGGTTGCTGGGCTTCGTCGATACGAACCACGGGGTCAAGGTATAAAACGGGTAACCAAGAAAAGATGAGCAGCTTGCTCGGCCTGGAAGACACGCCCCCGAAGTGAAGGCAGCAGACACGTAACAAAGAACAGGTGAGCAGCTTGTTCGGCATGGTGGACACGCCCCCGTGGTGAATGCAGAAGACATGTAAAGAAAAATAGGTGAGCAGCTTGAAAGGCCTGGTAGACAGGCCCACCCCGGTGAAGGCGAAACACAGGTAACCAGGAACAGGAGAGCGGGTTACTGGGCCTCGTCAATACGCCCCACGGGGTCAAGGCATAAAACGGGTAACAAAGAAAAGGTGAGCAGCTTGCTCAGCCTGGTAGACACACCCCCGGGAGTTAAGGCAGCAGAAACGTAACAAAGAATAGGTGAGCAGCTTGCTCGGCGGGGTAGACACGCCCCACCGGGTGAAGGCACAAGACAGGTAAGGAAAAATGGGTGAGCAGCTAGCTGGGCCTGGTAGACAGGCCCACCCGGTGTGAAGGCGAAAGACAGGTAACCAGGAAGAAGGGAGCGGGTTGCTGGGCTTCGTCGATACGAACCACGGGGTCAAGGTATAAAACGGGTAACCAAGAAAAGATGAGCAGCTTGCACGGCCTGGTAGACACGCCCCCGGAGTGAAGGCAGCAGACACGTAACAAAGAACAGGTGAGCAGCTTGCTCGGCATGGTGGACACGCCCCCTTGGTGAATGCAGAAGACATGTAAAGAAAAATAGGTGAGCAGATTGAAAGGCCTTGTAGATAGGCCCACCCTGGGTGAAAGCGAAACACAGGTAACCAGGAACAGGAGAGCGGGTTACTGGGTCTCGTCAACACGCCCCACGGGGTCAAGGCATAAAACGGGTAACAAAGAAAAGGTGAGCAGCTTGCTCAGCCTGGTAGACACACCCCCAGAAGTGAAGGCAGCAGACACGTAACAAAGAATAGGTGAGCAGCTTGCTCGGCGGTGTAGACAAGCCCCACGGGGTGAAGGCACAAGACAGGTAAGGAAAAATAGGTGAGCAGCTAGCTCGGCGTGCTAGACAGGCCCACCCGGTGTGAAGGCGAAAGACAGGTAACCAGGAAGAAGGGAGAGGGTTGCTGGGCTTCGTCGATACGAACCACGGGGTCAAGGTATAAAACGGGTAACTAAGAAAAGATGAGCAGCTTGCTCGGCCTGGTAGACACGCCCCCCGCAGTGAACGGCAGCAGACACGTAACAAAGAACAGGTGAGCAGCTTGCTCGGCATGGTGGACACGCCCCCGTGGTGAATGCAGAAGACATGTAAAGAAAAATAGGTGAGCAGCTTGAAAGGCCGGGTAGACAGGCCCCCCGCAGTGAAGGCAGCAGACCCGTAACAAAGAACAGGTGAGCAGCTTGCTCGGCATGGTGGACACGCCCCCCGTGGTGAATGCAGAAGACATGTAAAGAAAAATAGGTGAGCAGATTGAAAGGCCTTGTAGATAGGCCCACCCGGGGTGAAAGCGAAACACAGGTAACCAGGAACAGGAGAGCGGGTTACTGGGTCTCGTCAACACGCCCCACGGGGTCAAGGCATAAAACGGGTAACAAAGAAAAGGTGAGCAGCTTGCTCAGCCTGGTAGACACACCCCCAGGAGTGAAGGCAGCAGACACGTAACAAAGAATAGGTGAGCAGCTTGCTCGGCGTGGTAGACACGCCCCATGGGGTGAAGGCACAAGACAGGTAAGGAAAAATAGGTGAGCAGATAGCTCGGCCTGCTAGACAGGCCCACCCGGTGTGAAGGCGAAAGACAGGTAACCAGGAAGAAGGGAGCGGGTTGCTGGGCTTCGTCGATACGAACCACGGGGTCAAGGTATAAAACGGGTAACCAAGAAAAGATGAGCAGCTTGCACGGCCTGGTAGACACGCCCCCGGAGTGAAGGCAGCAGACACGTAACAAAGAACAGGTGAGCAGCTTGCTCGGCATGGTGGACACAACCCCCGTGGTGAATGCAGAAGACATGTAAAGAAAAATAGGTGAGCAGCTTGAAAGGCCGGGTAGACAGGCCCCCCGCAGTGAAGGCAGCAGACCCGTAACAAAGAACAGGTGAACAGCTTGCTCGGCAAGGTGGACACTTCCCCGTGGTGAATGCAGAACACATGTAAAGAAAAATACATGAGAAGCTTGAAAGGCCTGGTAGACAGGCCCACCCGGGGTGAAGGCAAAAGACAGGTAACCAGGAAGAAGGGAGCGGGTTGCTGGGCTTCGTCGATACGAACCACGGGGTCAAGGTATAAAACGGGTAACCAAGAAAAGATGAGCAGCTTGCTCGGCCTGGAAGACACGCCCCCGAAGTGAAGGCAGCAGACACGTAACAAAGAACAGGTGAGCAGCTTGTTCGGCATGGTGGACACGCCCCCGTGGTGAATGCAGAAGACATGTAAAGAAAAATAGGTGAGCAGCTTGAAAGGCCTGGTAGACAGGCCCACCCCGGTGAAGGCGAAACACAGGTAACCAGGAACAGGAGAGCGGGTTACTGGGCCTCGTCAATACGCCCCACGGGGTCAAGGCATAAAACGGGTAACAAAGAAAAGGTGAGCAGCTTGCTCAGCCTGGTAGACACACCCCCGGGAGTTAAGGCAGCAGAAACGTAACAAAGAATAGGTGAGCAGCTTGCTCGGCGGGGTAGACACGCCCCACCGGGTGAAGGCACAAGACAGGTAAGGAAAAATGGGTGAGCAGCTAGCTGGGCCTGGTAGAGAGGCCCACCCGGTGTGAAGGCGAAAGACAGGTAACCAGGAAGAAGGGAGCGGGTTGCTGGGCTTCGTCGATACGAACCACGGGGTCAAGGTATAAAACGGGTAACCAAGAAAAGATGAGCAGCTTGCACGGCCTGGTAGACACGCCCCCGGAGTGAAGGCAGCAGACACGTAACAAAGAACAGGTGAGCAGCTTGCTCGGCATGGTGGACACGCCCCCGTGGTGAATGCAGAAGACATGTAAAGAAAAATAGGTGAGCAGATTGAAAGGCCTTGTAGATAGGCCCACCCTGGGTGAAAGCGAAACACAGGTAACCAGGAACAGGAGAGCGGGTTACTGGGTCTCGTCAACACGCCCCACGGGGTCAAGGCATAAAACGGGTAACAAAGAAAAGGTGAGCAGCTTGCTCAGCCTGGTAGACACACCCCCAGGAGTGAAGGCAGCAGACACGTAACAAAGAATAGGTGAGCAGCTTGCTCGGCGTGGTAGACACGCCCCATGGGGTGAAGGCACAAGACAGGTAAGGAAAAATAGGTGAGCAGATAGCTCGGCCTGCTAGACAGGCCCACCCGGTGTGAAGGCGAAAGACAGGTAACCAGGAAGAAGGGAGCGGGTTGCTGGGCTTCGTCGATACGAACCACGGGGTCAAGGTATAAAACGGGTAACCAAGAAAAGATGAGCAGCTTGCTCGGCCTGGAAGACACGCCCCCGAAGTGAAGGCAGCAGACACGTAACAAAGAACAGGTGAGCAGCTTGTTCGGCATGGTGGACACGCCCCCGTGGTGAATGCAGAAGACATGTAAAGAAAAATAGGTGAGCAGCTTGAAAGGCCTGGTAGACAGGCCCACCCCGGTGAAGGCGAAACACAGGTAACCAGGAACAGGAGAGCGGGTTACTGGGCCTCGTCAATACGCCCCACGGGGTCAAGGCATAAAACGGGTAACAAAGAAAAGGTGAGCAGCTTGCTCAGCCTGGTAGACACACCCCCGGGAGTTAAGGCAGCAGAAACGTAACAAAGAATAGGTGAGCAGCTTGCTCGGCGGGGTAGACACGCCCCACCGGGTGAAGGCACAAGACAGGTAAGGAAAAATGGGTGAGCAGCTAGCTGGGCCTGGTAGACAGGCCCACCCGGTGTGAAGGCGAAAGACAGGTAACCAGGAAGAAGGGAGCGGGTTGCTGGGCTTCGTCGATACGAACCACGGGGTCAAGGTATAAAACGGGTAACCAAGAAAAGATGAGCAGCTTGCACGGCCTGGTAGACACGCCCCCGGAGTGAAGGCAGCAGACACGTAACAAAGAACAGGTGAGCAGCTTGCTCGGCATGGTGGACACGCCCCCTTGGTGAATGCAGAAGACATGTAAAGAAAAATAGGTGAGCAGATTGAAAGGCCTTGTAGATAGGCCCACCCTGGGTGAAAGCGAAACACAGGTAACCAGGAACAGGAGAGCGGGTTACTGGGTCTTGTCAACACGCCCCACGGGGTCAAGGCATAAAACGGGTAACAAAGAAAAGGTGAGCAGCTTGCTCAGCCTGGTAGACACACCCCCAGAAGTGAAGGCAGCAGACACGTAACAAAGAATAGGTGAGCAGCTTGCTCGGCGGTGTAGACAAGCCCCACGGGGTGAAGGCACAAGACAGGTAAGGAAAAATAGGTGAGCAGCTAGCTCGGCGTGCTAGACAGGCCCACCCGGTGTGAAGGCGAAAGACAGGTAACCAGGAAGAAGGGAGAGGGTTGCTGGGCTTCGTCGATACGAACCACGGGGTCAAGGTATAAAACGGGTAACTAAGAAAAGATGAGCAGCTTGCTCGGCCTGGTAGACACGCCCCCCGCAGTGAACGGCAGCAGACACGTAACAAAGAACAGGTGAGCAGCTTGCTCGGCATGGTGGACACGCCCCCGTGGTGAATGCA